>NC_041387.1:656295298-656302928 GCF_002162155.2 Triticum dicoccoides | reverse complement strand
GGTTGGTGCCACCAACCGGGACCAAAGGTCTCTTTTCAGCAGCCCAAAGGGCGGCAAAAAGAGGCCTTTGGTCCCGATTGGTGGCACCAACCGGTACCAAAGGGTAGCATTGGTATCGGTTGGTGCCACGAACCGGTACCAATGCCCCTTTGGTACCGGTTGGTGCCACCAACCGGGACCAAAGGCCTCGTGCTGCCCGTGGCCAAAACCTTAGTCCCACCACACTAGTTGAGAGAGGCGCGTAGTGGTTTATAAGCCCCACTGCTGGAACCCTCTCGAGCTCCTCTCCATTGCAGGCTTACGGGCCTAATCTCACACTACTATGCCTGATGGGCCTACTGGGCCTTCTACGGGCCTGAATCCTGGGCCATGGTGGGTTTCTAGTCATATTTCGGCCGTGGTGGCCCAGTAGGTGGCATTTTTTTAGTTTTTCAAGTTTTTTTTGTTTTTTGCATTTTTATTTTCTTTTGTTTTTTCTTTATTTTTTAGTTCTTTTTTGCTTTTAGGTAATAAAAATTATAAACTTTCTGTTAGTGCCATTTGTTTTCCAATTTGAATAGTCTAAATTGAATTTTTTGAAATTTGTGTGAATCACTAGTTTTTGAATAACAGATTTTGTTATTTTAGTTTCTAACACAAAAATTCTTTGTGATAATTCTTTTTGCTATTAACGTTTCTAACAAAAAAAATTCTTTATGAAAATTCTTTTTGCTTTTAATGTTTTGAACAGAAAATACTTTGATAATTTTGTTTGCATAAATTTTATATAATTTTAGTTTCAATAATACTAGAGGTTTATAAAAGTTTTTTGAGTTGGTTCCTTTTGCTATTGGAGTTCTATATAAGCTTTTTAGTTGATTCGTTTTGCTATTGAATGATATTATAGTTTTGTTTTAGTTGATCATAAAAGAGAATTTTTATTGATTATTTTTAGTTCATTCTTTTTCCTATTAGTTCATTCTTGTTGCTATTAGTGCATTATTTGAGCTAAATGACCCTGAAATTGAAAAGCACTACAAATGAACTATGAAAAGGTTGTAAGTTGGCATGGTATCATTATTTAACACACATAGCATGTGTTAAAAAGTTGAGAGGATTACGGCAAAAACTAGATGCACTTTGTGTGCAAAATGGACAATCTCTTTCGAAGTATCAGAGTTTCGGACAGAAACTCATGTGTTACAAAGGGATTCCATTTTTTTGAACTTATTTGAACTCCAGACTTTTTGTGTGTTCAAAATGCACCATTCAAAGCCGAATCATCAATTTTCAACCCTCTTTGACTTCATTTGGTATTTTTCAGGACTGTACTGATTTTTTGAGCTAAATGACCCTTAAATGGAAAATCACTACAGATGAACTCTGAAAAGGTTGAAAGTTGGCATGGTATCATCATTTAACTCACATAGCATGTGCTAAAAAGTTGAGAGGGTTACGACAAAAACTGGATGCACTTCGGGTACAAAACAGACGATCTCTTTGGAAGTATCAGGGTTTCGGACGAAAACTCATATGTTACAAAGGGATTTCATTTATTCACATGTAACTTCAGTGATATTCTAGATCAAAGGCATCATCATAATAGTTGTTGATAGAAAGTCTTCATTTTTCTTCGCTTGTGTCCTTTGCTTATTGCACCGTAACCATGGAAAATCTTCATTGTTTAACAAGGTGCTTGGGTCAGCCTTGACTTTGAAGGGAGGATTTCATGAAACTTTTCATAATCTTCAGACATGTATGTCTTGCCCTGCAATCCCACGATGTCTCTTTTTCCTGAAAGAACTATGTGGCGCTTTGGCTCATCATATGATGTATCCGCTTCCTTATCTTTTCTTTTTCTCGGTTTGGTAGACATGTCCTTCACATAGAAAACCTGCGGCACATCATTGGCTAGGACGAATGGTTCGTCTATGTACCCCAGACTGTTCAGATCCACTATTGTCATTCCGTACTGTGGGTCTACCTGTACCCCGCCTCCTGATAAATTGACCCATTTGCACTTAAACAAAGGGACCTTAATATCATATCCATAGTCAAGTTCCCATATGTCCACTATGTAACCATAATACATGTCCTTTCCCCTCTTGGTTGCTGCATCAAAGCGGACACCACTGTTTTGGTTGGTGCTCTTTTGATCTCTTGGCGATCGTGTAAAATGTATTCCCATTTATCTCGTACCCTTTGTAAGTCATTACATTCGAAGATGGTTCCCTCGCCAATGAGTACAAGTCATCAGAAACAGTGTTGTCACACCTGAGACGTGTTTGGAACCAACTACAGAAACTCCTGATGTGTTAACATGTAATCCAGTTGTCACACTGGTCCGGGTGTTTGGAGCGTAGAATGTTCTTGTGTTCATCGACATATGGGGTCACCAAGGTAGAATTCTTTAGAATCGTGTAGTGTGCTTGAGACCAAGAATGCACGTCCCTACATATTATTGAGACCCATCCCAGTGTGCCTTTTCCACCCGGTCTTCCCTCACACCGCGATTGAGGGAGACCTATCTTCTTAAGGTCGGGAATGAAGTCAACACAAAACCCAATGACATCCTATGTTTGATGGCCCATGGAGATGCTTCCTTCTGGCCTAGCGCGGTTACGGACATATTTCTTTAGAACTCCCATGAACCTCTCAAAGGGGAACATATCGTGTAGAAATACAGGGCCCAGAATGACAATCTCGTCGACTAGATGAGCTAGGACGTGCATCATGATATTGAAGAGGATGGTGGGAACACCAGCTCAAAACTGACAAGACATTGCGCCAAATCACTCCTTAACCTTGGTAGGATTTCTGGATCGGTCACTGAGGGAGTCCTGGATTAGGGGGTGTCCGGATGGCCGGACTATGACCTTCGGCCGGACTCCTGGACTACGAAGATACAAGATTGAAGACTCCGTCCCGTGTCCGGATGGGACTTTCCTTGGCGTGGAAGGCAAGCTTGGCGATACGATATGAAGATCTCCTCCCATTGTAACCGACTCTGTGTAACCCTAGCCCTCTTCGGTGTCTATATAAACCGGAGAGTTTTAGTCCATAGGACGAACAACAATCATACCATAGGCTAGATTCTAGGGTTTAGCCACTCCGATCTCGTGGTAGATCTACTCTTGTACTACCCATATCATCAATATTAATCAATCAGGAGTAGAATTTTACCTCCATCGTGTAGTTGCAACAGCTCGGGAAGAAGGCCTCCCGATGAACTGGGCATTTCCTCCGCCGGACGACCCGTCAGCAGACCTACAGACATAGCTCTGTCAATCGACTTCCTCGCCGAATTCTTTTTTCGAAGATTCGCTCAAGCACTTACAAAAAATGCCGCGTCGAAGTCGCCGGTTCTCCTTCACGACAGAAGACAGCTGAATGTGAACGTCTTTCAGTTCCTTGCCCAGCTGGGTATTTGCGTCTTGAAGCTTGTTCTTCTCTTGCCTCACCCTCGTCAGCATGTTCTCGCCAGCCTTTAGTTGGCGTAGGAGTTGTTGGTGGTCCGGATTTACTCCAGCCTCATCTGCATTATTACAGTCAGGGTTGCACGCCTGCCGCATTTCAAAACAAAGGTACCTTTCGAAGCACATATTACCTGCGGGCGTCCCCTTGACATTCTCTGAAGTGGCCAATGTGGCCTTGAGCTGAGCCTTGCACTCTTCGAGCTCCTGGGACAATTGCGTGTTCTTCTTTGTAAGACACTGCATAACACATGATCCTTCAAACAGTTGTCTTCACTGTTTCAAGTCTCGGGGGCTACTGACATATATAACCTTCAATTCTACTCACCTGTATGTCTTTCACATACTGCTCCGTGGCTCTAGCTAGACCATTTTGAGCAGCACAGAGATACGCATCTCCCGTATTAAAGGCGTCCAACGCCTCTGGAGAGAAACACGCGTCACGGAGAATAGTCCGGCGACGCCTGTGGTTTAGGGCAGTCTCCACCTCTGAATTGGTGGCAGATAGCCCGTCGGCGCCCTCTATCGGCGGAGCACCCGAGGCGCGTCCCGTGTCCGCCTCCGCTTCCGGACCCGGTCTCGGACCTTGGCCGGCGGACATAGTCCGGCGGACTCTCTTCTTTCTAAGAAAATCATGAGCATTAGTAAGACTCAAGGGCATAAACCCTAGGCGTTAAATCCGCACACCATACCGTTGCACCGAAATCTCGATCTGGTTCGCACTTCTTTTTGGCCTGCCTGGTTTTAGCGGCCCTTGTTGGCTGCCCACCGTGGACTCGGCCTTCCGACTCAAGGATTTACCCTGCGAAGCGCTGTTAGTGCACGGCATGCAATATAAAGCATGAGAATACTAGGACTTCGGTCTTAGTTACCTTGGAAGCTGGAAGTAGTCCGGGGTAGTCGGCCGTGATGGCCACTAAGGAGTTATCCTTGCTCAATTGATGAAATACTCCATCAACCAACTCCACGCATAAGTCCGGATCTTCTTGGGAGTCCAGATCGAGGGACCGTTCCGGATCCTCGGGTTGTGGAGCATGGCTGTTTATTTCCTTCATAGCCTGGCGCAGCTCCTGCGTTTAAACATTACTAGTCTAAATACTCAACTACGGTAATTTCGGAAATGGATAGGCAAGTGAAAGTGTCCGCTCACCCAACTAGGAGGATTGTACATAGAGAATCCGCCTTCCGGGTTGACACGGAGGAATTCTTCCTCCTCCCCCTTGTACAAAGCGGATAAGATTCTCGTTAAAGTGGCGGCCGAATCTGGCCCCTTGTGACCGCACCGGGTAGCATCATCCTCCCCGTTGAAATCCCACATGGGGTGGCCTCTGTATTGAAGCGGCTACACCCCTCGCGTGATGCATATGGCCATGACCTTGATCATGGTCAATCCGGAATGAGCCAACAACCTTATCTGGCTCATCAAGTACAGGACGTCCCTGTCAGCTTCCCTCTGAGGGTTCCGTGGGCGCCAACTCAAGCTCTTCTTCAACGGAGCATTATTAAACTCGGGGAGGCCGATCCTTACAGGGCCCGGCAGGGGGACGTCATCTATATAAAACCATTTCGAGGGCCAGTTTTCAGACGCCCTCTTTGGGGTGTCGGATAGATATCTGGTCCCGGTGATGCGCCATAGTTCGGCTCCGCCCACTTGATAAATAGACCCCTCCTGAGAACGAGGCACAAGGCAAAACAACCTCTTCCACAACACGAAATGGGCCTCAACGCCCAAGAACAGCTCGCAGAGGGCCACGAAGCCCGCAATGTGAAGAATGGAGGCGGGCATGAGGTTGTGTAGCTGGAGGTCGTAGAACTCCAGCAACCCTCGAAGAAACTGATGAATTGGAAATCCGAGTCCTCTCATTAAATAAGGGACTAGGCATACCCGCTCTCCTTGAGAGGGATGGGGGACGCTCTCCACCTGCTCTCCGCCGCTATAGATAGCAATCCCGGCTCAAACTGGGACCATATATGCTGGAGGGAGAAGCCCCTTGGACTGAAGCACTACTAGCTCGCTATGCGGGACGGAACACCGCCCCCAATCTCCGGGATGATCACTGGAGGGGCGAGAGGAGGAGCTGCACCGACCGGCCATGATGGAATGGATCTCTGTCGAAGGCACTCTGATGAAATCTAGCGGAGGGAAGATGATGTGAATTGGATCTAAATCCCCGTCTCTTTTATGGGCGGTTCATTAACGCAACTAGGGGGGTAACTGAAAAAATCCCCTGGCTTTTCGCATTCGTTTGACACGTGGAAGATGGTCATTATGGGGCACAGAAGCAGAGGAGGGCAGCACGCACTAGAAGCCGGACACTATTCGACGGATACAGAGAATTTGCAGGAGAACCCGCCTTGCAATGCCGAAGACAACTTGCGCGCCAGACTCGTCGTCATTGAAGCCTAGTTCGGGGGCTACTGAGGGAGTCCTGGATTAGGGGGTGTCCGGATGGCCGGACTATGACCTTCGGCCGGACTCCTGGACTACGAAAATACAAGATTGAAGACTCCGTCCCGTGTCCGGATGGGAATTTCCTTGGCGTGGAAGGCAAGCTTGGCGATACGATATGAAGATCTCCTCCCATTGTAACCGACTCTGTGTAACCCTAGCCCTCTCCGGTGTCTATATAAACCGGACAGTTTTAGTCCGTAGGACGAACAACAATCATACCATAGGCTAGATTCTAGGGTTTAGCCACTCCGATCTCGTGGTAGATCTACTCTTGTACTACCCATATCATCAATATTAATCAAGTAGGAGTAGGGTTTTACCTCCATCGAGAGGGCCCGAACCTGGGTAAAAACATCGTGTCCCTTGTCTCCTGTTACCATCCGCCTAGACGCACAGTTCGGGACCCCCTGCCCGAGATCCGCTGGTTTTGACACCGACAGTCACCTTCTGAGAGATTGCATTGAGGAATGAACATAGCTTCACAATGGCTAATCAAACGTTTTCAATAGAAGCCCCCTCAATGCAACTGGAAGCAGATGTGTTATAATCATGTGGCAGTCATGAGACTTTAGGTTCTGGAACTTTTCCTCTACCATATTTATTATTCCCTTTATATTCGATGAGTAGCCAGAAGGGACCTTCATACTGAGCAGGCATTCAAAGAAGATTTCCTTCTCTTCTTTGGTAAGAGCGTAGCTGGCAGGACCTTCATACTGCTTTGGAGGCATGCCATCTTTTTCGTGCAAACATTGTAGGTCCTCCCGTGCCTCCGGAGTATCTTTTGTCTTCCCGTACACGCCCAAGAAGCCTAGCAGGTTCACGCAAAGGTTCTTCGTCATGTGCATCACATCGATTGAAGAGGGGACCTCTAGGTATTTCCAGTAGGGTAGGTCCCAAAATATAGATTTCTTATTCCACACGGGTGCGTGTCCCTCAGCGTCATTTGGAACAGATAGTCCATCGGGACCCTTTTCGAAGATTACTTTTAAATCATTGACCATAGCAAGTACGTGATCATCAGTACGCATGGCGGGCTTCTTTCGGTGATCTGCCTCGCCTTTCAAATTCTTGCCTCTCTTTCAACATTGATGGTTGGTCGGAATGAATCGATGATGCCCCAGGTACATATTCTTCCTGCATTTTCCCAGGTATATACTTCCGATGTCATCTAAACAGTGCGTGCATGCGTGCTATCCCTTGTTTGTCTATCCTGAAAGGTTACTGAGAGCAGGCCAATCATTGATGGTGACAAACAGCAACACATGCAGGTCAAATTCCTCCCGTTTGTGCTCATCCCACGCACGTACACCATTTACAATCCACAGTTGTAAAAGTTCTTCAACTAATGGCCTTAGGTACACATCAATGTCGTTGCCGGGTTTCTTAGGGCCTTGGATGAGAACTGGCATCATAATGAACTTACGTTTCATGCACAACCAAGGAGGAAGGTTATAGATACATAGGGTCACGGGCCAGGTGATGTGATTGTTGCTCTGCTCCCCAAAAGGATTAATGTCATCCGCGCTTAAACCAAGCAATACGTTCCTTGCGTCACCTGCAAACTCCTCCGACTACTTTCTCTGGATTTTACTCCACTGCGACCCGTCAGCGGGTGCTCTCAACTTCCAGTCTTTCTTACGGTCCTCTCTGTGCCATCGCATCAACTTGGCATGCTCTTTGTTTTTGAACAGGAATTTCAACCATGGTATTATAGGAGCATGCCACA
>NC_041387.1:656287356-656295018 GCF_002162155.2 Triticum dicoccoides | reverse complement strand
GTCAACATCACCAGGGTCATCTCGTCTGATCTTATACCGCAATGCACCACATACCAGGCATGCATTCAAATCCTCGTACGCACCACGATATAGTATGCAGTCATTAGGGCATGCATTTATCTTCTGCACCTCCAATCCTAGAGGGCATACAACCTTCTTTGTTGCATACATACTGTCGGGCAATTCGTTATCCTTTGGAAGCTTCTTTGATATTTTCAGTAGCTTCTCAAATCCTTTGTCAGGCACACCATTCTCTGTCTTCCACTACAGCAATTCCAGTACGGTACCGAGCTTTGTGTTGCCATCTTCACAATTGGGGTACAATTTTTTTTTGTGATCCTCTAACATGCGATCGAACTTTAGCTTCTCCTTTTGACTTTTGCACTGTCTCCTTGCATCAACAATGACCCGGCGGAGATCATCATCGGGCACATCGTTTGGTTCCTCTTGATCTTCAACAGCTTCCCCCGTTGCAGGATCACCGTATTCGGGGGGCACATATTGTCATCGTCCTCTTCTTCTTCACTGTCTTCCATCATAACCCCTATTTTTCCGTGCTTGGTCCAAACATTATAGTGTGGCATGAAACCCTTATAAAGCAGGTGGGTTTGAATGGTTTTCGAGTCAGAGTAAGACTTCGTATTCCCACATATAGGGCATGGACAACACATAAAACAATTCTGCTTGTTTGCCTCAGCCACTTCAAGAAAATTATGCACGCCCTTAATGTACTCGGAGGTGTGTCTGTCACCGTACATCCATTGCCGGTTCATCTGCCTGCATTATATATAATTAAGTGTGTCAAAAAATATTACAGAACATCATTAATAGATAATTAACTGACCAAATTAATAGAAGTTCATCATCACATTAAAACCAAAGTACATACATAGTTCTCATTGAACAACATATAGCTCTCTAGAGCATCTAATTAATTAAACCATACATTGAAACTATGTAAAACCTTTCAATGCGAAAACAAATGCGATCATAATCGCAACCAAGGTAACAATTGATCCAGCGGCATAATGATACCAAGCTTCGGTATGAATGTCATATTTTTTAATCTTTCTAATCTTCAAGCGCATTGCATCCATCTTGATCTTGTGATCATCAACGACATCCGCAACATGCAACTCCAATATAATCTTCTCCTCCTCAATTTTTTTCCTTCAAGAAATTGTTTTCTTCTTCAACTAAATTTAACCTCTCGATAATAGGGTCGGTTGGAATTTCCGGTTCACATACCTCCTAGATAAATAAAATCTATGTCACGTTGGACGGCATAATTGTCATAAACAATAAATGAACCAAATAGGTATAAAAGATAATATATACCACATCTGAATCATAGACAGGACGAGGGCCGACGGAGGATGATACCAAAACCATCGCACTATATAATAAGAAGCAATAATAAAAGTAAGAAAATTATACAAGTATCTATCTAAACATACAAGTAAGAATTTTTTTTTCCTTTTAGAAAGAAGATAAGAACAAGAGGCTCACCACGGTGGTGCCGGCGACGAGATCGGCGCGGGCGATCGACGTCGGTGAAGACGGGGACGGGACGTGACGGACCGCAAAACCTAGACAAATATTGATGAAAATGGAGCTTGGAGGTCGAGCTTGGAGAGGAGAAAGCTTAAGTAGTGTGGCTCAGGCATTCCATCGAACCCCTCATGTGCATAGGAGGTGAGCTAGAGCACCACAAAGCCCTCCCCTCGCCGGCCAGAAAAAATAGAGCAGTGTGGAGTGCTCTGCTCGCCGGCGAGGGGGTATAATAGGCACATCATTGGTCCCGGTTCATGGCTTGAAGCGGGACTAAAGGACACCCTTTGGTCCCGGTTCAAGCCACCAACCGGGACCAATTGTGGTGGGCCAGGAGCGAGGCCCATTGGTCCCGGTTTATCCCGCCAACTGGGACCCAAGGGGCCAGACGAACCGGGACCAATGCCTCCACGAGGCCCGGCAGGCCCCCTGGCCTCACGAACCGGGACCAATGCCCCCATGGGTCCCGGTTGGTAACTGAACCTGGACTAATGGGCTTATCTGGCCTGAACGAAAGCCTTTTTTCTACTAGTGTGTGTGGGCCTGAGGAGGAACTTTCTATAATCATGAGCAACAGAAACTTGAAGTTGTCAAGCTTGAGATATATTTTCCTCACTGAATTCCTTAGATGTATGTGTTGATGGACCACTTTGCAAAATTTTATTATGGTATGAAAGGAAATTTGTGTGGGCCTGAGGAGGAACGTTCTATAATCACGAGCAATAGAAACTTGAAGTTGTCAAACTTGAGACATATTTTCCTCACTGAATTCTTATTGAGTGAACAAAAATTTAATAAAAAATGTTGTTGAGAGATATGGTTAGCAATTAAGTATAATGCAGTTAAGTTGAGTAAAAATGTAATGAAGAAGATTTGAACTATAATTAGAAACTTGTTTCTTTGTAGGCTGCTAGAAAAAACAAGGATAAAGAATTGTTCCTACGAGCGTTATGACCGCCCCTAAGGTCATAACAAATGGGCACTAGAAACGAATGACAACCAATTTCGTCACCGTAGACTTGTAATATACTGCAGATTAAATAATTGTACCTTGTAATTTACCTCTATTTCATGAACTGCATCGACCTCCATTGGGACTTTGTTGGCTGGGACGAATTGGAGCAAAATGGAAAGAACCACCAGATGTGGCCGTAATACATGTCGATGGTCGAGCACGTCGACTTGGGGCAACCGATGGCAGGAAAGTTGAGTATGAGCCGCAAGAAAATAGATTTACATGATTGCAGTAGAAAGGAAGAAGACTAGGGGAAGAGACAAAGTAGAAAGAAGATAAGACATGCATCTAGTCCGCAACCCAAAATAAATTTTGGGTAACACAGGGTGACAAGTTGGATGCGCCCACGACTTAAATATATTATCCAGGCCAACAGGGACCGTAAATTTCAGAAAGTAGAACGCAAAATATTATTGTCTAAGTTTCATCTAAATAAACTTGATTGAACAAACAACATTAACCCTAGGAGGTGAAATGAAATCAAAGTTTAGGAAAATCATTGCAGTTGGAAGAATGAAGTGTGTTAAAGAACTATTTATTTAACAAACTCATCTAACGGTTTCATAAGTTAAGATTTGGTTGTACAAGTATTGCAATCTTTAATCTAAAGATAGATTTTTCACACATGATAGCATGGATTGGAAGGCAATAAAAAGTAGCGAAAACACAATGCGAAGTACTCATGGAAAATGATGTAATGAACTTGGGAAAAGACGTAAGAGGGTGAAGTGATGAGTATAAATCAAATAAATAGAAATAAATGCAATACACGAAGAAGCAATAGCGAATAAAGACGATTAGAGGGTTGAAAGGAAAACACATGTACATGAATGGACAAGAAGTAGAACGGATGAAGAAGGAAAAAATGAACAGTATGAGGTAACTGTTAGAATAGAACGGAGTGATGGAGCCAAGCAGAAGGTGCATGGTCGTAGAAATACACATGGAGGACGTATTTGCACACAAGAAACATATATACTGACTCATATTCACACATTTAAGAATTTCCATTCATTTTCCAACGAATTTTCATGAGAGATATGTGCAAGGATCATGACACAGATCGATAGCGCCAGGCATTTCCGCTGCTGCGTGCCTCGATCTGCGTGCCCCTTCGAATTTTTGCACTATGGCCGCCAGTTTTATTTTTTAAATACGATGTCCGTCCGTTTACCTAAAACTAGGTAGGAAGTGCGCCTTGCCGCACCCAGCAGCGATGCTGCCGGCTACGATCATATCCAATCCGGTAATATAGTCATAGGAGCATTGCAAATATAAATAATAACCAACAATATTGATTAAGTACAGTGTCATACACCAAATCATTATCTATGAATAAGATATAAAATTTAAGACAGGTTTTAGACATGGATAACATATTGGATAGAATATATTAACAAATAGGATGAACAGTTCATATATAAGCATCCTCAGAAAAAGAATTCTGGTTTATGACGTTGTAAGTCACATTAAAATTTATCTGAAAATGAGCAGATGTGCCAAGTCAAAGAAGAACAGTACAAAGGATACATTGAGCTTATACAAGCATACAAAGGCAGGCTATGTAGACATAATCGACATCATCGATATAATAGTTCATAGATTCAGATATAGACCAGATATGTTCTCCTTATAGAGCCCACGGTAAATACATAGTACGTGACTTAATTGTCTCATCATGATCTATTTTCATACGGTATGGTAGGCAAAAGATACTACTCGGCGTACATAAAGACCTTGATCATCGTCGTGCCTTCATGTTGCCTTTGACTTAATCAAATGCCTGCAAAGAAGCAACAAAGACAAAGAAGCAACAAAGACAACGGTAGTGGCGGCGGCGATTTTAAGCAGTCACCGGCGCAGACAGGGAGGCCTCTACCAGTGTTGTGGCCGGTGGTGTTTCCCTTTTGGGCTGCCTCGATGCCATGGTCCTCACTGGTTACTGCAGAGTAGTGGCATAAGCGATGGCCTATACAACCCTTCCAGCGATAGCGGCGGGCGAACCGGCAGGAGACATAGCGGCAACCAACAAAACCAAGACGATGTGAGGGGCGGCCAGAGAGAGACAGCATGGTGGCGACCTGCAAGTATATGATCTCTCGTTAGTAAATATCATACTGCATTCTCGTTAGCATGTACTTATAAGAACGGAAGTGACATTGAGTGTAGTAGGTAATGATCATTGTCTTAAAGCGAAAATGACTGTAGAGATGTAATTCTTCTAAAAAATAATAGCTATAGGTACATAATTGCCCATGTCGCACCCATCTCTACATGACAAATGAAATAGCAATACTAACATTTTGCAATCTGGGATATTAATGCAGAACATCATTCACAAAAAGGGAGTTGAGCAACAGGAAAAGGGGAGGGGCACAGTTTCAAGTCAGACATTTAATTTTCAGAGTTGATAGGCTTGAGATATAGTTTTGGAGAACCTGAGGATTGTAGACCACCTAATCTTCAATCAGGTACCATTGTTATCATTGATAGACGCATAATAATTGTTCTACCATAATGCTGCGATGGAAAATAAAGATATTCTTAAAAGAATGCTCCAAGGTTTAGAATATGGCATCAAATCTCATGACTTGTAAACTTCAAAATTATATGGCAAATGAGTACAGGAAGAAAGATAAATCAACATCTGAAAGCCACCGTAGTAACATATCCTTGTGAAACGACTACTGTTTCCACACTTCTTTTTAGCCTACACATATGATTCAGGATGGCAACTTATTCTGCTAGTGCAAGCTCCATAGCGCAGTTTAGTTAGATATTTGGGCTGCATGATGATTAGACAATGCCAAAAGGAGCTTGAATTTTAACGCTAGTATTATACTGCATAGATAACATATCTTCAGTCTGCCATGATTATCACAGAACATCATGAAAGGTGAGTTTACATGAGAAACTAACCCATCAGTAGATCTTACCTAGATGTCTTGTACAATGATAACCAGCTATCAAGGCCAATCTCAAAACTGTTGTGACAGAAAAAAGCAGAAACGATTGAAGTATAAGCTTTACAATTGCACTGTAATAGAGAATTTCATTGGCGGGTAAGAACAATGAAATATGTAAACAAAAAGAAAATGCATCATGGGAAACTAAAATGTCTCCTCTCACAATTTCAAACCAAATAAGATACACGTAGCAGTGGGTGCAGATCGGGATCGCGCCCTCGCGCGAGGGTGCCGGTCCAAACGCCAGGTTTAGCATATGCATTCCCACTGTATGCATCGTACAAAGAATAATGGCAAAGGTAACCGTATTTACAAACCACTAAGTATATCGTAAAGGAAATTCCAAGGACAGTCTATATACAATTGTACTCAGGCATCAGCCCTAGTATCTTGTACGAGCATTAGATAAGGTAAGATCAATATGATCACCTTCAAAGACAGAAATCTAATTGGCAGTGAAGTACTATATATGCAAAAAAATATGAGGGAGGAAGGGAGCCCAATGGATTATCATTTTACTCCAATAAAAAATTAAATAACATCATAGGAGCACAAGGTGTCTACAGGGCAACGAGAATGCCTCTTATCAGACGGCAGTAAGGAAAGCTAATCAAATAGAATACATAGACCCTAAATGATGGTATGAAGCAACTCACTGTATATCATTATACAGTCCTTGCAATAATAGATCCATAGAGCAGTAGGATATTCAGAATTACATCTCCTAGGAAGGCCATCATGATATACAAACCATCAGAGCCATAACCAAACTTTCAATAGCAGAAATAGTTATCCAATATCTCGAGGAATTAACTAAATAGCAAGCAAGAAGAATGGGAAAGGTTGTTGGCAGCGTATCAAACAACCACACAGATGATAAGCATACAAATAAAATGAAGTTGTCTATGGTGGTTAACGCACTGAATTTACCAAAGGAAAATTATGCATAATTAAAAAAGTGATTCCTAAAATAATTACCTTAGAGCATCTTAGGAAATGTTCCAACAAAGAAGAGAATAACTTTTCCTGCTCACCCATTGCATTAATCCATGACTTAGAACTGTCTGATATCATGGCCTGTGCATATACGGATAGAATTTACTAATTAGCATCCAAAATAAGTAAAATAGGTATAGTTGTTTGAACACACCTCTGCTTTGCATGAGCAGAAACAAATCACTCTAAATCTATTGCCGAAAACATTATAGAAAATCATGAAGATTAACAATACTGATATAGTTTTTGGTCGTTCGGTTCACCACAATACTGATATAGTTTTTCGGTTGTCCTAACTTTCACAAAATTTAGCTGCTTGAATAGGTGAAGAATTTATGTAAAAAAGGACAACATACTTGCATTCCACATCAAGCAAAACCAAGAAGTGAACAGTTGCTCAAGCTGAGCTCCGAATTTGAACTCCATGGACATTTCTTCAAGCAGAAGTGGGCTATTCTTATGCGGTTTTTAGCCCTTCCTATGAATCCCTAAATTAAATGTTTGAAAACCATTCAATGGAAACAACCAGAACGTACAAACACTGACCGTACCAAAAAAATTTTGGGATCAGGTGCATCTTGGCAAGAAGGTTTTTATTCTCTGTTTTTGTACTTACAAATCAAAGACAAAGGTACTATTCTTGAAACAGAACTAATGAAATAACCTGGCTGCAAAATCAAATATTTACAACCCGCTAATTATGCTATCTAATCTAAGAATGATAATCTAATCTAAATATATGTTTGCAATTACATAGTTATAAAATACATGACACCAATAGAACATAGCTATATGATTCTATAAGAAAAGGAAGTTCAGATAAATGTAAACCACATTAGAGCCACTCCCACCTTCCATTATATTACTTGGTGGTTTTGACTTCAAGAGAAACTCAACCTTCCGAGCAGAAGTGCTCTCCTCGTCAGCCAATCATGATGAGGGGCAAAACACTTGCATGAAGTCCAAAGGAAGCATCCATGCACATGCATGCAACCAAACAGGAAAAAAAACTTTATTATGACACACGACTATTTCAATAATCAACAAACAGTGTGTTATCCAAGAATGCACCATTATTGATCTATAACATCTACTTCAACAGGCAAGATTTTTCTACCACAGAAGAGCCGCACC
>NC_041387.1:656235088-656286713 GCF_002162155.2 Triticum dicoccoides | reverse complement strand
TACTGGAGCCGCACATAACAACAAGTAATTTAATCATATCCAAGCACCTAATGCATCCAACCACCAAATTAAGAAAGGCAACAAAAATCTGCCACGAAAATATACACGAGGCCGAGTCTCCCACAAAGCAACAACAAATACCAGGGGTCCAAGCAGACCCGAGCACCTAATCCATCCAAAGGAACCCGACCAAATCCAGGATGGAGCCGCCAATGCATCCAAAAAAATAACCAGATTTGAGCAGCCAATACATCCAAAAAGCTACTGGAGCCGCACATAACAACAAGTAATCTACATATATTCGCTCTGCTAGACAGGAAGGAAAGGAAGAGCTCACCAACCAGGAACCTTGCAACCTCTCGACACGGCAGCAGACAGCGGGCCGACCGAAGTCTCGATAAACAGAACAAACAAGATCCACAACGGACCTACAATGATAAATTCAACACAAAATCAATGGAAAAACGAAAACCTAGAACTGAAAGAGAAGACCGGCATCTCTATCAATTGCTTCCTCTGAATCCCTACCTATCAGCTGCCTCCTCTGAATGAACAAATTTAATGGGCTTAACCCTAAAAGTAAGAGGTTCCTCTGTATTATGTGTTGTGTTATGAATCAACTAAGCAAGGAAGTAATAATGCAATGAGATATTGTCCTTTTAGCAAGGAAAATATTGTCCTTATTAGGGGCATGGAAATTGAATCTAGTGAATACTTTAGTTCCTAGTGCATGAATAAAAACAGATCCCTACTTCAAGATAATCATCTTACATGTATTTTTTTACCTAGGATCTTGGGAGGAGGAGCAGGGGTGGGAGGGGAGGGCGGGGGAGCTCACCATGGTCGGGATCTCACGAGGAGGCGAAGCCGGCGGCCGGGTAGAAGGGCCTAGTGCTCACGGTTCCTGGTGCCCGATCGATCCACCGAAGGGTGTGGCGCCGGTTGTGGAGAAGGAGGCGACCGTCGGGACCCAGCTCGGCGGCGGCGCAGATCCAGAAGCCCCATCCGTGTCCGTGGCCGTAGCCATGGTAGATCTGGCCGCCACCAAGGGAGAGGCCGGCGGTAGGGGGAGGGAGAGGGAGAAGGTGGAAGTCACCGATGGAGCACTCACGGGGCAGCGCCGACGAGTGCGCGGTCGGCCACGACCACCTCGACCTGCCGCTATGCAGGGGGAGAAGGAGGGGAGGGCGAGTCGGCGAAGGCGGCGACGCGACGGCAGGGGAGGGACAGGGAACGGGCGGCGGCGGTGGCGTAGAAAGGAGCTAGGGTTAGGGAAGTCGGGAGCAAAGAGGCGGCGCGAGGGCAAGCAGAGACGGCAGCAGCGCGAGGGCGAGCGGTGGCGGCGTGCGAGGCAGAGGAGATCGAGAGAGGGAGAGGAGGAGGTGGGACGAGCGAATGTGGAGGAGCGACGGCTAGGTCACACCCATGTGCGATTGGATATTTTTTCAACCATGGGAAATGATGAAAATGCCCTCCGCAGCCATCTACTTTTACACGCGGTGGCAAGCCTACAGTCGCGCAAATTTTATCTAACGGCCCACGACGATCTGGTAAATATCGGACGTCTCACGTGAGCCGAACCCGCGATCCGACGGCCATTACGCGTCAAGGAGTTCGATTCAACGGTCCAGAATCCAAACGAACGTGAGAGCTTCATTTTGTTTCAGACTCTAACAAGGGGATGCGCCATACCGCGTTGGATGCACCTACTGCTAGCAGGACAAAACCAAAGGTCTTTATCCACCTTGCCAAGCCAGACGAACAAGAATGCGGACGAAATCCGCATCTTTTTGGGTCACGCGTCGGAGTTGTCTAAAAAGCCTAATTAATCTAACGTCATTTTTCATTCATATCCTCTGACACTCTTTGTAAAAAAAAAAATTATACTCCGATACTCCTCAAGGTATGAAGAAAAATATGTTAATTTGCTCTTCTGACAATCAAGAAAAAACACCTAATTAAGTTGGCCTTTGAGCCCAGCCAAGCGGCACAGCACAGGTATGATAGTACTCCATGTAAAGGTTCAGTGGACTGATATGCCTGTCAATTTTAGCATAAGTACAGTATCTGTACTCCGTACAAGGTTGTCGAGGTCGTTGTCCTGGACCTTTTGTTTCAGTGTGGACAGTTCTTAGAGGACAAATGACGCTGCAGCCATGATGCCACCGACACTGTTCAGCATTTGTTGCTTTCGCGTGTGCCATGATGCTCTAGCTGCGACCTAAACGACAAAGCGAAAATGCTCACTGGGTAGCTTTACGGTTCACCAAATCACTAAATGTACCCTGGAATGAACAGTATGAACATTTTTTGCTATTCAATACCAGCCATTAAATTTGTGCAAACCGATCCGGACGTCTGAAATCCCATAATCTGGAACCAAATGTTGGGGAGGTTTGCGGACATCTGGATCTCCGCTACGTCGGACTCTGACCCGCTCGACACATCTAAAACCCCCACCCGGAATCCGCCGTCGTGATGGAGCCACCACCAAAGGACCTGCCGGAGATGATCATCATCCCGTCGGAGCCGGAGGATCCGGTGGTTGTGGCCTCCCGCAAGGCCGCATCTGCGACAAGCTGAAGAAGAAGAAGGCGGGCGGTGCGCTGGCGGCCGGTCAGGGTGTACCTCATCTGGCAAAGCGCACCGCCACCCTGGTGCCACCCGAGTGGCCATTCAGTCGAAGCCGCCCTACTACTATGCCTCCCAACACCTTGGTCCGGCCGGCTTGCAGCTATTCCAAGTTCTCTGTCCATCGAGTCCCATTCACCGTCAACCTTAACAATAACTACGTCTTCGAGTATCAGTTGCCACGGCTTCTCTAGTCGTAGATGCCATCTATGGACCACTCGTCCGGTTCATAGCCACCCCCATCACTGCCCGGTCATTGTTCTCCTCAATGCGTCATCCTAGCGCGACAGCAGTGGACGACAAGACAATGATGAACATTATTCATGATGGAGGTGGCTATGAAGAGGAACAAGTGGATGACTCCCAGTCAATGAAACAACCACAGCTAGACTTCCAACGGACTTGTACCTAGCAAGACACCCAAAATGCGGACATGGATTCATACGAGCGGTGGGCGTCGGGTGCAAACCCAAAGAAGAAGCAGAGGCGGCTAATTTTCCCCCAAAGGAGGATGATTTGTTGTGTGAGGCATGGTTGGCCTCTAGTGTCAATGCATTTTAGGGCACGGACAATGGGGCGCGATGTCTTTGGAAAAGCGTGCATGCTTCGTTTCGTGAGCAAAAGCACTACGACCCATACTGCTAGGAAGTGATCCACCAAAGCAAATGCAAAGTCTCTCACCCTTCCATGGTACACAATTCTAGAGCACGTCCGTAAGTTTTGTGACTTCTGCAATCAAGTTAAAACCCGATGGCCAAGTTGCTCGATAATTCAAGAGCTCGTAGGTTTTGTGACTTCTGCAATCAAGTTAAAACACGATGGCCAAGTTGCTCGATAATTCAAGAGCTCGTAGGTTTTGTGCCTTGTTGCTCTATGTTTTGATGATTTCATCAATTTCTGGCTTGTTGCAACTTTTTGAACATGCACTGCCTTCCTTTACAAGCCCTACGTGTGTGCACACTACATCACAAGATGGAGAAGAAGCACTTCATCTTTATGCATCGTGGGTTAAAGTTGAATGGGCAAAGCAAGTGGCTCGCCTCTATTGCCAATTATGTCAATTCCACCATTGAACATATAAAGGACGAGGGACTGCGCCCAACTAGCGACCGTGGCCACGTCTCCTTTTATTCGTCTATAAACAGCGCCGAGCGCCGCGTCCAGCATCCTCTCCTCTCCCTTTCCCCTCGCTCTCTTCCTCCTCCCGCATTTTCCGGCAGCACCTCAGCCGCCTCCTCTCCTCTCCACCCAGCCGCCTACTCCCTCTCTCCCAGCGCGGACGGCCTCCGCCTCCTTCTCTTCCTCTTCCTCCCCCAGCTTAGCTCTTCCACCTTCCTCCTCCATCGAAGGTGCCTGGTCTGTCTCCTTCTCTCCCTTCCACCGCCGCTCCTTGCAGCTCCGCCTCCCCGCCTCACCTCCTCTTCCTCTTTTTCTGGAGCATGGCCTCGATCTGGAGCAGGAGAGTGCATCCTCGATCTGGAGAAGGGGAGCAGCCGCCGGCCGATTCCGGCTAGCTCCGGAGGCCATCCAGCACCTTCCCATGCTTTCCTATCGTCTTGCCCCCCCCCCCGGATCCTGGTTCTGCGCCTCCCACTGGCTCGCCGTCCGCCTTCTCCTCCACCTTCCCTAGCTAGCTGCTCTACTCGACCTCGTCATCATCGTCGGTGCTCAACAGGGGAAGCACGTGCAGCAGATGCAGTTGAGCATCCGCCCGATCGTAGCTCGGCTTCAGTTAAGTCGCCACCGCCTCTGGGATGGACATAGGAGAGCAGCCATGGAGGGCGTTGGCGGCGCTGGATTCGATGTAGCGCCATGGATCAGTCCCTGCTGCAGCAGAGAGAGAGAAGATGAGAGGGAGAGGGAGAAGGAAGGAGATGAGGGAGAAAGAGAAAGGAAAGAGGAGATGGAGGTGCGTCGTTCGGCATCGGCCTGCGCTGGTGAGGTGTATTTTACCATGGGATTAGCGAGGTGTATTTATGCTTACCCCTTTTTAGTGTTTGGTCAAGCCAATGGACAGCGAGCATTATGTCAGTAGGTTTAGTATATCATCGTCTGCTTAGACAAAATATATCATGGTCAAAGCATGTGAAATATTAGTTCTCGGTGAACAGATGAAGGTTTCACATATATTATTGCTTTCACCTCACTTGTCATGCTGTAATGAACATGTTTTTCGTGCAAATTGATAAGAGAGGGCCTACGAGTTTGTCAAGTTTGCCTTGTATGTTGAATATAATTTTCTTAGATTGCTACTGCAGTTGTATGATTGTGATCCCAGTAGGTCAAGACTGCATTTGTGTTGTTGAACTGAGATTCGCCAATGTTATTTCATATTTGAAGTCAGTTCGCATGTATATTGTGGAGGTTTTTGCTGATCTGAATTTTGAAAATTTCGTTGTTAACATCTTGGCACTGTACAATTTATTCTTTGTTAACTAAATAGCCTCAGAGAGAAACAAGAGAAATTGTAGAGTGCCATTGGCATTTTCTTGAGGTTTTCGCTAAGGTGCTCCTCTCTAAGTTAGTGTTAATTTCACCACCACTCGCATTTACATTTGGTCATATATGAGTTTTCTACACATTGTGTACATATACGAGGATGAAGATTGGGATTGTGTATTTTGGATGCAATATACCACGGATATGGGTTACCTTCCAGAGTGATAGTGTAAGTGCATCTAGTGCCCCTTAGTGATTTTGGTGTATTGAATACTTATAGGTTAAGGGACTAATATGATTGTGAGTGTACACAAGTTCTATAAGTCGATGAGGAGTTTGATATTAACAGTGAAAGTCGACCCCTAAAAATGAATGTCTTCGGCTGAAGATTTTGGTTCTCCTGAAGACTTTGAAAGTGAAGAAATTGGTGTGACCTTGAAGACTTGGATATTCATGCGAGGATTATGAAGCACGAAGACTTTTGTTTTCATAGTTTCGTTTTCTTCTTCTTGAGTCATAGGAAACACCGTACTGTTAAAGGGGGTCAAGATAATAATAAGGAAACTGATTTCCAAGTGATGCTCATCTCAAAATCCTACACCTACCCAATCCTTCAAGTGAAGCCATTGGAAATCTCATATCAGTTCAGTCAATTTCTTCAATGACAGAGACGAAGATCTTATAGTCTCTGAGGAATTTTTCCTGACTGAGGAGTTAGGAATTCGCTAGTGCGGATTGCCCACACAGTGAGGAACATGATAGCCCTGAGGAATTCGAACTTCAAATATCCGACCATTGCTGAGCCGCACGCCAGCTGTTCCAAAAATATCCTACCACCCAACGGTCATATCAGCCAAGGGCATTTATGTCTTATCATGTCAGGCTGCTCCCTAGGCTATAAATAGCCGCCCCCTACAACCACTAGCTGGTTGGCTGCTCCGAGAGAAACTGACACTTGTCATTTCAGAGCATCCCATCCTCCGAGGAATTTGAGCGAAAATCATCAAGTGAGGAAAACCCAAATCCCAAACCCAAACCTACAAAGCCCAAAGTGATTGAGCATCACTGATGAGATTGTTCCTGTGTGGAACCGATGCTTGTTACCTTTGAGGAATGTGTATCCTCCAGACGGTTAGGCGTCATGGTCTGAGCATCCAAGAGGAATTGTGGATTGCCGAGTGACCAAGTCTGTGAAGGTTTGGATGTCACATGTGAAGTCTTACCACTACTATTGGGCGAGATTTGCGTGATCTTAGCTCAAGCAGAATACGGTGAGGACTGTGTGTCCTTGAGTTTAAATACTCAGCTGCTCCAACCAGACGCACAACTGTCACAGCAGTTGGAACTGGTCGATCAAATGTTTGTCCTCACCAAGCCTACTGGTTCTATTTCCTCAACCTTTCATTTCCTCAGTTATGTGTTGATGAACCTGATCATTACTGTTTGAAGACTTTGACTGAAGACTTTCTCTATTTCCTCAATCCTATTTCTTCAGTCAGTTTGTCTTCATCCTGCTTATCCTTTGTTTACGCTTTCTGTACTCTGTGTTTGTCTTTCATTTCATCATGATGACTATGTGGTTGCTCTGTTATGCTTATACATGAGTACTTATTCCGCTACAAGTAGTTCTTCGCTTAGGAATTTCCTCACCCTGAAATTCCTGAGTGAAGAATTCATAAAAATCGCCTATTCAACCCCCCTCTAGTCGACATAACGCACTTTCAGATAGAGTTGGTCACAATAAAATATGAACCATGTCAAAGGATGAGGTAGTATGCAGATTTACCTAGAGGTTGAGTAGATACACATTATTCAGTTCATATTTTGTTCCAGTGGTTTTACTTCACATCACAGGCTTGTTTATATTAAATCACAACAACTCCATGAGCTTACTTGGTTACTCTGGAGAAGGGAATTCTTTCAAGGAGCTGAATTTTTTTGTATACGCTCTCTGTTGGGCACTTTTTTCAGTATGTACAGGATTTGTTGAGAATGAGTGAAAAAATCGACCATCTGGTGGATTCGCTCGGTATGTTTAGTTTCAAGATAACTGACAAAACTACATTATTCCTTGTTGTGTACTTCTTTTTTTTAACACTATTCCTTTTTGTGTACTGATTGAATGATCTGCTCACACACACAATGCAGGTACTCAGACAGAGTGAAAGCAGAGACCGAAAGTTTATGATTTAGATGAGTTGGAGGTGCCATGTCAATCTTCTTACCTCCATATCAAAATGGATCAGATGATTTATTGCTTCAGGGCATGTTCTTATTCTTTGAGATGGATGATGATGAGCGATCGAGCGGTGCAACTGAAAATTCAGAGCTGGGCTTTACACACTTCCGTGGGTAAGTGAAGTTCTAGTTTTTCTTCTTTCCCCTGTTACTGCTCTGTTGTACAGAGAGCAGTGTGTTTTTATTAGCTGGATATTATATTGGAATGCAGGAGTAGCATGGCAACACCAAGGTACAGACCTGAAGAGAAGCAAAGGGGCGGACCAAGGAAACTAGAGCCGCACTGTCATGATGAGGGTCGTGTCGTCTTCGTCCATCTCCATGGAGGTATATATACATATGTTAGGTAGGAAAGGAGACCGTCTCCATGGAACTCTGACTGATGTGTAATGTGTTCATAGGACCTGGCTGACCAAACCGAACATTCACTCGTTGTTTTCACCTAGGATACACCATCAGTATCAACACCGGTAAAAAGAATCCAATCAAAACATGATGTTTTTCCATTGGCTATATGTTTATTTGAAGGAAACCATTCAATTCTCTGTGATCTTTCTTAATGCTCTTTATTGCCATTTTTCCTAATGCACCTATAGAATTGATTTATCAGGTGTTTTGGTATATTATCTTATAAGGGAATGCCAAAGTTTTTTGGATTGTGATTTCTCTGGTCAGAATCGGTTGTTTTTTCCCTTGTGTTCATTTATTTCTCAGATTGCTGAACTGACGAGTGTAGGCTAAGTTGATGATCTACATGTGTTGCTCCTCTCCCCCGTTGTGTAGTGCAACTATAAATAGGGAGAGAATTGCATGAGGAGAGCTCTCTTGCTACTGTTCTGAGCTCACTCTTTGACTAATCTAAATGCTCTCTCTGCTCACTGATCGATCAAGGAAGGCACTGACATATCAGCAAGGACCAGCACAAAAATAAGGGAGAATAAATGGGACCAATTAAGTTACTTGTGTTTAAGAGTACACTACTTTTGACTTTGGAGTCACACTGGTGATGGGGCGTCGCATGATCTATGCTGGAGCTGTTCACATATAACAAGTTCACTATTTGTTCCATTGGTCAGTTGTATAATCATTGGGCGTATTTAATTTGAACTATGCTCCTTTCTTGGTATTTGGAGACAAGATACTGGCAGCTTTTACGTTACTGGAAGTTATTTGTAGTTTTATAACACTCTCCATTGTCAATGGCAGTTTAGATTCTTTAGGAAGAATGGGTCTTGTATTTATATTATTCTTTTGTGCAATAATCGATAGATAACAAAGATAGATACTTAAGAAGTTTAAAGATTTGAGTATGAAAGTTTCTCCTCGGTGAGTGTGGTATTGAATCATAACTCTAATTGTGGTTTAGTTTATTCGAGGTTACCAGTACAGAGTATGAACACTTGCAGAGTTTAAATGATAAAGTAGCAAACCCGTATTTTGTACTTGGTTTGTCCTCCGTACTTCATAGCTTTATCATACCTAGTTGCTCCCTCTTCGCCATATATTTTTTTACGGGGCCAAATAATTTGGTAGCCGAGCAATGAGTAATGTTTGCCTCTGCTTTGTATTTGCCTCTGTTTTTTCACTAATATAATTATGTAAGCCACGGCACATGTTTCTGCCATGATTTCCTTCGGTTAGATTTCGTGGATTTAGGTGTTGAAAAATTATGGGTTGTGGATGCAGGATTAAGGACATGTACACGCACTACAACGAGAGATCTGGGCTACTTCTTTGTGGCTTCCAAACTTGAAATATTTGTTTGGAAGTTAGTTTAGTTTTTTTGTTGTGGATTCATAGCTTCTCACATGTACCCTCCTCTTACACCTTTAGATTCCCAAAGAAACTAAATGAAGATATGGTGGTATAGTCTCAATAGTACAACTTAAAGACTTCCATGCTTTATATTTTCTCTGAAATTTGCTCTTTATGTTAGATCTGGTGAGAAAAGGTGGCTTCCAAGCAGAGGATGCGGGAGTGTTGGCCACATTTGGTTTTCGACTTGGGTGTCTAAATATTCTCACAATACTTGGCTCCCTCTCGCCCCTTACACCATTGGCGCAACGAGTCATCTAGTACTCAATAAAGATGACGGTGGTGATCCAAATGTGCCAACACAATATGGGCTCACTCCGGCTAAGAATGTGATCAGCAACTGAGGAGGAAGTGAGAATATAAGATTTTTTGATAAAATGCGCTTTATTACTTAAAAGGTTTAAGTATTACACACGATCTCTGCATAACTAAGATGCACACAACCAACAAAGTCCAATCACAGAAAGTAAAAAAAGGTGAAATACAAGAGAAGCGAGAAGGGGCGGTGGCCAACATGACAAAAAACTTTGAGGTAATCATGACAAAATAGGAGGAGGCAAGTGTCGCACTCTATGCGGTGAAGGAGGGAAATAAGGCGGAGGGGTTTGGCATCTTGATGGAGATGTAAAACAAGAAGCTCAAGCTCCAAGAGAAGAAGCTTGAGATCAACGCCACTTCGGAGGAATCCAAAATGTTGTTCGTGAAGATATCGTACTTGGATCCCCATTTGGTGAAAATTGTCCTAACTTAGTGTGAAGAAACTATTTAAGATTAAGATAAGGTCCTCCAGTGCACCGAGCTCCAAAAATCCACTCTTGGTTGATCTTAGAAATACATATCAAATAGAAGAGGTTGGAACATGGACAGATATTTGATGACTGCAATTGAATGGCATCTGCCTCTATCTGTGTCCAAGGTCACGCCCGAACGTATATAAGGACATTTGGTGAAGTTTGATTTGATGAACCCATTGGAGTTGCCCTTATTCAACTTCCCTGTTGAAACTCTAATCATTGTAGGGCATGCCATAAGTGTGTCGTAAAGGCAAAATAATAATGAGATATAGTTTGGGACTTTCATCCCAAGGTCGACATCTGACGTGCTTGTCATGGTGACCTTGTTATAATTATTTTTTGGTTGACAACGTGGTCCTGTTAATCCCGTGTGGTTTTCTCATCTTCTTTAGCAACGCTCTTGCTTTACTTCTTCTTAGCTAGTGCACAGAGTGCACTATGGCTTGATTTGGACCAGACCCCAAATAAAGGTCTGCATATATTGTTGCGATCTGCATTCACCACATATTGTAAAAGTTGTCTACCAGTCTGTAACCATTTATTGTGTTACAACATTTACAACCGGGCTCCGCAAACCCTCTGTACGTCCGGGAGGATGGCCCGGTCACTGACCGGTAAAAAAACCAGTCCAAACGACGCCTCATACCGGCCCCAAATGCCCAGTCTGATCGACACCTTTCATATCCAGCTCAAATCTAGGGAGGATATGGGGAGGCCCAGGCGCGCCCGGGCATGTCCGCCACGTCGGCCTGACCGCTGGGACCCATGCGGAAACACTCTTAAAACTTTGGTCTTGCTGGTGTCTCCCCCGATTATCGATGGTGTTGTGCGGCGCCTCTCTAGTGCGATACCTGAGGGCCCTAGTCCGACTATTTAAGCCAGACATTGGCACCCAAACCCTACCCGCTCCACATTTCCCTCCCCTCCCATCTGCCGCCGCCACATTCCACTTGTCGTCCGCTGATAGCCATGCTCCAGCGCCGGGTCATGGCATACGCCATGCTCACGCCAGAGTGGTGCCACGAGCTCCTTTAGTAGACTCGGGCTAGGCGCCAAACCCAAATCGCGGTCGGCCTACCTCCAAACTCGTCGGAGTCGGAGGATGAGGAGGAGGAGGACGAGGAGGAGCAGGGGGAGTAGGAGGAGGAGGAGCAAGATGTGACCATGGCAGACGCAGGACCAGAGAAGGAGGAGGAGGAGGCGGATCCAACGCCTCTTGTTGCGGGCTTCAGCATGCCCATGGCGGCTGCGGAGTTCGAGGTGGCCCATGCTGAGTGGGCGGTGGAGCAGTAGGGCATCCTCGATTCCATCCAGTCGAAGACGAAGGTGGAGGCCAACCGGTGCTTTTTCCACTAGTTGGACGCGGAGCTCAACAAGATCTTTGTCGAGAGTGACTCCGACAAGGACTCGTAGGAGGAGGAGGAGGAAACCATCCACCCAGAGGCAAGGCCGTCTGGCACTGTTGGCACGGAGGTCATTGACATATGTGATGACGGCGAGTAGCTTAATCTAGGGTTATCTACATAGTACGTAGCACTAGTGCAGAAACCCCTTATAATATTTCCTACTAGCAGCATGTGCGCTAAGTCGAACGCCATGACTATTATGGCTAAGTACTAGCTGCCTTTGCGAAATTAGCAAACGCTTTTGGAGCATTCCAAAAAAATGAACTCTGCTAGTACAGGGTGCCCACTAAATTCCCTGGCTGAAAATACTTGCCGTGTGCGCTACCTGGGGAACATCACAGGTATATTAAGTAGTAGCAGCGTTTGATCTTTCATTGCATGTCACCAAAATTTCCTCAATGTCACAGCGCTCGGGCCCGAGTATTAACAATGTGCTATAGGGGAACACACCGCTAGATTTTTAACAGTAAGCGGCTTCTGTAAAAAGAACACACCTATAATATGTAAGGCAATGGCCTCCCGCCAACCCCGTTCTTCTTCCCACCTCATGCTCCCCTCTCCCTCACTTCTTCCTCTCTCACTTCTTTGTTACTAGCTAGCTATTCTCTCTCACCCCGCACACCTTGGATATAAGACATTTGACCTCCATGCAATAAAGTCATTAAGTTGATCTCTATCTCGTCCTCTATATTAGTGCATACTTACCGACACCCCCAAGTCCTCTCGAGGGATGTCTCTGTTCATTAATTAGTAGCTATTTGTTGGTGCAATGATAGGACCTTATGTTTTGGAGTTTGTTGACATAAAGAGTGTGGGACTTATGTGTTTTCTAGTGCACACAGAGTAACAGGTCCTTGGAGGATCGAGGAGTTTGATGCAAATGTCGAAGATAATCTCCCTGCATTGCAGCAAAGGTTATCACCGAAGATAAAGCTGACAAGAGTAACCCCTAAAAATTGCTGCAGTTTAAGCAATTGGTTCGGTGCATGTTCGAAGCAAATGATTGCGCTCGAGGAAGAATGAATACGAAGTGAAGACACAACATTTATTTCGTTGTTCTTCTTCTTTCATTGAGTCATAGGACCACTGTACTATTAAGAGGGGTGTAGCGTTCAAAGCTTTGATTCTCTGATGCTAAACCTAAAACTATGAAAGTTGTGAGAGAAATCTCTTTGTGCTCCGAGCAAATACTTGTCAGCAAGAGACTGTGATCTTCTTTGCTGTGAGAGATTTGTCTCGGACTGAGTAGTTAGCATTATTTGTTCCTCAAGTAATGTTACCATTGCTCCAAAATCCAACAATTGTGAATGTGTCGGTTGGTCATTGGCTGGCCCTCGTGTCCAAAATGGTCATTTCCCATCCGGGAAGGCTGCTGCTATAAATAGCCACCCCGCGCCAGCTTTGTCCCGTGACAGCTCCATTTGATTCTGAGAATATTGTTGAGAAACCCACTCTCCGCGTGATTTGAGTTTAAAATCCACCGAGAGAAAAACTCTAGAACTGAAGAATTAGATAGTGGTTCAACATCACTGGAATCTAAGTTTAGTACGCTCCACCTATTACTCTTGAGAGTTGCAAACTCCCTAGACGGTTAGGTGTCAATTTGTTTAGAGACCAAGAGTGATTGTGGTTCTCGAAGAAGAAGTATGTAAAGGTTTTGGGATCATCTTAAGGTATCTACCACGGGTGATCGGCATCGGTTGACGAATCGATTGTCTAGGAGAATAGGTTCAAGAGAGTTTATCTTCCGTGTTAAGTCACAACCCCTCCAACCAGAGGTAGTCCTTGTGCAGAAGGACAAACTGGTCGAACAACTTCCTTGTCGCCATCGAGCATCATCGGTTATCTCTGTCACTCATGTTTACTTTCGATGTGTTTCCATTCATGTAATTTACTTCGATGCATGCCTTAGTTTTCGGTTCTCTGTAGTAGTTCATCATAGTCGATATCTCATATATTCAGCTGCTGGTTTCTAAGAGATTTAGGTTTTCCAAAGAAAATTTCAAACTCCCATTCACCCCACCCCTCTGGTAGACATACTTCGTTCCTACAATTGGTATCAGAGCAAGGTACACCTTGACTCTGATCATTTTAGTCTAACGACTTTGGAGTTTAATATGTCTTCAGTGAACTACAAGTCGCATCTCAAGATTCCCATATTTGATGGGATAGACTATCCCTTCTGGAAGGAAAAAATGAAGATCCGTCTCCTTGCTATAGATGATGACATGTGGAACGTGGTGCATGTCGGGTTCACAATTCTTATTTCTCAAGCTCCTACCGATGAAGAAAAGAAGCTCATTCAAGTGGATGCTCAAGCCAAAGATGAAATCGGTGGGCATCTCTCTCGGGCACAATTCCTTTGGTATCGTTAGTGTGAAACTACAAAGGAGCTATGGGATGTCCTCAAAGAGATCAATGAAGGAGTGTCAACTCGGAAAGAAGCTCGAATTGATACTCTTCGGGAAAAGTTCAATCGTTCCAAGCGCATTGAAATGAAAGCTGTCAGCAAACCTTCGATCGCCTCAGTGACATAGCAAGTGAACTTCAAGGACTCGGTGCTAAAGATATCACTGACCATGAAGTTGTGAAGAAACTGCTTCTATCTCTTGACAGCTCATTTGACACGCTTGTTCTGATGATTTGAGAGCATCCTGATTTCAAAAGCCTCAACTCTGCTGATGTCATGGAAAGACTGAACACTCATGAGGAACAACAAGAAGAGAAAAGAGATCTGTATGGCTCAACTCAACACAAAAATCATGGACTCAAGGCTATGGCTGATTCCTCCTCAGATGGAAG
Organism: Triticum dicoccoides; assembly: GCF_002162155.2. Lineage (NCBI taxonomy): Eukaryota > Viridiplantae > Streptophyta > Magnoliopsida > Poales > Poaceae > Triticum > Triticum dicoccoides. The sequence goes on along the minus strand of NC_041387.1, from coordinate 656,272,588 downwards.
TCCCGAAGAAGATTCAGATGATCCAGAATGACTCACCAAATATCTAGCACTGATCACGAAATGATTCCAATGTTTACACAAGAAGAGCTAGTTCTAGAAAAGAAGTTCAAGCAACTCTGGTGGTTCAAAATCTTCAAAACCTGCCAGAGAATACACCCATTTCAAGTGCAAAAAGGCCGGACACTTCATTTCGGACTGCCCTCTCTGGGAAGCTAAAATCCGTGCTAGTGGGAGATATGATTTGGGTAATCATCGAGCCAAAAGCAGGAGCAAGAAATACGACTCCGATGATGAGAAGAGAATGAAGAAATTCTTCAATAAGAAGGACAACTCCACGTCAAAATCTTTGTTATGATCCTCACTAGGAAATCCTTCCAAGTCGTCCACTAACCGCAAGAATATCTCTCGCAAGGCCAAGGCATACATCGACAAGGAAATGGATTCTGATGAAGAAGAATCCTCAGGTTCTGAAGAGGAAGAAGAATACGATGAAGATTCCGACTCTGGCATGGCGGGCATAGCATGTACCTCCTCTGCTATGAAAAACTTCTTCAGGAATCCGTGAAGCAACGACGAATATCCTGCCTACTGCTTCATGGCCAAGGCTTCGAAAGAAAAGGTACCCTTGAAACATCATAAGGTTTACTCCAGTGATCAATACTCTTCTGATGAGGATGACCATGCTAAGTTGATCAAAATTGCTAATATTCAACAAAATTCTCTTGAGAAATTTGAGAAAACCCTTAGGAAATCTGAAGGGTTGTTGGTTGAGGAGATGGAGAAAAACTACTCGTTGATCAAAGAGTATTCCACTCTCAAGTCACGAATGGATGAAATCTCAACTCGTCATGATTTTCTCTCAGCAGACCATGAAAGGTTGACCTATGATTACCTGAAAAGGAAATAGGAACTTGAGGCTCTAAGAAAGGATCATGAGGATTTGATGAGAGAAAATTCTCTTCTCACCCAACAACATAAAGAGAAACCTGAAGTGTTTGAGTCACCATGTTTAAAATGCATTGAAAGAACTAATGCAGAATCAAATGATGAATCATCTATGAAGGCTAACCCCTCTATCGAGGAAAATGGTTCTGTTTCTGATGAAAATGCTAGGTTAAAGGATCTTCTTCAGACGGGAATGTTCAAATCTCTCAAAGGGCATCAAACCCTGTGTGATGTTTTGAAGAAATCTATCCTTCACAAGAATCCTAGAAAGGAAGTATCGGTTTTGAAAGGAAACCGAATGAAGATGGTACTTACTGGGAACCACATTAATATCCTCAAACCATGTGGGTTCCTGCAAAGAGCAAAACACTCGGATCCAGCATTACTTTCAGGATACAACTCTCCTATTCTTGAATATCCTGATGATGATTCTCTGGACAACTATAAGTTGTTCAAGAATCAACATGGTGAGACTATTGCTCGCTATGTTGGACCAAACAACAGAAATGACCCTCCTAAGAAAGCTATTTGGGTGCCAAAGAAAATTGTTGATGCTTTGCATGTTTCTGCTCGACTGACCATGCAGACACAAAGAATTCGACAGAATGAGTACATGCATACTGGATACAATATCTATGCTCATGCGTCTGGAAAGAACTTTCATGCTTACTCTTTGAATTATGCTCACTCCTCATCGAGCAATAACTATGCTTATTGAAAGAAATCATATCCTGCTTGTTCATTTGTTTCGAAGCCACCTGCAATGATGTGGGTGGTTAAGAAAGCCTAATTCTTCTGCAGGACTATGTCTCCTGGTGGATTGACTGGATTATGGATAGTGGATGCACTAGTCATATGACCGGAGACAAGTCATTGTTTGTCGACACCAACTTAACTGCTTCTCCTCTGAAGTATATCATTTTTGGCGACAACAACAAAGGAAAGGTAATTGGGCTAAGTAAAATTGCTATATCCAAGGACAAATCTATTGATGATGTGCTACTTGTTCAATCCCTCGGATGCAATCTTATGTCAGTTGGCAAGCTATGTGATTTAGGCATGCTAGTCTTATTCTCTATCACCAAATGCATTGTCTTCATGGCCTCTGACAATTCCTTCGTCTTTGAGGGAATTAGAAAGGGTGATATTTATATTGTGGATTTCTCTGAGGGTCCCTCAGTCCAAACCTATTTGCTTGTGAAAGCAACCGAAGGTTGGCTGTGGCACCGAAGACTTGGTCATGTACGTATGAGAAATTAATTAGCTACAGTAGCTCCATGTAGAGCATTGTAGACATAGAAATTTGCGAATTACATACGGATCTGAATGTGCCAGCCATGCCAACTAAACCTCTCTCACAAGAAAAACATGATCACGCCTTAGTACTCTTTGGGCGTTAATCACATAGTGATGTGAACTAGATTATTGACTCTAGTAAACTCTTTGGGTATTGGTCACATTGAGATGTGAACTATGGGTGTTAATCACATGACGAGGTGAACTAGATTATTGACTCTAGTGCAAGTGGGATACTGAAGGAAATATTCCCGAGAGGCAATAATAAAGCAGTTATTTTATGTTTCCTTATTCACAATAAAGGTTTTTTATTCATGGTAGAATTGTATTGATCGGAAACTTAAATACATGTGTGAATACATAAACAAATAGTGTGTCCCTAGTAAGCCTCTACTAGACTAGCTCGTTGCTCAAAGATGGTTAAAGTTTCCTAATCATACACACGTGTTGTCATTTGATAATGAGATCACATCATTAGGAGAATGATGTGATGGACAAGACCCACCTGTTAGCTTAGCATAATGATCGTTCAGTTTATTGCTATTGCTATCTTCATGTCAAATACTTATTCCTTCGACTATGAGATTACGCAACTCCCGGATTCCAGAGGAATAGCTTGTGTGCTATCAAACGTCAGAATGTAACTGGGTGATCATAATGATGCTCTACATGTATCTCCGAAGGTGTTTGTTGGGTTGGCATAGATCGAGATTAGGATTTGTTACTCCGAGTATCGGAGAGGTATCTCTGGGCCCTCTCGGTAATACAAATCGTAAGCTTGCAAGAAAACGACTAAGGAGTTACTCACGAGGTGATGTATTAAGGAACGAGTAAAGAGACTTGCCGATAACGAGATTGAAATAGGTATAGAGATACCGATGATCGAATCTCGGGTAGTAACATACCAAGGGACAAAGGGAATTACATATGTTGTCATAACGGTTCGACCGATAAAGATCTTAGCAAAATATGTAGGAGCCAATATGGGCATCCAGGTTCTGCTATTGGTTATCGACCGGAGAGGTGTCTCGGTCATGTCTACATAGTTCTCGAACCCGTAGGGTCCGCACGCTTAACATTCTATGATGATATAGTATTATAGGAGTTATTTGATTTGGTGATTGAATGTTGTTCAGAGTCCCGGATGAGATCACGGACACGAGGAGTCTCAAAATGGTCGAGAGGTAAATATTGATATATAGGATGAGGGTATTCGGACACCGAAGTGTTTCGGGGGGTACCGGGTGCTTATCGGGTCACCGGAAGGGGTTTCGGGCACCCCGGCAAAAGATATGGGCCTTATGGGCCAAGAGGGGAAACGCACCAGCCACAAGGGGTTGGTGTGCCCCCCATATGGGCCGGCCTAGAAGGAGAATAAAAGAGGGGAAGGGAAAGGAAAGAGTGGAATAGGATTCCCCCTTCCTTCCCTCCCCCCCTCTTTCCTTCCGCCTCCAACAAACATGGCAGGGGGGGTGTGGCCAAGGGCAGGAGCCCAAGTAGGATTCAGACCTACTTAGGGCGCCCCTTGGCCTCTCCCCTCTCTCTCCCACCTATATATATGAGGACGGGGCGCCTAGCACACCGTAGACAATTGCCTAGCCGTGTGCGGTGCCCCCCTCCACCGTTTATACCCCTGGTCATATTTTCGTAGTGCTTAGGCGAAGCCTGCGGAGATCACTTCACCATCACCGTCACCACGCTGTGGAACTCATCTACTACCTCGACGTCTTGATGGATCAAGAAGGCGAGGGACATCACCGAGCTTAATGTGTGCAGAACATGGAGGTGCCGTCCGTTCTGTACTTGATCGGTTCAAGCGCGAAGAAGTTCGACTACATCAACCGCGTTGTGAAACTCTTTCGCTTATGGTCTACGAGGGTACGTAGACACACTCTTCCCGTCTTTGCTATACATCTCCATAGATAGATCATTGCTTGTGTGTAGAATTTTTTTTGTTTCCCATGCAACGTTTCCCAATAAAAAATGTAGACTCTGGTGAAGAAAAATCGGCTTTGTGGGATTCCTGGTGTAAAATTCGACAATAATCGTCTCTGTGTTGCCTGTGAGGCTGGTAAATTGTCTAAGAAGCATCATTCATCCAAGACAGTTATGACCACGACAAGACCACTTGAAATTCTTCATATGGACTTATTCGGTCCTCAAAACTATGCAAGCTTCGGTGGCAGTTAGTATGGTCTGGTAATTGTTGATGATTTCTCTGGATACACTTGGGTATTCTTTATCGAAGACAAGCTTATACTCAAGAGATCTTTAAAAGCTTCACTAAGAAGACCTAGAATGAATATGACGTGCGAATTAAGCATATCAGAAGTGACAATGGAACTGAGTTAAAAAATATTCACATTGCTTAATTTCTTGATGATCATGGTATCACTCATGAGTTCTCTGCTGCATACACTCCCCAATAGAATGGAGTTGTTGAATGAAAGAACATAACTCTCATTGAAACAGCAAGAACTATGCTCAGTGAGTACAAAACTCCCATTCACTTCTAGGCTGATGCTATTAACACTGCTTGTCATGTTATCAATCGTGTTCTATGCATAGATGATATGCACGATAGGACACAAAGAGTTGTGGGCGGTGATAGTCATACTTCTTACCACCAACGTCTTATTTTGATTCGGCGGTATTGTGGGATGAAGCACCTGGACCAACCTTACATGTCCACACACATGAGACCGGTTCCACCAACTGACATGCAACTAGTTTTGCATAAAGGTGGCTGGCAGGTGTCTATTTCTCCTACTTTAGTTGAATCAAATTTGACTATGGCCGGTCCTTGAAGAAGGTTTAAACAGCAAACTTGATGAATCATCATTGTGGTTTTTGCCTTAGGTAAGAACGGTTCTTGCCAGAAGCCGTAGCAGCCACATAAAATTTGCAACACCAAAGTAGAGGATGTCTAACTTGTTTTTGCACAGTATGTTGTGATGTGATATGGTCAAGACATGATGTGATAAACGTTATTGTATGAGATGATCATGTTTTGTAAAGTTATCGGCAACCGGCAGGAGCCTTATGGTTGTCTCTTTATTGTATGAAATGCAAACGCCATGTAGTTGCTTTACTTTATCACTATGCGTTAGCGATAGTTGTAGAAGCAATAGTTGGCGAGATGACCACGACACAACGATGGAGATCAAGGTGTTGAGCCGGTGATGATGGAGATCATGACGACTTTGGAGATGGAGATCAGGAGCACGAGATGATGATGGCCATATCATGTCACATATTTTGATAGCATGTGATGTTTATCTTTTATGCATATTATTTTTCTTAGTACGGTGGTGGCATTATAAGATGCTCGCTTCACTAAATTTCAAGGAAAAAGTGTTCACCCTGAGTATGCACTGTTGCTGCAGTTCATCATGTTGAGACACCACGTGATGATCGGGTGTGATAGACTCTACGTTCACATACAATGGGTGTAAGATAGTTTTGCACATGCACAATACTTGGGTTAAACTTGATGAGCCTAGCATGTACAAACATGTCCTCGGAACACTAGAGACCGAAAGATCGAACATGAGTCATATAGCAGATATGGTCAACATAAAGATGTTCACCATTGAAGACTACTCCATCTCGCGTGATGATCAGGCATGGTTTAGTTGATTTGAATCATGTATCAGTTAGACAACTTGAGGAATGTTGATTTAAGTGGGAGTTCATTAGAAATTTGATTAATTGAACTTAAATTTATCATGAACTTAGTCCTGATAGTATTTGTAAATTATGTTGTAGATCAATAGCTCGCGTTGTAGCTCCCCTATTTTTGATATGTTCCTAGAGAAAACTAAGTTGAAAGATGATAGTAGCAATGATGCGGACTGGGTCCGTGATCTAAGGATTATGCTCGTTGTTTCACAGAAGAATTATGCCCTTAATGCACTGCTAGGTGACAGACCTATTGCAGAAGCAGATGTAGATGTTATGAACGTTTGGCAAGCTCGATATGATGACTACTTAATAGTTTAGTGTGCCATGCTTTACGGCTTAGAATCGGGACTTCAAACATGTTTTGAACGCCACAGAGCATATGATATGTTCCACAGAGCTGAAATTGGTATTTCAGACTCATGCCCGGGTCAAGAGATATGAGACCTTTGACAAGTACTTTGCCTACAAGATGGAGGAGAATAGCTCAGCCAGTGAGCATGTGCTCAGAATGTCTAGGTACGACGATCACTTGAATCAAGTGGGAGTTAATCTTCCAGATGAGATAGTGATTAACAGAGTTCTCTAGTCACTATAACCAAGGTACTAGAACTTCGCGATGAACTATAATATGCAAGGGATGACGAAAACGATTTCCGAGCTCTTCGCGATGCTGAAATCGGCGAAGGTAGAAATCAAGAAAGAGCATCAAATGTTGATGTTTAACAATACCACTACTTTCAAGAAAAGGGCAAGGGAAAGAAAGGGAACTTCAAGAAGAATGGCAAGTAAGTTGCCACTCACGGGAAGAAACCTAAAGATGACCCAAGCCTGAAACTAAGTGCTTCTACTTCAAAGGGAATGGTCACTGGAAACAGAACTACCCCAAATACTTGGCGGGTAAGAAGGATGGCAAAGTGAACAAAGGTATATTTGATATACATGTTATTGATGTGCACTTTACTAGTGTTCATACTAACCCCTGGGTATTTGATACCGGTTCAGTTGCTAAAGATTAGTAACTCAAAACAGGAGTTGCAGAATAAACAGAGACTAGTTAAAAGCGAGGTGACAATGTGTGTTGGAAGTAATTCCAAGGTTGATATGATCACCATCGCACACTCCCTCTACCTTCGGGATTTGTGTTGTACCTAAATAAATGTTATTTGGTGTTTGCGTTGAGAATGAATATGATTGGATCATGTTTATTGCAATACGGTTATTCATTTAAGTCAAAGAATAATTGTTGTTCTGTTTACATGAATAAAACCTTATATGGTCATACACGCAATGTGAATGGTTTATTCAATCTTGATTGTAGTGATACACATATTCATAATATTGATGCCAAAAGATGCAAAGTTCATAATGATAGTGCAACATACTTGTGGCACTGCCGTTTAGGTCATATTGGTGTAAAGCGCATGAAGAAACTCCATGCGGATGGGCTTTTGGAATCACTTGATTTTGAATCATTTGATACTTGTGAACCATGCATCGTGTGCAAGATGACTAAAATTCCATTCTCCGAAACAATGGAGCGAGCTAATGACTTATTGGAAAAATTACATACCGATGTATGTGATCCGATGAGTGTTGAAGCACGCGGCGGGTATCGTTATGTTCTGACCTTCACAGATGATTTGAGTAGATATGGGTATATCTACTTAATGAAACATAAGTCTGAAACTTTTGAAAAGTTCAAAGAATTTCAGAGTGAAGTGGAGAATCATCATAACAAGAAAATAAAGTTTCTACGAACTAATCGCAAAGGCGAATATTTGAGCTATGAGTTTTGCCTTCATTTAAACAATGTTGAATTCTTTCACAACTCACGCTACCTAGAACACCACGGTGTAATGGTGTGTCCGAACGTCATAACCGTACTTTATTCGATATGGTGCGATCTATGATGTCTCTTACAGATTTACCACTATCTTTTGGGTTATGCATTAGAGACAGCCGCATTCACATCAAATAGGGCTCCGTATAAATCCGTTGAAGACGACCCCATATGAACTATGGTTTAGCGAGAAACCTAAGATGTCGTTTCTTAAAGTTTGGGGTTGCGACACTTATGTCAAAAGGCTTCAGGCTGATAAGCTGGAACCCAAATCAGAGAAGTGTGTCTTCATATCATACCCTAAGGAAACAATTGGGTACACCTTCTACCATAGATACGAAGGCATGATCTTTGTTGCCAAGAATGGAACCTTTCTAGAGAAGGAGTTTCTCTCAAAAGAAGTGAGTGGGAGGAAAGTAGAACTTGATGAGGTAATTGTACCTCCTCTCGAATTGGAATGTAGCACATCAAAGAAAACCATTCCCGTGATGCCTACACACACCAACTAGAGAGGAAGCACGATCCGCACCAGAGTGATATGAAAATCCTGTCCTGGAAGTCATGTTATTAGACCATGACGAACCTACGAACTATGAAGAAGCTATGATGAGCCAAGATTCTGACAGATGGCTTGAGGCCATGAAATCTGAGATAGGATCCATGTATGTGAACAAAGTGTGGACTTTGGTGGACTTACCCGATGATCGGCAAGCCTTAGAAAATAAATGGATATTCAAGAAGAAGACTGACGCTGATGGTAATGTAATTATCTACAAAGCTCGACTTGTCGCAAATGGTTTTAGACAAATTCAAGGAGTTGACTATGATGAGACTTTCTCACCCGTAGCGATGCTTAAGTTCGTCCAAATCATGTTAGAAGTTGCCACATTTTATGATTATGAAATCTGCCAAATGGATGTCAAAACTGCATTCCTTAATGGATATCTCAAAGAAGAGTTGAATATGAAGCAACCAGAAGGTTTTGTCGATCCTAAAGGTGCTAACTAGTGTGCAAGCTCCAGTGATCCATCTATGGACTGGTGCAAGCATCTCGGAGTTGGAATATACACCTTGATGAGATGATCAAAGCATATGGTTTTATATAGACTTATGGTGATGCATGTACTTACAAGAAAATGAGTGGGAGCTCTGTAGCATTTCGGATATTGTAAGTGGATGACATATTGCTGATTGGAAATGATATAGAATTTCTGGATTGTAAGTGCATCTAGTGCCCCTTAGTGATTTTGGTGTATTGAAGACTTATAGGTTAAGGGACTGATACGTTTGTGAGTATACACAGGTCTATAAGTCTATGAGGAGTTTGATATTTACAGAAAAAGTCGACCCCTAAAAATGAAGTTCTTCAACTGAAGACTTTGGATTTCTGAAGACTTTGAAAGTGAAGAAATTGGTGTGACCTTGAAGACTTGGTAATCATTCGAGGAACATGAAGCGTGAAGACTTTTGTTTTCGTAGTTTCATTTTTTCTTTCTTGAGTCATAGGAAACACCGTACTGTTAAAGGGGGTCGAGGAAATACTAAGGAAAATTTTCCATGTGATGCTCAACTCAAAATCCTACACCTACCAATCCATTTCGAGTGAAGCCATTGGAAATCTCGCACAGTTCAGTCATATTCTTCAGTGACAGAGACGAAGTTCTTCTAGTCTCTGAGGAATTTGTTCTGACTGAAGAGTTAGGAATTCGCCAGTGCGGATTGCCTACTAAGTGAGGACATGATAGCCCTGAGGAATTCGAACCCCAATATTCCAACCATTGGTGTGCTATGCGCCAGCTGTCTCAAAATATCTACCCACCTAACAGTCATATCAGAGAAGGGCATTTATGTCTTATCATGTCAGGCTGCTCCCTAGGCTACAAATAGGCGCCCCCTACAACCACTAGTTGGTTGGCTGCTCCGAGAGAAACTGACACTTGTCATTTGAGAGCAACCCATCCTCTGAGGACTTTGAGCGAAAATCATCAAGTGAGGAAATCCCAAACCCAAACCTACAAAACACCAAGTGATTGAGCATCAATGAAGAGATTGATCCTGTGTGGATCCGACGCTTGTTTCCTTTGAAGACTTTGCTTCTTCCAGACGGTTAGGCGTCAAGGTCTAGAGCATCCAAGAGGAATTGTGGATCGCCGAGTGACCTAGTTTGTGAAGGTTCAGAAGTCACCTGAAGACTTACCACGCGTGATTGGGCGAGGTCTGTGTGACCTTAGCTCAAGGAGAATACGGTTAGGACTGTGTGTCCAGGACTGGGTGTCCTTGAGTTTAAATACTCAGCCGCTCCAACCAGATGTACAACTGAGACAGCAGTTGGAACTGGTCAACCAAATCATTGTCTTCACCGAGCTAACTGGTTCTATCTCCTCAACTCTTTCATTTCCTCATGTATGTCATTGTGTGTTTGTTCATATCTGTTTGAAGACTTTGACTGAAGACTTTCTCAATTTCCTCAGTTCTATTTCTTCAGTCTGATCGTCTTCTTTCTTGTGTTATCATGTGTTTACGCTTTTTGTACTATGTGCTTGTCTTTGTTTCATCATGATGACTATGCTTGTGTTCTGTTATGTTCCTCTCAATACTTATTCCACTACAAGTAGTTCTTCGTTTAGGAATTTTCTCACCAGCAAATTCCTCAGTGAAGAATTCATAAAAATCGCCTATTCACCCCCCTCTAGTCGATATAACGCACTTTCAATTGGTATCAGAGCAAGGTACTACCTTATTCTGTGTGATTTTGATTTAACCACCTGGAGTTCTAGTTATATTGACTGCAGGACCAAGGAACGTTTCCTGCCCTATCTTTGACGGTCATGAGTATCCTCGGTGGAAAGCCATGATGAAAAAGCGACTCATGGCTATGGACAGCGAACTGTGGACCGTCACCGAGATCGGTCTTACTGGTCTATGCAAGATGGTTGAGGCTGATGACATTCGCAAGTATACACTACTTAACCTGACAGCAAAGGATGTCATCTGCTCCAGTCTATCCCGAAATCAGTTCAGGAACGTCATGCATCTCAATCACGCGAAGCTTATCTGGGACCGTCTCTCTGAGGTCTATGAAGGTCATTGAACTCGTCATGATCCTTGGTTTGAGGATTACAAGGAATCTCTCAATGTGATGACATTCGAACCAGAATCATCATCGTCTAACCCCTGCCTTATGGCAAACAGTGCTGAGGTAACCGAATTCTACCTATCCGAGTCTAGTGATGATGAATCTGGCGATGAATTTGGACCTAGCTATGTTAAACTTGCTTCCCTTTCCACTAAACAACAAAGAGCTTTGGAAAAAGTTCAATACATGCTAAATAAGAGCGATGATATGTTGGGTGAAGAAATGGATCAGTCAAAAGCCTTGGCTGAAAGTCTTCAGGGACTCTATTCCAAGTTTGACGACCTCCAAGGTCATCATAACGCTCTCTTATCTGATCACGAGAAGCTTTCTCTTGAACTTCTTCAAAGAAAGCAAGATATTGAGAAGCTAAGAGTGAGTTATGAAGATCTTCAGAAGGATCGCGATTCATTACTTGCTCAACAAATCAGCACTACTCAGGAAGAATTTGTTCCTCCATGTCTGAAGTGCATAGAACATGAATCTGCTAATCCTTCACCTGAATGCTCAAATGCTTCAAATGTTACAAATTCTTCACATGTCTCTGCTATCACTAATTCCTCATCTGAGGACATTGCTAGTACTACTAATGATGCAGGGCTGAAGGAATTGTACACAACAGGCATGTACAAAAGCCTCAAAGGGCATCAGATTCTTTGTGATGTGCTCAAAAAGCAGATCCTCAACAAAAACCCTAGGAAAGATGGTATTGCCTTTGAGAGGAAACTCAATGCTGATGGAACATATTGGAAGCCTGAGCAGTGCCCCAAAAGCTCATGGGTTGCTGCAAAGGGACCTCCAGTTGATCCATCCAATCTATCTTACTTTACATGTGATTCTCCTCATTCTTCTGATGAGTCATTTGACTCCAACTATAAACTGTTCAAAAATTAGAATGGTGAAGTGTTTGCTAGATATGTTGGCACTAACTGCAGGAACGGTTCCCCTATGTAGAAAATCTGGGTTCCCAAAAGTTATCTTGAAAGTCTTCAGGTGAATGTCCTCATGACACCACCTGTGAAGAATAGGAACCCCAGATCAAATTCTTCATATGGACCTAATTCTTCATATGGATCAAATTCCTCAAAAGGATCAAAGTCCTCATATGATCATCATCGTGCTAATCCTCCTGTTTCGCAGGGTAGAGCTAAGGGCTATGAATATGAGCATTATTCTTCAAATTATTATGTTCATAAGTCCTCAAAGAATTTCTCTGCTTACTCATATGCTTACACTAACCCCTCTGATGTGAAACGAAGCGGACTGGCTTCCATGCCACCTTTCTCATATGGTGCTCACAGAGTGATGAACTCTTTGCCACCCGTTCAGATGTGGGTGGTGAAGAAAAAGAACTAATCTCTTATGTAGGGTCAGGTCTCCAGTCGTGCTCAAAATGACTGAAGAATTTGCTGGAGACCTGAGTGTGCCTGAAAGGACGCAGGCTAATCATGAAGAAATAAATTTTCATTTCTCACGTCCTCATACTGATTTATATGTGCTATTGCTTGATGAAAGTGAACTAATGATATTGATGTCATATTCTTCACTGATGAAGTATATGAGTTCGTAAGTTGCACTAATTCATCTGTAGGATGATCAGCCCAAAGCAAATGAGTGGGTCCTCGATAGTGGATGTACAAATCACATAACGGGTGACAAGAATATATTGATGGATGCTCCTTTATCACCATCACATCTGAAGCATATCATCTTCACTGACAAAGGAAAAAGTCAGGTATTGGGTCTAGGTAAGGTTGTGATCTCAAAGGATCGACACATGGATAAAGTCATGCTTGTCGAGTCCTTAGGATACAACATCATGTCTGTCTCAATGCTTTGTGATCTTGCTATGGTTGTTGTCTTTGGACGATATCGTTGTGTTGTGATCATGGAAGTTGACCATTCCAAAGTCTTCGAAGGCTTTAGGAGAGGAGATAGGTATATTGTTGATTTCTCTACAGGACCACAACCAGCCATGTGCTTACTTGCAAAAGCTTCAGAAGGATGGCTATGGCATCGACGACTTGGTCATGCTGGCATGAGGAATCTGCACATGCTAGTGAAGAAGAAGCATCTCATTGGCATTGATAATGTCAAATTCCTCAAGGATCACTTATGCGGAGCTTGTGAAGCTGGAAAGATGACAAAGGCCAAGCATCCAGCAAAGACTGTCATGACTACCACTCGTCCATTTGAATTGCTTCACATGGATCTCTTTGGTCCTAACCACTATTCTGCAATTCTTAGTGATGCATCTCAATATGGATTTGTTATTGTTGATGATTATTCTTGTTACACATGGGTGCACATTGTCACTTACAAACATGAAGTCTTCAAACGATTTTCCTCGAGGGCTTCAACCAACTTTGGTGTGAAGATCAAGCACATCAGAACTGACAATGGGACTGAGTTCAAGAATTCTGGACTTGATGGCTGTCTTGATGAACTTGGTATTACTCATGAGTTATCTGCTCCTTATACTCCTCAGCAGAATGGCGTCGTGGAGCGCAAGAACAAAACCCTTGCTGAAATGGCTCGCAGTATGCTTGATGAATACAAGATGCCTCGTCGCTTCTGGATTGAGGCAATTGATACTGCGTGCCATGTCATCAACAGGGTATATCTTCACAAATTCTTCAAGAAAACTACTTATGAACTCCTCACTGACAAAAAGCCAAACGTGAGTTATTTCAAAGTCTTCGGTGCAAAATGTTGGATTAGAGATCCTCATCACACTTCTAAATTCTCACCGAAAGCACATGAAGGTTTTATGCTTGGTTATGGAAAGGACTTGCACACCTACAGAATCTTCAACAACGTTCTTCACAAAGTTGTTGAAACTGTAGATGTGCGGTTCGATGAAACTAGTGGCTCTCAAAGAGAGCACCTACCTTCTGTGATAGATGAACCAGCACCTGAAGATTCTATTAAGTTCAAGGCTACTGAGGATGTCATTCCTACCGAAGAATCTGCTAAAGAATTCATTCCTGATCATGATGATCACCGAGCTGGCGCACCTGAAGAAAATGGTGCTGAAGAAAATGCTCCTGAAGGAAATACTGATCAAATTCCTCGAAGACAACCCACTCATCCTCGCATTGCTAACAAAGTACAAATTGAGAAGATCATTGATGACATTGAAGCACCAGGTCCTCTCACTCGCTCAAAATCTTCACATTTATCTAACTTTTGTAGGCACTTTGCTTTTGTCTCTATCTCAGAGCCCACTAAGGTAGATGAAGCATTTCTGGAGCCTGAGTGGATTCAGGCTATGCAATAAGAATTACATCAGTTCGAGCTCAACAAGGTCTGGGAACTGGTCAAACGTCCAGATCCTCGCAAGCATAACATCATTGGCACAAAGTGGATCTACCGCAACAAGCAAGATGAGAATGGCCTTGTGGTGAGGAATAAGGCATGTCTTGTAGCTCAAGGCTACACACAGGTTGAAGGAATTGATTTTGATGAAACTTTTGCACCTGTTGCTAGACTTGAGGCTATTCGCATATTACTTGCTTACGCTAACCATCATGATATGATCTTACAACAAATGGATGTGAAAAGTGCATTCCTCAATGGTAAGATTGAGGAAGAAGTATATGTTGCTCAACCCCTAGGTTTTGAAGATCCAAAGAATCCCGACAAAGTCTTCAAACTCAACAAGGCCCTGTATGGTCTCAAGCAAGCCCCTCGGGCGTGGTATGACACTTTGAAGGAATTCTTCATGAAGAAAGGCTTCAAAACCGGTTCACTCGACCCAACCCTTTTCACTAAATCTTATGATGGTGAATTGTTTGTGTGCCAAATATATGTTGATGATATTATCTTTGGTTGTACTGACCAACGCTATAGTGATGAATTTGCCTATATGATGAGTGAAGAATATCAAATGTCTATGATGGGAGAGTTGAAATTCTTTTTAGGTCTTCAAATTCGCCAATAGCGCAATGGTATATTCATATCACAGGAGAAATACCTCAAAGATGTATTGAGGAAATTCGGCATGCAAGATTGCAAAGGGGTCAAAATTCCAATGCCCACAAATGGCCATCTATACACTGATGAAAATGGTCAAGACTTTGATCAAAAGGTATACCGCTCCATGATTGGCTCTTTATTGTACCTATGTGCATCCAGGCCAGATATTATGCTTAGTGTTTGCATGTGTGCCCAATTTCAAGCTACACCGAAGGAATCACACCATAAGGCTGTGAAGCATATTCTTCGATATCTAGCTCACACACCAACACTTGGATTATGGTATCCCAAGGGCTCTTCATTTGATCTTGCTGGATATTCAGACTCTGACTATGCTGGCGATCACGTGGACCGCAAGTCAACATCAGGCACATGTCATTTACTCGGACGATCTTTGGTCTGTTGGTCCTTGAAGAAACAGAACTGCGTATCTCTCTCCACTGCAGAAGCTGAGTACATTGCTGCTGGATCATGCTGTGCTCAATTATTATGGATGAACCAAACTCTCAAGGACTATGGCATCAATGTGAAGAATGTGCCTCTCTACTGCGACAATGAGAGCGCTATCAAGATTTCTCGCAACCCAGTTCAGCACTCGAAGACAAAGCACATCCAGATTCGTCGTCATTTTCTTCGTGATCATGTGTTGAAGGGTGATATCTCCATCTGCCATGCAAGAACTAAAGATTAGCAGGCCGATATTTTCACTAAGCCCTTGGATGAGAAGAGATTTAGCAAGTTGCGGTGTAAGCTAAATATCATAGAATCTTCAAATGTTCTCTGAAATGGACACTCATCCTAACACTAATGCTGACTTGATGACTTAGATGCGCAACACATGAAGTAATGTTTTTCTTCAATCAATGAAGACTAACCCTCTAAGTGTGAAGAAATTAATGAAGAAATTGACTCTCAGAGCCCTACGACAGTTGTACGCGGTGTATGAAGTCAACTTTCTTATACGGTGGGTTACGCCACCACAAAAAGTTGAAAATCTTCAATCTGAGTTTTTTCCTTAGTTTTGAAATTCCTCAGTTTTGAAATTCCTCAGTTTTGAAATTCCTCAGTTTTTCACATTCTTCAACTTGCAATGTCTTCACTATTTCTGTCGTTTGTCTTTTTTTGAATATATATATACGATTTTATGTCCTGTACAGCATTCACTTATTACTAATTCTTCAAGTTGACTTTTTCCGCTAAGTGAATGTGATCGGACCCTTCCCCTCTATGCTAAACTCAATCTAATGTTTTCACAAATTCTTCATATGCGTTCTGATCTGAAACTCGTTCAAAATCTTCACTGTGTCCTTGACAGCTGAGGAAATTGCGAACGGTAACTTAAAACTTATCTTATCTAAATTTTCGGCTTTGCCGCTCAAACCATTCCGCTTCTCACGACAAATACTTATCTATTCACCCACGATCCTACACGATCGCCACCTCACAGTACGTGGGTGACACATGTCATGTGAATGGGAAAAGCCAGGGGCACGTTCGTCCGAAATCCTCGGGCGCACAGTTTTTCATTTCCGCTATAAATACCCCTGCCTCTTCCTCACTTCACTTTTCCTCCGCTCGACCACTCTCTCCCGCTCGTGCTTCCCAAACCCTAGCGCCTCCACTACTTCATTGTCGTCGGTGAGGAAGAGCTTCACTGCCTCGACCTCATCGCCGTCGTACTCGCGCCGGTTGTGGATTTCTTCACTCCGCCGCCGTCTTAGTCGTCTTCCTCTGCTGAGTTAGGGCGTGGAAGATCTGAACGGACGAACTTCATCTCAACACTTCCCAGTTCGTCGTGTTCTTCACTTTGGGTAATTAAAAGTTACTTTTATTCCCTACTTTGATTCATGTGTTTTCCTAAAAATCTTCAAAGGTGTTTATTCTTCAAATCTTCACAGACTAAAACATCTCACATGTATCTGTTCTTGATTCGTTTCTCTACGCAATGATTTTCTTCAAGATTCCTCAATTGTGTGGATTTTCAAATCTATACAACTCTGGAACCTGAGGTAAAGAACGCTTAAAGAAATTCTTCAAGACTCATCGGTCAAATTCCTCAAACATATTCTTTTTAAAATCTTCTTAGAACGCATATGACCTCTCCAAATTCCTCGCAACTATACTCTGTTCACATGTACAAATGTCCGCTGCTGAATCACTAGGTTCTCATCAACTTAACTCATTTGCAGCGTTCCTCGAAGAAAAGTTGCATACATCTTCAGAAACTTCAGTTGTTCGTATTCCTCAGCTGAAGAAAATGGCTAACAAGAAGCCACAGAAGGGAGGAAAAAGGCCTGAGGTCAACACTGCGTTTGAAATCCCTGAGGATATTTATGCTGGATACTGCACTCCTGATGAGGCCAAGTTTGGCAAGGAGGACAAGAATCAGCGCAAAGTGCACATCCAATGTATTGAGAGGATATGGTCATGTGAGTGGAGGGAGTATAGGTATGTTACTCCCAAGTACATGAAGAAATTCACGCTCAACCCTCCATGCTCAAGACCTCCATTGAGACCTGGCCAACTGGCAGATCCCACCAGCCTCAAGCGCGGTGAGGACTATGCTACTGAATGGGCTAGGCGCCAGGCCAAACTAGCCAAGCAAGCAAAAGAAGCAGTAAAGAAATTCAATGAAGATTCTGCTGCTGCTGCTAACACTGCTAAGGCCTCTGGTAGTAAGCCCAGGAAGGCTATGCCAAAGAAGCCTTCCCACAAGTCCAGTGCTTCTCCTTTAATGCCCTCACGGCCAAGTTCCTCAGCAATGCCCTCACGACCAGCATCTTCAAAGCCCTCACGGCCAATTCCTCAGTCAGCTCCTCCTCCTCCAACAAAGTCTTTGGCTGCTCCGACAAAATCTTCGGCACCTGAGCATCTTGCCTCGTGCCAAAGGACTTAAGGCTTCTCTATTTCCTCAGGAGCATCTGCAAGCTCCTCAGCTTCTCGACCTTCCTCAGCTGGTCCCTCAATGCTGAAGAAAAAGGCCACTGCTTGACAAGGTATTCGACCAAGTCCTCACAAGAAGCAAGTTGCTTTCCAAGTGCGCTATGATGATGATGAGGCGGATGATGATGAACTTGCTGAAATCATCAGAGACGGGCAAGCCAGGGTCGCTAGAGCCAAAGGCAGCAATGTGCCACTACTTCTGGATCCCAAGCTGATCCTCGGTTTCATTGACTTATGGCACAAGGACCCCGCTACACCTTTGCCGGAGATGAACCTCACTCCTGGTCAAAGTCATGTTCTCACTCACTTCATTGAGGAAGAAAAGTGGAAATATGAAGAAGGACGAAGGCTGAAAAAAGCGCAATACAAGAAACAACACTACCTCAAGGACAATGTCCTCACTCTTACCCCCGAACAACTCATTGTTGTACAAGCTGAAATCAAGCAACTGAGTGATGATTTCAATCGGTACCATGCTGATTGGAAGGGCGCAAAGGTTCGGTTCGTCAATTTCATGAAGACTTTCTCTTCAACTGCCTCTGCACCGGTGCATGTTGAAATACCTCAGGCTAAAGAATCTGCCCAGCCCACTGAAGAACATGCCAGCACCGTTGATGTCAGTATGGCTGCTGAAGAAAATGAGGGTACCAGGGCTGATGACTCCATTCCAGCCGCTGATGATATTGCCAGGGCATCCACTAGTGATGCGCCTGAAGAAAGTGAACAAGTCAGGGCAACTACAATACTTGCGCCTGAAGAAAATGCACCTCCTGCGCCTACACCAACTCCGATCCTTCCATCTGCATCTGATGTGAAGAAGACCAAGGCTGCAGAACATGCAGCGATGATGAAAAGGAAGGCATCAGCTTTTTCATCAAATTCTTCAGCTCCGAAGAAGATGAAGACTCTGATCAGTCCAATTGATAACCCAATTGATGTCATTCCCGTATCATCAATGCCATCAAAGGACCTTGTTCCTTTTGGTGAAGAATATGAGATTCCCGAGGAATCTGATGAAGAAACTCCATCTACTGCTTCGACAGAGCAGTTGGACGAAGAAACTGAAGTGGATGAGATCCCTTCAACCCCTGTCATTTCCTCACCTATGCCTCAGTTTACTGCTGAAGAGGCAGGTGTTGAAGAAATTGAAGATGAGGATGTGGACATTGGATGTACCACTCCTGTGCTCAATGATGAATTTTGGGACAGTCAACATCCAAACTCACCAATGTTCACTCCTCTCCAAGCTATTCCTCAGTCCCCAGCCACTACTGAAGTACAAGTGGGATCTGATGAACCACGTGCAACCCCATCTGTTCATGAAGACATTCCAGCCACTAGTGCTAAAGAACCTCTGAATGAAGAAGTGATGACTTAGGCTGCACATGCTGAAGAAACTGAAATTCCTCACCATGAGGAACCTGAGATTGCGATTCCTGAGGTGATATTGCAAATCACAGACACTCCTCAGCCCAAGCCAAAGAATCCCTTCTCCAAGAAGCCAAAATTCAAGGCTGTTGATTTCTTCGGCGAGCATGTATTCTTCACTGAATTCAACCCGTATGACAATGCTCGTCTTAGAAGGAAGCGTTTCTAGACTGCCAGCCAGGCAAACTTCTATTCCTCAGTCCTCCTTGACAAGGACAAAGTCTTTGATCATCACGTGGACATGGAATCTATGCCTTGCTTCATGCCGGTTCTCAGTATGCTTCACGATGCAGGCTTGCTGAATTTCTACACTGGCATTGTTGATTGGAATGAAGAGCTTATTCTTTAGTTCTACGCAACTTTGCATATCACAAGCAATGCTGCTGACGTCAACTCATGGGTGTTGGACTGGATGACTGAAACCACTCACTACAAGGCACCAGCCTCTGAATTGCTTCGTGCCTTGCCAATCAATCCTCCACCAGAAGGCGCTCGTTGTCTGTATGATGAACCTAAACTTACTGATCACTATATGCAAGTACTCATGAAACCGCTGAAGCCTGGACAAGTCCAAAGGACCAAATTCCTTGTGAAGGAATTGCTCTATGTGCCAAGGACTATATATCGCATTCTGACGAAGACTATCAGTCCAATCAAAGGTCATGATTCATCTGATGATGAAATTGTGGGGATGATGAAGAATATGCTCTTCAACATCATGCATGGTATCCCTATCAATTACCATGATTTCTTCATGAGGACTCTCGCGAATGTTGCACTTTCTCCATTTGAGCTGAAGCCTTACTCACCGTGGATCATGAGATTCCTCAGAACAAGGTCTTCACTCAACTACAAGGCTGATTTTCAGAATCACCTCAGCTACTTGCCCCCAATTGAAGTCCTCAAGCGGACAATTTCCTCATCTAATGAGAAGGGAAAGTCACCAGCTGTGATCGATGAAGGCACTCGTCCATTGGATGGTCAGTTTCGCAAAGCCGCATCCTACTCCACCAATGATGATTCTGCCACACATGATTCTGCTGCCAATGCTCCAAAGTCAAGTCCTCAAGCTACTGCTCCTCATGTGATGACTGACTGTGAACTACTTATAAGTCTTCACCAGAAGGTCGATCGGAATCACAAATGGGTTAAGCATCAGTTTGGCTCTATTCTTCACAACATGACCTCTACGCATAATGCAGTGAAGAAAAACCACTACTACCTCCAAGAAGTGTTTGATCGCACCTGGGCTATTCTGTCACATCTATATGGTGAAGAAGATTTGAAGCAAATGGGCTTCAACGAAGACTTTGACTGGTCTGCACCTCCACCGAAGAAATTCAAGAAGGTCAAGGTTCCTTCCTTGGTGGCCAGCTCATATTCTTCATCAGGCGCCACAGACGAGAATGAAGACTTGGACG
Source organism: Triticum dicoccoides (assembly GCF_002162155.2). Lineage (NCBI taxonomy): Eukaryota > Viridiplantae > Streptophyta > Magnoliopsida > Poales > Poaceae > Triticum > Triticum dicoccoides. The sequence goes on along the minus strand of NC_041387.1, from coordinate 656,251,920 downwards.
ACACTGCAGCAGGCCCTACAACGACTCAAGACCCTGGCAACGCTTGCACTCCTCCATCATCATGATATTCTTTAGGGGCGTTAGTCCTCAGTTTCAACCCTTTTGGTCATTCGATGACAAAGGGGGAGAAATTTGAGTTAGTCTTCAAGCGGGTCTATATATATGGGCGTTTTTTTGCTAAGTTACAACTCTCGTTCTTCTGATGACTTTGCTGGATCGAGTTGTAATCTTAAACTCTATGGTGGCTTGATACTTTTGTTGTGTTCTTCTGCATGCTTATTCCTCATTTATGTTAATGCATACATGTTGAATTACATCAGTCACCATATTTCATCATGCATTTTAAATTCCTCATATTATATGTCAAATGCGTGTATGAATTACAAGATATAGGGGGAGATCTCCATGATTATACTCTTCAACTGTGCATTGCTTCAAAAGCAAATTCCTCACTATGCACATCTTCAGGGGGAGTTATTCCATATCTTGCAATCAAATTCCTCAATATCAGTATTTACACTTCACATGTTTATCCCCGATGAAAACTTAACCTATATTGTCATCAATCACCAAAAAGGGGGAGATTGTAAGTGCATCTAGTGCCCCTTAGTGATTTTGGTGTATTGAAGACTTATATGTTAAGGGACTGATACGTTTGTGATTATACACAGGTCTATAAGTCTATGAGGAGTTTGATATTTACAGAAAAGGCGACCCTTAAAAGTGAAGTTCTTCAACTGAAGACATTGGATTTTTGAAGACTTTGAAAGTTAAGAAATTGGTGTGATCTTGCAGACTTGGTAATCATACGAGGAACATGAAGCGTGAAGACTTTTGTTTTCGTAGTTTCATTTTCTCTTTCTTGAGTCATAGGAAACAACGTACTGTTAAAGGGGGTCGAGGAAATACTAAGGAAAAATTTACATGTGATGCTCAACTCAAAATCCTACACCTACCAATCCCTTTCGAGTGAATCCATTGGAAATCTCGCACAGTTCAGTCATATTCTTGAGTGACAGAGACGAAGTTCTTCTGGTCTTTGAGGAATTTGTTCTGACTGAAGAGTTAGGAATTCACCAGTGCGGATTGCCTACCAAGTGAGGAACATGATAGCCCTGAGGAATTCGAACCCCAATATTCCGACCGTTGTTGTGCTACGCGCCAGCTGTCCCAAAATATCTACCCACCTAACGGTCATATCAGACAAGGGCATTTATGTCTTATCATGTCGGGCTTCTCCCTAGGCTATAAATAGCCGCCCCCTACAACCACTAGTTGGATGGCTGCTCCGAGAGAAACTGACACTTGTCATTTGAGATCAACCCATCCTCCGAGGACTTTGAGCGAAAATCATCAAGTGAGGAAATCCCAAACCCAAACCTCCAAAACCCCAAGTGATTGAGCATCACTGAAGAGATTGATCCTGTGTGGATCCGACGCTTGTTTCCTTTGAAGATTTTGCTTCTTCCAGACGGTTAGGCGTCAAGGTCTAGAGCATCCAAGAGGAATTGTGGATCGCCGAGTGACCTAGTTTGTGAAGGTTCGGAAGTCACCTGAAGACTTACCACAAGTGATTGGGCGAGGTCTGCGTGACCTTAGCTCAAGGAGAATACGGTGAGGACTGTGTGTCCGGGACTGGGTGTCCTCGAGTTTAAATACTCAGCCGCTCCAACCAGATGTACAACTGAGACAACAGTTGGAACTGGTCTACCAAATCATTGTCTTCACCGAGCTAACTGGTTCTATCTCCTCAACTCTTTCATTTCCTCATGTATGTTGTTGTGTGTTTGTTCATATCTGTTTGAAGACTTTGACTGAAGACTTTCTCAATTTCCTTAGTTCTATTTCCTCAGTCTGATCGTCTTCTTCCTTGTGTTATCCTGTGTTTACGCTTTTTGTACTCTATGCTTGTCTTTGTTTCATCATGATGACTATGCTTGTGTTCTGTTATGTTCCTCTCTGAGTACTTATTCCGCTGCAAGTAGTTCTTCATTTAGGAATTTCCTCACCAGCAAATTCCTCAGTGAAGAATTCATAAAAATCGCCTATTCACCCCCCCTCTAGTCGATATAACGCACTTTCATGGATAGCATAAAAGGATACTTGAGTAAGAATTTTTCAATGAAAGACCTCGGTGAAGCTTCTTACATATTGGGCATCAAGATCTATAGAGATAGATCAAGACGCTTGATAAGATTTTCTATGAGCACATACATTGAAAAGATTTTGAAGGAGTTCAAAATGGATTGGTCAAACAAGGAGTTCTAGCCTGTATTGTAAGGTGTGAAGTTGAGTAAGACTCAAAGCCCGACCATGTCAGAAGATAGAGAGAGAATGAAAGTCATTCCCTATGCCTCAGCCATTGGTTCTATAAAGTATGCCATGGTGTGTACCAAACCTGTTGTGTACCTTGCTATGAGTTTGGCAAGGGGGTACAATAGTGACCCAGGAGTAGATCACTAGACAATGATCAAAATTATCCTTAGATTACTAAGGAAATATTTCTCGATTATGGAGGTGATAAGGAGTTCGTCGTAAAGAGTTATGTCAATGCAAGCTTTTACACCGATCCAGAGGACTCTGAGTCTCAATATGGATATGTATTGAAAGTGGGAGCAATCAGCTAGAGCAGCTCCATTCAGAGCATTGTAGACATAGAAATTTGCGAAATACATACGAGTCTAAATGTGGCAGACCCATTGACTAAACCTCTCTCACAAGCAAAACATGATCGCACCTTAGTACTCTTTGGGCTTTAATCACGTAGCAATGTGAACTAGATTATTGACTCTAGTAAACTCTTTGGGCATTGGTCACACGGCGATGTGAACTATGGGTGTTTATCACATGACGATGTGAACTAGATTATTGACTCTAGTGCAAGTGTGAGACTGAAGGAAATATGCCCTAGAGGCAATAATAAAGTTGTTTTATATTTCCTTATTCATGATAAAGGTTTATTATTCATGCTAGAATTGTATTGACCGGGAACTTAAATACATGTGTGAATACATAAACAAATATCGTGTCCCTAGTAAGCCTCTACTAGACTAGCTCGTTGATCACAGAAGGTTAAAGTTTCCTAACCATAGACATGTGTTGTCATTTGATCACTAGATCACATCATTAGGAGAATTATGTGATGGACAAGACCCACCCGTTAGCTGAGCATAATGATCATTCAGTTTATTGCTATTGCTTTCTTCATGTCAAATACTTATTCCTTCGACTATGATGCTCTACAGGTATTAGAGAGTACCTTGTGTGCTATCAAAAGTCACAACTTAACTGGGTGATCATAAAGATGCTCTACAGGTATCTCCGAAGGTGTTTATTGGGTTGGCATACATCGAGATTAGGATTTGTCACTCCGAGTATCAGAGAGGTATCACTGGGCCATCCTGATAATACAAATCACAAGCTTGCAAGCAAACGACTAAGGAGTTAGTCACGAGGTAATGTATTACGGAACGAGTAAAAGGACTTGGCGGTAACGATATTGAACTAGGTATAGAGATACTGACGATCAAATCTTGGGCAAGTAACATACCAATGGACAAAGGGAATTACATATGTTGTCATAACAGTTCAACCGATAAAGATCTTCATAGAACATGAAGGATCCAATATGGGCTTTCTAGGTTCCGCTATTGGTTATTGACCGGAGAGGTGTCTCGGTCGTGTCTACATAGTTCTCGAACCCGTAGGGTCCGCACACTTAACATTCAATGACGATATAGTATTATATGAGTTATGTGATTTGGTGACCGAATGTTGTTCGGAGTCCCGGATGAGATCATGGACATGACGAGAAGTCTCGAAATGGTCAAGAGGTAAATATTGATATATAGGACGAGGGTATTCGGACACTGAAAGTGTCTCAGGGATACAGGGTACTTATCAGGTCACCGGAAGGGGTTCCGGGCACCCCCGGCAAAAGATATGGGCCTTATATATGGGCCAAGAGGGGAAATGCACCAGCCACAAGGGGCTGGTGCGCCCCCCATATGGTCCGGCCTAGGAGGAGAAGGAAAGAGTGGAATATGATTCCATGTTCCTTCCCTCTCCCCCTTCTTTCCTTCCCCCTCTAACAAACATGGCAGGGGCGCTGCCAAGGGCAGGAGCCCAAGTAGGATTCGAACCTACTTGGGGCGCCCCTTGGCCTCTCACCTCTCCCTCCCACCCAAATATATGAGGAGGGGTGCGCCTAGCACACCCCAGAAAATTGCCTAGCCGTGTGCGGCGCCTCCCTCCATCGTTTACACCCCCGGTCATATTTTCCTAGTGCTTAGGCTAAGCCCTACGGAGATCCCTTCACCATCAGTGTCACCATGCCTTCGTGCTGACGTAACTCATCTACTACCTCGACGTCTTGCTGGATCAAGAAGGTGAGGGACATCACCGAGCTGAATTTGTGTAGAACACGGCGGTGCCATGCGTTTGGTACTTGATCGGTTGAAGCGCAAAGAAGTTCGACTACATCAACCGCGTTGTGAAACGCTTCCGCTTAAAGTCTACGAGTGTACATAGACACATTATTCCCCTCGTTGCTATACATCTCCATGGATAGACCACTGCGTGTGCATATAATTTTTTTTGTTTTCCATGCCACGATTCCCAACAAAATTTGCGCACTCTGGTGAAGAAAAATCGTCTCCGTGGGATTCCTGATGTAAAATTTGACAAGAATCGTCTCTGTGCTGCCTATGAGGCTGGTAAATTGGCTAAGAAGCATCATTCATCCAAGACAGTTATGACCACAACAAGACCACTCGAAATTCTTCATATGGACTTATTCGGTCCTCAAAACTAAGCAAGATCCGGTGGCAGTCACTATGGTCTGGTTATTGTTGACGATTTCTCTCGATAAACTTGGGTATTCTTTCTGGAAGACAAGACCTGTACTCAGGAGATCTTCAAAAGCTTCGCTAAGAAGGCCTATAATGAATATGACATGCGAATTGAGCATATCAGAAGTGACAATGGAACTGAGTTCAAAAAATAATCACATTGCTGAATTTCTTGATGATCATGGTATCATGAGTTCTCTGCTGCATACACTCCCCAACTAAATGGAGTTTTTGAACGAAATAACATAACTCTCAATGAAATGGCAAGAACTATGCTCAGTGAGTACAAACCTACCATTCGCTTTGGGGCCGATGCTATTAACACTGCTTGTCATGTTATCAATCGTGTTTATATTCACAATTTCCTTAAGAAAACTTCTTATGAGCTTATCGCTTGCAAGAAACCAAACGTTTCTTATCTACGTGTTTTTAGTGCACCTTGTTACATTCTTGACATGAATCATTCTTCCAAGTTTGCACCCAAGGCACATGAAGGTTTTCTTCTTGGTTATGGCTCAAACTCGCATACGTATCGTGTCTATAACTTTCACCACATGAAGGTTATGGAAACGGTAAATGTGCGGTTTGATGAATCTAACGGCTCTCAAAAGGAGCACCTGCAAAATGTGATAGATGAGCCTCTGATATCATATGCTATTCGGCAAATGGCCACTGGGAGCGTCAAGCCTGTCGAAGGAAATGTACTTGAGTCCTCTGATGATGATGCTCCTATGACTCAAAGCAGAACTCGTCAAGCCACTGCCAAAGCAAATGCTCTTGTCAATGGAAATGAAAATCAAGATCCTAATGCCGATAAATATGGCAATCATGAAGGGAATGATAACTCAAATACTGATGCTGATGATAATGACCATCATGATGAAAATGCTCATCCTCGTGTGGCGAATCGAGTTGATCCTTCACTAATTCCCGATGAAATTGAGAATCCAGGTTATCGAACCACAACTCGTTCCCGCACTCGTTTGGCTAACTACTGTGGAAGTTTCTCCTTTGTTTCATTGGCAGAACCTACCAAGTATGAAGAAGCCATGAATGATCCAGACTGGATGAATGCCATGCAAGAGGAGTTGGTGCAATTTGAATTGAATGATGTTTGGGAATTGGTTGACAAACCGAATCCCAAGAAGCACAATATCATCGGCACAAAATGGATTTTCCGCAACAAGCAATATGAATATGGTATTGTGGTGAGAAACAAAGCACGACTTGTTGCTCAATGGTACACACAGGTAGAAGGTATTGATTTTGATGAAACTTATGCTCCTGTTGCTCGCCTTGAGGCAATTCGCATTCTTCTCGCTTATGCAAATTACAATGATATATTGCTTTATCAAATGGATGTGAAAAGTGCCTTCCTCAATGGTGAAATTGATGAGAAAGTTTATGTTAGATAGCCAGTTGGCTTTGAACACCTTGAGTTTCCTAACAAAGTTCTCAGGCTGAAGAAAGCTTTATATGGGCTAAAGTAAGCCCCTCGATCATGGTATGACACCCTAAAGAATTGCTCGACAAAGGGTTCAAGCCAGGATCCACAAATCCCATAATTTTCACTCGTGTTGTTGATAATGATTTATTTGTTTGTCAAATCTATGTGGATGATATCATCTTTGGCTATACTAACAAAGCTTGCAGCTTAGAATAAGGGAAAATGATGTCTGATAAATATCAAATGTCCATGATGGGTGAACTCAAATTCTTTCTCGGACTGCAAATTCATCAACAAGCAAATGACATTTTCATTTCTTAGGAGAAATATCTGAAGGAATGTCTGAAGAAGTTCAAAATGCAAGATTCCAAAATGAAGGGCTATAAGACTCCAATGCCCATGAATGGTAAGCTAGATGCAAATGTGTATGGTAAGGACTACGATCAGAAAGCCTATCGTTCGATGATTGGATTTCTTCTTTACCTATGTTCATCCATACCTAACATTATGTTGAGTGTTTGCATGTGTGCCCACTATCAAGCTGCACTGAAAGAACTGCATCACCAAGCGATCAAGCGCGTTCCGAGATATTTGGCTCACACCCCCACCTTAGGTTTATGATATCCTAAGGGAGCACAGTTTGATCTCGTTGTTTATTCATACTCAGATTTGGCTGGTGACTTGGTTGATAGGAAATCTACCTGGGGGACAGGTCATTTCCTTGGTAGATCTTTGGTCTGTTGGCCATCAAGGAAATAGAATTGTGTGACTCTCTCTATGACCGAGGCTGAATATATTGCTACTGGCTCCTTGTTTTACTCAGTTATTGTGGATGAAGCAGACACTGGAGGATTATCGCATCAAGGTCAAGCATATCCCTCTGTATTGTGACAATGAGAGTGCCATCAAAATTGCACATAATCCTGTGCAACATTCTCGCATGAAGGATATTGCCATCAGACATCATTTTATCCACGATCATGTTGCTCGGGAGGATATTATCATCAATCACGTCAAGACCGAAGACAATCTCGCTGATATATTCACCAAGCCTCTCGACGAAGATTTTGTGCATTACGGTGTGAGATAAATATCCTGGACTTCACAAACATGCAGTAAGTTGGACTCAGTACCCGTGCTAACACTTTCACATCTTTGAAGGAATGGGTGCATAACACTCGAAGAGTTTGAGAATTTCGACAAAGTGAAATTCTCTTTTTGAGAGTGAATACATTAATGAATAACTAGACTAATTGGGTGCCATGATAATCGTGTGATGCTCGGGGTCATACAGTTCTTATACAATGGGTTTCACCACCACAATTTTTATTCGTTGTTTTTCTCTTCGTTCGATAGTTTTGATTTCGTCCGAATGCATTTCATTCATAGTCATTCTCGAGTGTTTGTGTTCTTTGCCTGAATGAAATGCCTAGGACCCTGTTTTCTCTCTGGTCTATCACTTCCAGTCTATGTTGTTCCGTTCCAATGCTCAAATTTTATCTTGAATGAAACTTATCTGATGTCGTTGACCACGATTAAGTTTTGGTCCGAGTATTCATCTACTCTGCAAAAGCTTTCCAAAATTTGGGGTCTCCCTCCTAAGTCAAGACCATGATCGTTATGGCAATTGCCATGTGCAACACATCAACTGCATTTCATCCTGGCCATTGAATCGCAATCATCTCTACCTAGAGACTGTCCGATCATAATTCTCTGTGTGCAGTTATTTCCACCGTCCGATCAAACATCGCTCCTTGTTCCACCATACTCTTTCTCCTCGCCTTCACTCTGACGAAACCCTCACTTCAACGCTCCTCCTCGAGGTCGACGCCGAAGATCACTTTGCCTCTTAACTGCTGGAAAGAGGAGGAGGTGGATCCAACACCTCTTGTTGCGGGCTTCGGCATGCCCGTGGCGGCCCCTCAGTTCGAGGTTGCCCATGCTGAGGAGGCGGTGGAGCAGTAGGGCATCCTCGATTCCATCCGGTCGGAGGCGAAGGTGGAGGCCAATCAATGCTTCCTCCACTAGTGGGACGCGATGCTCAACAAGATGTTTGTCGAGAGTGACTCTGGTGAGGAGTCGTAGGAGGAGGAGGAGGCAACCATCCACCCAGAGGCAAGCCCGTCTGGTTCAGCACGGATGTCGTTGACATCTGTGATGATGACGAGTAGCGTAAGCTAGGGTTATCTACATAGTATGTAGCACTAGTGCAGAAACCCCTTATAATATTTCCTACCAGCAGCATGTGCTCTAAGTCGAACGCCGTGACTATTTTGGCTAAGTACTAGCTGCCTTTGCGAAATTATCGAACGCTGGTAATCCGATAGTATTTGCAGCATTCCAAAAAAATGAACTCTACTAGTACAGGCTGCCCACTAAATTCCCTAGCTGAAAATACTTGCCGCGTGCGCTACCTAGGGAACATCATGATGACCCACAAGTATAGGGTATCTATCGTAGTCCTTTTGATAAGTAAGAGTGTTGAACCCAAAAAGGAGCATAAGGAAATGACAAGCGGTTTTCGGCAATGTATTCTCTGCAAGCATTGAAATTATCAGTGATAGATAGGTGTATGATGAGATAATTCGTAACGGGTAACAAGTAACAAAAGTAAATAAGGTGCAGCAAGGTGGCCCAATCCTTTTTTGTAGCAAAGGACAAGCCTGGACGAACTCTAATATAAAGCAAAGCGCTCCCGAGGACACATGGGAATTATTGTCAAGCTAGTTTTCATCATGCTCATATGATTCACGTTCGTTACTTTGATAATTTGATATGTGGGTGGACCGGTGCTTGGGAACCCTTCCTTGAACAAGCCTCCCACTTATGGTTAACCCCTCTCGCAAGCATCCTCAACTACGAAATAAGTATTAAGATAAATCTAACCATAGCATGAAACATGTGGATCCAAATCAGCCCCTGAATCACAAAGCAACGCATAAACTAGGGTTAAGCTTCTGTCACTCTAGCAACCCATCATCTACTTATTACTTCCCAATGCCTTCCCCTAGTCCCAAATCATGGTGAAGTGGCATGTAGTCGACGTTCACATAACACCACTAGAGGAAAGATAACATACATCTCATCAAAATATGGAACGAATACCAAATTCACATGATTACTTACAACAAGACTTCTCCCATCTCCTCGGGAACAAACGTAACTAGTCACAAAGCATATTCATGTCTATAATCAGCGGAGTATTAATTATCATTAAGGATCTGAACATATGATCTTCCACCGAATAAACCAACTAGCATCAACTACAAGGAGTAATCAACACTACTAGTAACCCACAGGTACCAATCTGAGGTTTTGAGAGAAAGATCGGATACAAGAGATGAACTAGGGTTTGAGAGTAGATGGTGTTGGTGAAGATGTTGATGGAGATTGACCCCCTCTCAATGTGAGGATCGTTGGTGATGCCGATGGCTTTGATTTCCCCCTCCCGAAGGGAAGTTTCCCTAGAGAACAGCTCCGCCAGAGCCCTAGATTGGTCCTGCCAGGTTCCACCTCGAGACAGCGATGCTTCGTCCCGAAAGCATCCTTTTTATTTTTTTCAGGTCAAAACACACCATATAGCAGAAGATGGGCATCGGGGGCGTGCCAGGTAGCCCACAAGGTAGGGGGCGCGCCCTCCACCCTCGTGGATGGTAGGTGGCCCCCCTCTGGTGCTTTCTTCGCCCAATATTTTTTATTAATTCCAAAATGAATCTCCGTGAAATTTCAGGACTTTTGGAGTTGTGCATAATAGGTCTCTAATATTTGCTCCTTTTCCAGCCCAGAATTCCAGCTGCCGGCATTCTCCCTCTTCACGTAAACCTTGTAAAATATGAGAGAAAAGGCATAAGTATTGTGCTATAATGTGTAATAACAACCCATAATGAAATAAATATCAATATAAAAGCATGGTAGAAAATGGATGTATCACGTCACATGTATATTAAGTAGTAGCAGGGTTTGATCTTTCATCGCATGTCACCAAAATTTACTCAATGTCACAACCCTCGGGCTCGAGTATTAGCAGCGTGCTATAGGAGAACAAATTGCTAGATTTTTAACATTAACCGACTTCTATAAAAAGAACATGCCTATAATATGTAAGGTGATGGCCTCCCGCCAGCCCCGTTCTTCTTCCCACCTCGCGCTCCCCTCTCCCTCACTTCTTCCTCTCTAACTTCTTTGTTACTAGATAGCTATTCTCTCTCACTCCGCACACCTTGGATATAAGAGATTTGACCTCCATGCAATAAAGTAATTAAGTTGATCTCTATCTCGTCCTCTATATTAGTGCATACTTACCGACACCCCCCAAGTCCTCTTGACGGATGTCTCTGTTCATTAATTAGTAGCGCTATGTTGATGCAATGATAGGCCCCTTATGTTTTGGATTTTATTGACATAAACAGGATGGGACTTATGTGTTTTTTACTATATACAACAAGGAAACAGCCTCACAGTTCTTTATTGATAAAGAACTAGAGAAGTTACAAAGTTACAAAGTTACAAGTAAAGACATAAAAGAATACTTACAAAGAGAACTATGGGAGGGAAACTATCCAGGAAGTTAGGCTATCCCTATATTTATATTTGATTCTATGAGCTAACAGAGAAATGTCATGAACAAAATTTCTCCTCGAAGACCTAAATGAAAGCTGCTCATTCCTGAAGATTTTCCCATTTCTTTGAGTCCAAATATTCCAAGTGGCAGTGACGACCACTTATGTGAAAAAGGGGAAACCAAAATCCTTCCTAGCAGAAAGAGCCATCTCATTGGTAGTTAGATTTGGTTGAACATTCCAAGAAATCCCAACATAATTCCATACCCGTTGACTGAAGTTGCAAGCAAAGAAGAGATGAACTCGGTCCTCATGACAAGAAGAATTACAAAAAACACAGGTGTCTTCTTAGATGATCCAGTGATGACGCTGCATCATGTCTCTGGTATTTAGACGATCCATCAAAAGGAGCCAGCCAAACACCTTGAACTTGAGAGTGCAAGAACATTCCAGATGCACTTAAAAATGGGATCGACCACAAGATGTGAGAATCAAGACTCATAATAGATCCTTGACCGCAACTCTCCAGATTTAGATGTCTATCGGTGTCAAACCGGCGGATCTCGGGTATGGGGTCTCGAACTGTGCGTCTAGGGTTGATGGTAACAGGAGGCGGGGGACACGATGTTTACCCGGGTTCAGGCCCTCTCTATGGAGGTCATACCCTACTTCCTGCTTGATTCATCTTGATGAATATGAGTATTACAAGAGTTGATCTACCACGAGATCGTAATGGCTAAAACCCTAGAAGTCTAGCCTGTATGATTATGATTGCCTCTACGGACTAAGCCCTCCGGTTTATATAGGCACCGGAGAGGACTAGGGTTGTACAAAGTCGGTTACAGAGAAAGGAAACTTCATATCCGGGCGCCAAGCTTGCCTTCCACGCCAAGGAGAGTCCCATTCGGACACGGGAGAGAGTCTTCGGTCTTGTATCTTCACAGCCCATCAGTCCGGCCCATGTCAACAGGCCGGACGCCCGAGGACCCCTTAATCCAGGACTCCCTAAGTAGCCCCCGAACCAGTCTTTCAATGACGATGTGTTCGGCGTCCAGATTGTCTTCGGCATTGCAAGGCGGGTTCCTCCTCCGATTACTTCAAAGTACCTGACATAAAGAGCAGTATTCGGCTTTCCATTTAATGTCACGCGCACCGGCTTCCACACCTTCATGACTTCAGCTTCCACGCGTCGAGCGAATATGAGAGGTCGGGGTATTTTTGCACATATCACCCTGACCATGTAAGAAAGACGTCTATTTAAAGAGATTGGGATCTTCGGATCCATTCCACGCCAAGCGAGGAATCCTCAGAGCTTGCTAGGAGAAACCATTCCAACATGGCTAGCACTCCGAGCTCTTCCACCCGTCCCCACGGCACCGGAAAGGCGATTGGGAGAAATGTTCTGTTTCCTACAATCAGCTAGCGAAGCTGCAGACACAAGGATTTCTTCCCCCCATGGATCTAGTCCCCATTTGGGCAGGATTGACTTCCTTCAACGGCAGGGCTCAGGCGGAGAATATCACCAATCCATCAAGGGGGAACGAGTGTGCTTCGTTCCCTACTTTCTGAGAGGCGTCGGATTTCCAATCCACCCATTCCTCCAAGGACTTCTAGAGTATTACGGCCTCCAGCTGCACAATTTCACTCCTCCCTCCATCCTGCATATCGCGAGTTACATTGCTCTTTGTGAGCTATTCCTGGGTTGTGAGGCCCATTTTAAATTATGGAGGAAACTATTCTGCCTCGTCCCTCATAGTCGAGAGGGATCAATATTTGAAGTGGGCGGGGCCAAGGTATGGCGCATCACTGGGACCGGATACCTGTCCGGCACACCGAAGAAGGCATCCGAAGAATGACCTTCTGAATAGTTGTATATCGAGGACATCGCCACTACTAGGGAAAAGCCTATACACAGAATCTTAGCAGCAGCGCAGCTCAAAAAGGAGCGCTGCTGCTAATTAGTAGTAGCGCGTGTGCGGGAAACACGCTGCTGATAAGTTTTTAGCAGTAGCGCGCTCGGTGTAAACCACGCTGCTACAAATATCGACTGGCGGTGTTCACCTAACTCCATTTAGAAGTAGCGCGGTGGCGCGAACCGCGCTACTGCTACGGATGTAGTAGTAGCACGCTTTTTCTGAGATCGCTGCTACTAAATTTCAAATTGGCACACTTTTTTGTCCCTGTTAGCAATAGCACCGTCGCCCAAAGCGCGCTGCTGCTAATTCCTTAGCAGAAGCGCGTTTTAGCTCTCGCGCTACTGCTAACCCGCACCAACCCACCACCTGTTCCCCACCCGTCCCTCCCCTCCCCCTCCTCTCTTCCCTTCCCCCTACCTCCCCCACATGCTCCCACTCTCACTCTTCTTCTTCCTCAATACTTCTCCCCCATTACTCTCTCTCTTCTATCCACCTTTCTCTCTCTTCATTACTCCTACCTAACTACACCACCTCCATTAATGCATCTCCTTTCTCTTTTTCCTTTCCCCTCCACTAGTTGAAGTTGTCTCCTCCCAAATGGATATTCTTCGGTACTAAGAGAGCTGCTAAGTTCAATCGGTACTAAGAGACATGGACTCCACGCAGCAGAGTTCGTCGGTACTAAGTTCAATCGTGCGGGACCCTCATGTTCAAGCATTGCTTCGCAAGGAGACGAGTACTGAGAGAGCTGCTTCTAGAGAGGAGGCTAAGCTGGAGCAACTGGTGGTAGAATCGAACACTCCATTGTATGATGGTTGCAATCCTGAGGTGACCCACTTGAGTTTCACGCTCCAACTCCTGAAGACGAAGGCTAAAAACAAATGGACCGACACTAGCCTCGATGAGCATCTCAAGTACCTAAAGGATGTTCTTCCCGCGGGTAATCTATGTCCTACTAGTGTTGATGAGGCCAAGAAGATCGTGTGCCCTCTTGATCTGCCACACGTTAGATACCATGCATGCATCAACGATTGCATAATTTATCGGAAGGAGCACGCGGAAAAAACAAGTTGTCCGGTGTGCAATGCTTCTCGATACAAGAAGGCCGGGAAGAAATGTCCCCAGAAAGTTGTATGGTACTTACCGATCACTCCCCGTCTGCAGAGGTATTTTGTAGATCCCAAGGAAGCAAAGCTAATGCGCTGGCACGCGGAGAGGAAGAAGCCCGACGATGGAGATGATCCAAAGCTGAGACACATGAAGGATGGAAGCCAGTGGAGAGCGTTGAACAGTTTCTATCGGTATTTTGAATGTGATGCAAGGAACATCGTGCTCGGCGCGTGTACCGATGGCATGAATCCGTTTGGCAACCAGAACACCAACCATAGCACATGGCCCGTGTTTGTATGGATGTACAACCTCCCCCCTGGTTGTGCATGAAATCGAAGTACATTCAAGGGCCGAAACAACCAGGAAATAATATTAATTTGTATCTGGGACTACTTCAAGAGGAGTTAGACACGTTATGGAAAACACCGGCCAAGACATGGGACGCCATCAAAGGTGAGTATTTCAACATGAGAGCCGCGCTGATCACGACAGTGCATGACTATCTTGGTTACGGATATGTGGCAGGCCAGGTGTGCCATGGATATTGCGGATGCACGCGGTGCATGGATGATACGACGTCTCAGCAGCTAACGTCAAGGAAAGATGGCGGGTCTGGGAAAATCGTGTACATGGGGCATCGAAGATGGCTTGAACAGGACGACCCGTGGAGAAACCATGGAGATCTATTCAATGGTCACGCTGAGCATCGAGGACCTCCAAGTAAGCGGAGCGGTGCCGAAATCGATGAGCTGTTGAAAAACTGGAAGGAGTGCCCCACGCCGGGAAAGACGATGAGAAAGGCGCCGGAGCCGCTGCTGAAGGTATGGAAGACGAGGTCTGTGTTCTGGGACTTGGAGTACTGGCACAAACTCGATACACCTCATTGCCTTGCTCAAATGCATATTTGTAAGAATGTCCTTGAGAGCTTGCTCGCAACACTGATGAACATGCCGGATAAGACCAAGGATGGGCCGAAGGCAAGAAAAGACTTGCAAGATTTGAAAATTAGGGAAGATCTGCACATGCCGCCCCGTAAAATGTCAGATGAGACAGAGACGGAGACAGAGGCACGGGAGAAGAAGGGCAAGAAAATAAAGAAAGAGGATTATTGCCCCCCTTCTTGCTTCACCTTAAGTCAGGCTGAGATCAATGCCTTCTTTATGTGCCTTACAGGAGTGAAAGTTAGTTCTGGTTACTGTGGCAAGATAAGCAGATATCTAGACACGGACAAGAAAAGGTTCAGCAGGATGAAGTCTCATGACTGTCATGTGATGATGACGCAGATACTACCTGTTGCCCTTAGAGGGATACACGCTTATTGGTCTCTGCAACTTTTTCGACGTCATCTCTTGAAAGTGGATCAGTGTGAAGCAGCTCCAAAGGCTACAGGAAGAGATCATTGTGATACTAAATGAGCTTGAGATGTACTTCCCGCCCGCGTTCTTTGACGTGATGGTGCATCTGTGTGTCCATATTGTGGATAACATAATAGACCTGGGGCCGTCATTCCTGCACAACATGATGCCATTTGAGAGGATGAATGGGATCATCAAAGGATTTGTTCGTAACATGTCCCGTCCGGATGGAAGCATCGTCCAGGGCTATTTGGCACAAGAGTGCATCTCTTTCTGTGAGAATTTTCTATATGGCACAGACCAGCCGCCTGGTGTTAGTGTTGGTTTGCCTGTTAACAAGCATGATGGGAGGCTCGAAGGAGATGGTCACTGCAACGGTCGCAGGGAACTGCATGTGGCATACTCAGATCGACGCAGCGACATTGACAGAGCAAACTTGGTAGTGCTACAACACCTATACGAGGTAGATCCTTTCGTGGCACTACACAAAGAAATTATCGCAAAGAAGTATCGTGACCGGGGGGTATGCAGGATGGACGCCGAAGTTACTAGAGAGCACAACTCCACTTTCCTGCATTGGTTCAAAGAGCATATTATTGCTAATCCTCCGGAGGAGGGCTCTAAGGACGGATTGCTCATATACGCCTTAGCACATGGCCCCTCGCCCAACCTCGTAACCTATCAGGCATATGATATCAACGGATACACGTTCTACACGGAGGCCAAAGATATGGACAGTGATGATCAAAACTCAGGGGTGACGATGGAATGCATGACCGGCAGCGACAACGGCGCAACTGAACGATTCTATGGAAGGGTCGAGGAGATCTAGGAGCTTGACTACAATGGACTGCACAACACGACGATGTTCCGTGTCAGATGGGCTAAGAATGTCGAAAGAGAAAGCCGGATTTTCACTACCATGACTATACCCGACGCCAAGAGCACTACCGTGAACGCTATCACAAAAAATGAGCCATGGGTACACGCTAAGCACGTGACACAATGCTTCTTCATAACTGACCCACGCAATCCCAGCCGTGTTGTCCTGAGGAGAGGCAAAAGGAACATCATTGGAATGGATGGAGTCACCAACGAGGAAGACTATGATCGGTACGACAACCCAATGAGGGAAGATGACGATGATGATGAAGTATACGTCAAAAGAAGAATCAATACTACATTACCTAAGAAAAATCGTACTCCATGGAAAAGGCAAAGTCACAATGAGGGGATCAATTATTCTTCGACGAACAAGAAGGGAAAGAAGCTGACTCAAAAACGAAAACGTCAGCACTGAGGAAACTTATGTTATCGGTCAAATGATGTAATATATATATATATATATATATATATATATATATATATATATATATATGTTCCTATTTTGTATACACACTTAGCCATTATTATGCATGGGTTCAATGATGTGTAATATATATGTTCCTATTTTGCATACATATTTAACCGTCAAATGATGCAATATATATCGCCCTCCCTTCGTTCACTGCCATCGGGAAATAAAAGTGGGATGAAATAAAGGAAAATAAAAAGGAAAACTGGCAGTAGCGAAGGTAGTAGCAGCGCGTTTTGCC
>NC_041387.1:656234331-656235078 GCF_002162155.2 Triticum dicoccoides | reverse complement strand
ATGATGAAGTATACGTCAAAAGAAGAATTAATACTACATTACCTAAGGAAAATCATACTCCATGGAAAAGGCAAAGTCACAATGAGGGGCTCTATTATTCTTCGACGAACAAGAAGGGAAAGAAGCTGACTCAAAAACAAAAACGTCAGCACTGAGGAAACTTATGTTATCGGTCAAATGATGTAATATATATATATATATATATATATATATATATATATATATATGTGTGTGTGTGTGTGTGTGTGTGTTCCTGTTTCGTATACACACTAAGCCATTATTATGCATGGGTCCAATGATGTGTAATATATATGTTCCTATTTTGCATACATATTTAACTGTCAAATGATGCAATATATATCGCCCTCCCTTAGTTCACTGCCCTCAGGAAATAAAAGTGGGATAAAATAAAGGAAAATAAAAAGGAAAACTGGCAGTAGCGAAGGTAGTAGCAGCGCGTTTTGCCTAAACCGCTACAGATACTGAAGTTAGTAGAAGCGAATTTCGTATAAAGCGCTACAGCTACTGAAGGTAGTAGCAGCGCATTTTGTCCAAATGCGCTACTGCTACTTCCACTTAACCAATTCTCACCCGCCCTGCTTCATCCCGCCTTCGCCCCTCCCCCCAAATCCCCACTCTCCCCTGTCGCACCGCCGCGCCCGACCCGGCCCCGGCGCTCGCCCCCGACTCCGGCGCCGGTGCTAGCCCCCGACCCCGGCCCTCGCCCCCGACCCGGCCCTCGCCCCC
>NC_041387.1:656217844-656234321 GCF_002162155.2 Triticum dicoccoides | reverse complement strand
TTCTTCGGTTAATTTAATTAGGTTTTAGTTAGGGCAGTATGTTAATTAGGTTATCTATTTAGTTATGAATTTAGCTAGGTTTCAAAATTTGAACTGGACATGTGATATGTGCAAATTTGAACTGGACATGTGATATGTGCATATGTCATGTTTTGGACATGTCATATTTGGAAAATGATCCGAGTGGCCTATGTTACGCCGGAATGTTGATTCATTTCCGTTCCGGTGAATTTCAGGCGCTCGATATGTCCATTTTTTAGCAAAGGTCATGCCGAAATTTCCCGTGAATAAAGGCATGATTTTGTGCTACATAGTTGGCATATCGAGTGTTGGCACATAGACTTCTTTTTATGTCATTTCTCATTTATTCATACTTCTAGAAATAAATGAGGACACTTAATCATAGGAAACATGTCGAACAACGAAGAAACTGGGCCTTTTGACCAAGATGCAGATGAGATGGATTATGAGGGTGAACAAGAGTACCTCGACTATTTGACTTCTAAGCAAGGTTTGCAGGTCGGCCTCGATGATGGTACTGACGCCGACATCGACACCGACAGCGCCGGCACTGATGGCGGCACCGAGACCGGTGGGGAAGGTACCGGCGGGGAAGGTACCAGCCCTGATGCCGCTACCGAAAAGAGGAAGCATAAGAAGCAGACGATACGAAAACCTAACAAACTAGGGATTGGACGACTTGTGATCACAAAGATGGCACTTGGCAAGTTTGAGCCGTTAGAGCCGGAAGAACCTCGCAAGTGCTATGGGAACCAAGTAGGATACATCCTACGGGAATGCGCGAGCATCAACGATGATTACTTAAGGAGTAAAGAACATTTGACGCAGTTGCTCCTAACAAAGTTGCACAAGAGATTCAAGTTCCCCGACCGGGATGATAACATAGAACAACCATGGGATGATCCGAAGATGAAAAAGATTAACAATCATGCCATGGGCATGTTCAGCAATGATTTGGCCTCCTGGAAAACGAGGGTGAAACGAGCTATTGAGGCTGATGAACCCCTGTCCAAGATTCTGGAGGAAAATCCGACACTTACGGAAGAGGAGTTCGAAAAG
The DNA here is from genome assembly GCF_002162155.2 of Triticum dicoccoides. Lineage (NCBI taxonomy): Eukaryota > Viridiplantae > Streptophyta > Magnoliopsida > Poales > Poaceae > Triticum > Triticum dicoccoides. Next base: position 656,233,241 of record NC_041387.1, on the reverse strand, counting down.
TTCAAGGACACTTGCACTAGCGAGGCAGCCAAGGCTAAGGCTGCGAAATTCAAGAGCCTTCAGCAAAGGAACACGGGGAAGCATAGCCTCGGAAGCCGTGGCTACCTCGGTAAAAGGCCCATATGGGATAAGGAGGACGCGGAACGTGAAGCCGCGGGTCTCCCAGATCCCTTCGCGAAGTTCACCAACCCCTTGGAGCATGACTTCATCAGGGCCCGCTACAAGTGGGACAAGGAGAAAAAGGTTTTTTACACAGACAAGATCACGAGGAAATTGATTAGACTACTGGAGAAGCAACACCAGCTTGCAGCCGAAAGCCCTACTTCTCCGATGAGGCCCAAGTGGGACACCCCTCTCAACCGGGCCTTGAACGACCTTAAGGGACTCCCTTTGGATCAGCGGCCGCAATATGGTCGTGTGCATGGCGCTGGAGATGGCGCCACGTGGAAGGTGTTTTACAACGAGGGCCCAGAGGCCAAGAAGCTGAAAACAAAGTTTAGTCAGGCGGACATCGACGCGAAGGTGAAGCTTGCGGTCGAGAAAAAAGCAGCTGAGGACGCAAAAAAAGTAGCCGAGGACAAATATGAGTTGCTACAGCAGGCAGTCAATGCAGTTGTAACTGCCTGCAGAAATGATTTTGCTACTAACTTGGTTCCAGTTATCATCAACTGGGCGAAGGAAAATCCAGACAAGACGATACATGATTTCCCGATGCCCAGTTTCGTCGGGAGCAACTCCATGAACAACAACACCATCGCACCATCACTTGCTCACGCAACCGGGCCTCCTCTCGCAGTCGCTCCCACTCATAGCAGCCCGTCCTTAGTCTCAGGCGCGCTAGGTGGGCCTTCGTCTTTGGCTGATCTCGACGCCGTCATAGTAATTACATGTCGCACCAACATATATATATATATATAATATTCCATTTTTGTTGCCTTTCGGTTGTTTTACGCCACAGACATATGTGTTTGCAGGCGAAAGAAACCCCGTGCACCATACTCTACTTGATCAAAGGCCAGAAGGTGGACGTGGGACAGGGGATGATAATGGACCCCTCTCAATGCACGTTCCACAACCAGCCGATCCCCGCTGGGCACCTCAGGGTTAGCTGGACCAGTGTGAAATCGGGGCACGAGGATTTGCCTCCTCCAGTACAGCATGTGGGAGCGAATGACGAGACCCCGCCGCAGATTGGAAGCTGCAAGAATTGGGTGCTGCTATGGCCGAAGAATCTTATTCGTCTAGAGCCGGCCGAGAGCACACCAATAACTACCACACATCAACAAGCATGTGCGAAGACCACCAGCCCGCCTATGCAATTACCAGCTCCTGTAGTGCCGGGTGAGAGCGGCGGACGACATGATGAAGGGGGTGCAATAGTACTGGCTGATGTAATTTCTCCTGTAGAACAGAGAATGGATGATGAGACGGAGGTCGGCCCTATGGATTACCTCAATACAAACGCGTATGACTGTGACATAGATATGATGAGTCAACCATATGACGAATCGGGCTATCAGCTTGCTAATGAGGATATGGATGATATGCCCGGGCAGGGTCATACCATGGATTGCAAAAAGTCTCTCTTCATGAAATCCTCACGGGACACGCCTGAAGATGCCGCCTCAACACAGGCTCAACTAGCCGGGCGTGACGGTCGTACAGTACTTAGCCCGGGAACACTGGGGCAGGGGTTAAGGAAGGGTCTGGAAGGTGTGCCCAAGAAAAAGGAGAGGAAGAGATCGGGGAAGGTAACTGTCTCAAAACAAGCCAGAGCACATAGCAGCTAGACGATGCATTCTGAAGAGCGTGTACCCGTGAAAAGTGCGGTCATGTTCCATCTCACGGGCGAGCCGATGCTACCGCCGAAACCGCTGGAGGCACTATCAGGGGATCTCAGGAGACTGCACGACCATGTGCTGTCGACTGAGAAAAGCCTACTAGCCTCAAAGGATCCAGGATATCCGACATACGCGGCTCATGTGCCTGAGGGGAAGTGCTACGTCGACACACGGCCCGCGGAGGTGTTCTTCCTGCGGTTTGACCATATCTTTGAGATGTTTCTAACCAAGCGGCTTGACTTTACTATCGTCCTCTTTTTTGCGCTACATATGAGCTCTGTCATGAAGAGTGAAGAAGTCTAGCAAATCTGTGTGGCGGATCCATACTACATGCACGAGTCTTTCTTGAGTCGCGGCGACTTTGAGCGTGAAACTACTAGGGAGTACCTCCAAAACTTCACGGTACAGAATAAGGACCGGGAAATTGTCCTCATTCCTTATCATCCAAAGTAAGTCAGTTCCGGACAACCCTTTCGTACATTTCAATCATTCCTTCTCTCTCATATGGGGAATAACTTGAGGTGTCTTTTCCCCGCAGCAACGGGCGCGCCGTCCTTATCGTTCTTTACCCGCAAGTCTCCCACGCCGTGTATTTTGACCCTTCCAGAGACTACGAGAAAAAAGACTACACCCACATAATGAATATTCTAGATGATGCTCTCCAAGGCTTCAGCTTTAGAGGTGGCCACGTGCAGATCAAGAAACAAAGGAACAAGAAGATGGGTTTTGCGCATAAAAGTAACTTCTCCTGCATCCATGTCCCAAAACCAAGCAAGAAGGATGGATTCTACATCGTCCATCTCATGATTCAGTTCAACACGGATCACCAAAAGCTTCGCATTAACAGCAGAAATGATGATCGTATCCACAAGTGGCTAGAATCTCATGGAGAAGCGGATTATAAACTTAGAGATGACTTCTTTCGCATCCAAAGCGACATTGCGACGATCATCATGAAAGAAGTCATCGATGAGAAGGGGATGTTCCACCACGGCCCTATATCGCGAGCTGACGTCCGAACTCGCATAGGCATGCAACATCTAGACCTCACGCCGTTCAAGAAGCTAGGGTTCGTCCTCGATGATATGGAAGGATGGAACTTCTAGTGATTTATGATGCCGATGATGATGATATGTGTCGGTTGAACTTGTATACTTCTTGTAGCGATGAAACTTTGTGATGTCCATGGTCCATGCCGAACTTGCGTAATGCTACTTTGTTAGTTTGCGTACGATGACCTGCGTACCTCTAGTTAAGTAATTTGCATACTGTATGTTGCATCTAGTTGCTAATCCTTTCTTTTTTGGTGTTGCTCTAGTATATTTTGTTGCATATATATGATTGTACATCCTCTTCATGAACATGCATCTCTAACAGGTACCTAGTTTCTTGATGGCGAGATGGAATTGCTATGTCGTGTACAAAGGGAAGGTTCTAGTGGTGTACAACGAGTGGCATGAGTGTCAGGCGCAAGTGAATGGGTTCATGGGCGCCAGCCATATAGGCTTCAAAAGAAGACAAGAAGGAGAAGCTAGTTACTTGAGGTTCACGCTAGCGCGAGAGAGGACTCGTAACCGCCACCTCATGTACTGCATAGTTCCGCTCTCACTCATAGTGATAGCACTTCTTGCGTATACCTTTGTTTAGATGGATGACGTTGTTGTAGTTGCAAGTATTCGACACTTGCATGTATTGCTATTTTCGAGATGATGACAAGATATCACTTTGTGTTGGATGATGATTATGATGAGACTATTTGTATGTACATGCTATGATTACATTTGTGGTCTCGCAGACATTTGTATGTGTATCATGATGACATTTCTATGTGCTAAAGATTCTTCTATAAATCCTGTTCAAATACAAAACAAATATGCCAAAAAAATAACAAAAAAACTACTTAAATTAGCAGTAGCGAGTGTACAAAAATTAGCAGCAGCGCCGCGGTAGCAGTAGCGCGTCAAGGTAAAACGCGCTAGAGCTACTAGCAGTAGCGAGCTTCCGCAAACAGCGCTGCTGCTACACTTGTGTAGCAGTAGCGCCTGTGAGCACGCGCTACCGCTATATGTTAGCTGTAGCGCCTTATTAGTAGCGCATGTCCCTGCGCTACTGATACATCTAAAACCCGCGCTGCTGCTAGCCTTTTCCCTAGTAGTGCGCCCTTCCCGACCCAGTCTGAATGGGCCTTTCCGAGTTTTCAAGCGTTTCATTGAAGAAACGCCACAGCTGGTGCCCTTGGAGCCTCGAGGAGGAAGATAGTGCGGAAGTCCGTAAATTTATGAGAAAGATAAAGACGCTCGCCCAGTCCGGATTATCAATAGTTGAGGTAATGGCGACTTCCATAGTACGAGGGGTTCAGCCACTCCAGTATAGAAGGCTTCCCATGTGGCACTATAATGGGGAAGATGACGCCTCCCGCTGCGGTTAGAAGGGTCCAAACACCCCCGCCGCTTTGGCCAAAATACTGGCCAAACTATACAAAGGGGAGAAAGGGGAATTCATTCATATTAAGCGACGAGAAGGATTTTCCATGTATAATCCTCCTAGCTTGGTGAGTTCCAATCCCATTACTCTACTCAATCTGCTCCCTGAGTCGCTTTCCATGGACATTAATCTGTCCATTTGTAACAGGAATGGCGGAAGATCACCAAAGGGGCTCCACAGCCCCGCCCCACAGCCAGAGGACCACAACCGGGACCTTGACCCCAGATTTGAAGAGGATCCAAATATATTCATGGAGCTTGAGGATGGGGTGTTCTACCAGGTGAGCTATGACGGCATGGAAGTGGCCATCACCGCTGACTATCCCAGTCTTCTTCCTGCCTCACACGTAAGTAATCAGGAGACATCTCCTTCGAAAGAGCTACCTCATTCTGTCTCACCCACTGCATTATCTCGTGCTCCAAAGGGGAGGCACTCGGCGCGCCATCCCGCACCATAGGCGACTCCAAAGAGAGCGGCGCCCGCACCGAGCAAGCTTTTGAAGAGGAAGACAAGCGGAGACAAATCGGAGTCGTCACCAAAGAGGTATGGCTTTGTAAATATGCCCTTTGGCAGTCACATCCAACTGTGACATTATCCGTTCATGTCTTATCAGGAAGAGCATTCGCCAGACTATGTCCGGGAGTCTTGCCAGTCACACTCCCCACAGCCAGGTTCCATACCCTGTCGCGACGATGAGGTATGATACGGGAATGCCGCTGGATTATCCATTGGTAGAGGATTTAGATGATGTGTCCGTCACAAACTTGTAAGTGGAGAGCGCCATTAACCATCGGCGACGGAGGGCCGCTCTTTGTGACCCCGGCTTTACAAAAGAGGCATTCAATGCCTTCAGCTTGGGTGATGCGTACATCCGAGCTGCTCGTGACGGGCTTGCCAGAGCCACAGACCAACATTTGAAAGATATGCGGGTGAGCTCACATTATATACCAGTAGCCCCCGAGACTTGAAGCAGTTGATTCAGCTGATTTAAGGATTATTGTAAAACCAGGTGCTTACGGAGAAGAACAACCTGTTGTCTCAAGAGCTGGAAAAGTGTAGGACCCAGCTAGCTTCTGCGATAGCCAAACTAGAGAAATCCAAGAAGGCATCACCTGGTAATGTGTCCCTCCATCGAGAAAAACAGAATTATATACCAGCAAAGCTAACCCAGCTGCATATCTTATGGCAGGATCGTCAAATCATCCGGGAGAGGCATCGGAAGTCGCACAAGCGTGTGAACAAGAAGCCAAAAGGCAACTGGTCACGGGCAAACGTAAACTGACACGTGTTAGGGAGGAGAAAAACAAACTCCAGGATTCCAACACCCAGCTGGGCAAAGAATTGAAAGATGTGCGGGCCCAGCTGGCTGACTCTATGAAGGAAAATAAGAGGCTGCGAGGCGGCATATTTAGTATGTGTTCAAACTTACCTCTGTGTAATTCGGCAAGGAAAGGAACTGACAGAGTTATTCTGTAGGTATGCTGACTGGCTGTCCCGAAGAGGAGATGTCCGGATCATCGGGCAATTTGCTACAAGAGCTATCGCAAATGCATGCGCGAGCTCGGCAGGTGATGCAAAGTGTTGCCAAGGCCTTATGGCCATCCGCCTTCCCTCCAGGAAGTATGGAGGAGCTTGTACAACTATTTAAGGGAGCACGGCGGCGCTTCCGATTATGGAAGATACCGGCCTGCCGGGAAGGTGCGCGAGAGGCCTGGGCTATGGTGAAAACACGGTATACCAAGATTGATCCAAATCATATGGCCCGGGTCGGACCTTTAGGGTCAGATGGAAAAGAAATTCCTGTTAGTTTGGTATATGACCAGGTAAAAGTAGCCGCAGAATATTGTCAACAGGATTGTAAGCTAGACAACCTATTGGACGGCATAGAAGAGGAAATTTTTGAGTCCAAGTGACTATGTACTTTTCTTGAAATATTTGTCCCTAGCCGGATTGTAAAACAATTGTCATGGCAAACCTTTTCGCTTCAACCTCTGGACCTGAAGGTGCGGAGTGTTTCCGAATACCTGAGCGGCAAAATAAACAGGGGTGTGCGTGGAAACCAGACGTAGGGGTCATAGTTGCTTGAACAGACAGGTTGTATTCGGCTAGCTATGTTATAATAATTGTGATTGTAAGGAACATCTTCCAGAGAGAATAGTTCCGTTAAGGGTTCCTTTCCCTGGGTGAGCATGCATTAACGTGCATGCCCGAACTGTGATGGAAAAATCAGAGTATACGTAACATCTGGGGGTTCATAGTGTAATGAGTAAAAACATCTTTAGTCCTCCGGCCGAATATTCCCTTAAGAACGCTAGCTTTCGGCTTCACCCAGTCTGAGGTACACATCCGGATGACCCGGTAGTAACAATCGCAGAGGTGCTCCCTTTATGCCCTAGCCGAACTAACGGGAACGTAGGGCATAAGCACAGGAGCCAGGCAACCCAGCTTTGCCAAAACTTAAGTCATATCGATGCATATAATGGCGAAGAAAAGGTACATATGAGGAAAAGACACATATGTGGTGAGCTTAATGCTCGGAAAATAATGATAATAAGCTTCTGTACAAGAAGCCCCCAGGTATAATGGACGTACATATTTGAGGATGTGTACGTCGTAGGTGCACGGTTTAGCCGTACAAAAGCTTTAAGGCTAAAAAAAGAAAAGGCAAAAATAGATGGAAAAATATAATGGAAACAAAAAAGGGGGAAGGAGACGAACAAAGAATTCGGCGCTAGGCATAGAATCTTCGGAGTCTGGCCGCATTCCATGGGTTCGGCTCTAGGCGATTGTCTGATGCATCATGCAGGCGGTATGCTCCTCCAGTGAGAACTTCGTCAATTATGAAGGGACTCTCCCACTTGGGCTTGAGTTTGTCCTTTTTCTTCTCCGGCAAGCATAGAACGAGTTCGCCAACATTGTAAGTCTTGGCCCGCACTTCTATGCTTTTATATCTGCAGGCCTATTGTTGATAAAATGCGGAACGGGCTTTTGCGACGTCGCGCTCCTCCTCCAGGGCATCTATGCTGTCCTGCCGATCAAGCTCGGCCTCTCTCTCTTCATACATGCGCACTCGAGGTGAGTCATGATTAATGTCGCAGGGTAACACAGCCTCTGCGCCGTACATCATGAAGAAAGGTGTATATCTGGTAGTGCGGTTGGGTGTGGTTCGCAGCCCCTAGATATGAAATCGAGCTCCTCGACCCATTGCTTGTCTGATTCTTTCAAAGACCACACTAGTTTGGGCTTAATGCCGCTCATAATAAGACCATTGGCTCGTTCGACTTGACCGTTTGTTTGCGGGTGATAGACAGAGGCGTAATCAAGCTTAATGCCCAGATTAACACAACAGGTTTTCACCTCATCGGCTGTGAAATTGGATCCGTTATTGTGTGGAACACCATAACGGTGCACAACACCAGATATGAAGTCTATCACTGGTCCGGCTTCAGCCGTTTTAACTGGTTTGGCCTCTATCCACTTAGTGAATTTATCCACCACGACCAACAATTTTTTTTTCTTATGGCTTCCTTCTTTAAGGGGTCCAACCATGTCAAGCCCCCAGACCACGAAAGGCCAAGTAATGGGGATTGTTTGTAGAGCGGTAGGTGGTATATGGCTTTGGTTGGCGAAAAGCTGGCATCCAACGCAATGTTGGACAAGGTCATGTGCATCTGCTTGGGCCGTCGGCCAATAGAAACATGTACGGAAGGCCTTGCTTACAAGGGCCCGAGCCGCAGCGTGGTGACCACCTAGACCGGCATAAATTTCAGCCAAGAGTTGCCGCCCCTCTTCCTCGGAGATACATCTTTGAAGTACTCCGGTAGCGCTTTTCTTGTAGAGTTCTCCATTGTGAACCTTACAGGCTTTCAAGCGCCGGATAATGTGGCGCGCCTCATTCTGATCCTCAGGGAGCTATCGCCTATTAAGGTAGGCCAAGAAGGGTTCGGTCCATGGGGCAATGACTGCCATGATGAGATGGGTCGACGGTGTTATTTCGGTGGCTGAGCCCCCGATGATATCGGTGTGTTTGGAATCTGGGGTTATAGTCGGATCCGGACTGGTGTTGTCGCTCTCCCCTTGACACACCATGGATGGCTTGAAGAGCCTTCCCAGAAAGATGTTAGGTGGGACGGGGTCGTGCTTGGCGCTGATGCGAGCAAGGACATTTGCCGCTTGATTACTTTCTCGAGCCACATGATGAAACTCAAGCCCCTCAAACCGAGCTGACATTTTGAGAACGGCATTACGGTAAGCCGCCATCTTCGTATATTTGGCATCGAAATCTCCATTTATTTGAGATGTTGCGAGGTTTGAATCCCCACGCACTTCCAGGCGTTCTATGCCCAAGGAAACAGCCATCCGAAGACCATGCAATAAGGCCTCGTATTCGGCTGCATTGTTGGCGTCTGTATATAATATTTGGAGTATGTACTGAACTGTATCTACAGTGGGGGATGTTAGGACAACGCTCGCTCCTAAGCCCACCAGCATTTTGGAGCCGTCGAAGTGCATGACCCAGTTGGAATATGTGTCGTACTCTTTAGGGAGTTCGGCCTCTGTCCATTCGGCGACGAAGTCGGCCAGTACTTGGGATTTAATGGCCCGGCGCGGTCTGTATGTTATGTCAATGGTAGGAGCTCAATGGCCCACTTGGCAGTACGACCCATGGCATCACTATTGTTTATTATGTCATTGAGTTGTACTTCGGAGGCCACCATGATTGAGCACTCTTGAAAGTAGTGTCGTAGCTTTTGGGATGCCATGAAGACCCCGTATGCTATTTTTGGTAATGAGGGTACCAGGATTTGCATGGTGTGAGGACAGTGGATACGTAGCATACCGGCTTCTGAAGCGGGAATTTGTGTCCGTCCTCCTTTCATTCAACGACAAGCACCGCACTCACGACCTGGTGTGTTGCCGATATGTATAATAACATGGGTTCGCCGACGTACGGTGCGGCCAGGATTGGGTTGCTTGCTAAAAGAGCCTTTATTTCTTCCAGTCCGGTCGTTGCTGCGTTCGTCCACTCATAGTGATCGGTGTGTCGGAGAAGGCGATAAAGTGGCAATAATTTTTCTCCTAGTCTGGAGATAAAGTGGCTTAAAGTTGCCACACATCTGGCTAGTTTTTGTACTTGTTTAAGGTCTGTTGGCATAGCCAACTATGACAAAGCTCGGATTAGCTGGGTTTGCCTCAATTCCTCTATTGGAGACGATGAAGCCCAGCAGTTTTCCAGCGGGAACACCGAAAGCACACTTTTCCGGATTGATCTTGATGTCATATGTACGGAGGTTGTTGAATGTGAGACGCAGATTGTCTATTAATGACTCGACGTGCCTAGTTTTGATGACGACGTCATCTACATATGCTTCAACGGTCTTGCCGATCTGTTTCTCCAGGCATGTTTGAATCATGCGTTGGTAGGTGGCGCCGGTGTTTTTAAGTCTGAATGGCATAGTGTTGAAGCAGAACGGCCCATATGGGGTAATGAATGTTGTTGCGGCTTGGTCGGACTCCTTCATTTTGATTTGATGGTATCCGGAGTATGCGTCGAGGAAACATAGTGAGTCATGTCCGGCTGTAGCATCAATAATCTGATCAAAGTGAGGGAGGGGGAATGGATCCTTAGGGAAGGCCTTGTTGAGGTCATTGAAATCGACGCATAGGCACCAAGATTTATCCTTCTTTGGCACCATTACCAGGTTTGCTAGCCAGTAAAGGTGTTTTATTTCTCTGATGAATCCGGCCTCCATTAGCTTGGCTAGCTCCTCCCCCATAGCTTGTCATTTGGGTTCAGAAAAGCACCGCAGTGTTTGCTTGACCAGTTTATATCCCTTCAGTATGTTTAGGTTGTGTTCAGGAAACCTGCATGGGATTCCCAGCATATCAGAAGGGTGCCAGGCGAATATGTCCCTGTTCTCGCGAAGGAACTCTCGTAGCGCGGCCACAACCGTTGGGTCCAGCTGCACCCCGATGGATGTTGTCTTCTTATGGTCCGTCGGGTGGACTTGAAATTGACTATATCATTTGCTGGTTGAAAGGAGGTGGATTTGGGTCGCTTGTCCAGGATCATGTCATCCCTATCCACCATGGAGCGTAGTGCGGTTAACTCTTCGGCCGCAAGGGATTCAAACAATGCCTCGAGGGCCAGGGCTGCGGTCTTGTTTTCGGCGTAGAGTGCTATGTCTGGATCACTCACAAGAGTGATAATACCATTGGGCACGGGCATCTTGAGCTACATGTACCCGTAATGAGGTATAGCTTGGAAGGGTGTAAATGCATCTCGCCCTAATAAGGCATGATATCCACTGTTGAAAGGGGCCACTTGGAAGGTTATCTCTTCGGGACGATAATTCTCCAGCGTGCCGAATACCATGTTGAGTGTGATTTTTCCCGTGCATCGCGCCTCCCGACTGGGAATGATTCCCCGGAAGGTCGTGCTACTTGTTGGGGAACGTAGCAGAAATTCAAAATTTGCCTACATGTCACCAAGATCTATCTATGGAGAAACCAACAACGAGGGGAAGGAGAGTGCATCTACATACCCTTGTAGATCGCTAAGAGGAAGCGTTCAAGAGAACGGGGTTGAAGGAGTCGTACTCGTCGTGATCCAAATCACCGGAGATCCTAGTGCCGAACGAATGGCACCTCCGCGTTCAACACACGTACAGCCCGGTGACGTCTCCCACGCCTTGATCCAGCAAGGAGAGAGGGAGAGGTTGAGGAAGACTCCGTCCAGCAGCAGCACAACAGCGTGGTGGTGGTGGAGGAGCGTGGAAATCCTGCAGGGCTTCGCCAAGCACCGCGGGAGAGGAGAAGGGAGAGCGGTAGGGCTGCGCCAAGAGGGAGAGAAACTCGTGTGTTGGCAGCCCCAAAACCCTCAAGTATATATAGGGGAGAGGGAGGGGGTGCTCCCCCTCTAGGTTTTCCACCCCAAGGGGTGCGGCTGCCCCCAATCCCATCTAGGGTAGCGGCCAAGGGGGGGAAGAGGGGAAACTTGCCCCCCAAGTTAGGTGGGTGCGCCCCCTCCCCCAACCCTAGGCGCCTTGGGCCCTTGTGGGGGGCGCACCAGCCCACCTGGGGCTGGTCCGCTCCCACACTTGGCCCATGCAGCCCTCCGGGGCCGGTGGCCCCACTTAGTGGACCCCCGGGACCCTCCCGGTGGTCCCTGTATGTTACCGATAAAACCTGAAACTTTTCTGGTGACCAAAATAGGACTTCCCATATATAAATCTTTACCTCCGGACCAATCCGGAACTCCTCATGACGTCTGGGATCTCATCTGGTACTCCGAACAACATTTTGTAACCACATACAAACTTCCTTTATAACCATAGCGTCATCGAACCTTAAGTGTGTAGACCCTACGGGTCCGGGAATCATGCAGACATGACCGAGGCGTTCTTCGGTCAATAGCTAACAGCGGGATCTGGATACCCATATTGGCTCCCACATGTTCCACGATGATCTCATCGGATGAACCACGATGTCAAGGACTCAATTGATCCCGTATACAATTATCTTTGTCTAGCGGTATTGTACTTACCCGAGATACGATCGTCGGTATGCCGATACCTTGTTCAATCTCGTTACCGGCAAGTCTCTTTACTCGTTCCGTAACACATCATCCTGTGATCAACCCCTTGGTCACATTGTGCACATTATGATGATGTCCTACCGAGTGGGCCCAGAGATACCTCTCCGTTTACACGGAGGGACAAATCCTAGTCTCGATTCGTGCCAACCCAGCAGACACTTTCGGAGATACCTGTAGTGCACCTTTATAGCCACCCAGTTACGTTGTGATGTTTGGTACACCCAAAGCATTCCTACGGTATCCGGGAGTTGCACAATCTCATGGTCTAATGAAATGATACTTGACATTAGAAAAGCTTTAGCATACGAGCTACGATCTTTGTGCTAGGCTTAGGATTGGGTCTTGTCCATCACATCATTCTCCTAATGATGTGATCCCGTTATCAACGACATCCAATGTCCATGGTCAGGAAACCGTAACCATCTATTGATCAACGAGCTAGTCAACTAGAAGCTTACTAGGGACATGGTGTTGTCTATGTATCCACACATGTATCTGAGTTTCCTTTCAATACAATTATAGCATGGACAATAAACGATTATCATGAACAAGGAAATATAATAATAATAACTAATTTATCATTGCCTCTAGGGCATATTTCCAACAGTCTCCCACTTGCACTAGAGTCAATAATCTAGTTCACATCTCCATGTGATTAACACTGATAGGTAACATCGCCATGTGACCAACATCCAAAGAGTTTACTAGTGTCTAAACTAGTTCACATCACCATGTGACTAAGTCTCAATGAGTTCTCGGCTTTGATCATGTTTTGCTTGTGAGAGAGGTTTTAGTCAACGATTCTGCAACATTCAGATTCGTATGTACTTTGCAATTCTCTATGTCATATTGTAAATGCTGCTTCCACGCTTCACTTGAAGCTATTCCAAATGGTTTCTCCACTATACGTATCCGGTTTGCTACTCAGAGTCATTCGGATAGGTGTTAAAGCTTGCATCGACGTAACCCTTTACGCCGAACTCTTTATCACCTCCATAATCGAGAAACATCTCCTTATTCTTCTAAGGATAATTTTGACTGCTGTCCAATGATCCGTTCTTGGATCATTCTTGTACCCCTTGACTGACTCATGGCAAGGCACATTTCCGATGCGGTACACAGCATAGCATACTATAGAGCCTACGTCTGAAGCGTAGGGGACGGCCTTCGTCCTTTGTCTCTCTTCTGCCGTGGTCGAGCTTTAACTCTTAACTTCATACCTTACAACTCAGGCAAGAACTCCTTCTTTGACTGATCCATCTTGAACACCTTCAAGATCATGTCAAGGTATGTGCTCATTTGAAAGTATTATTAAGCATTTTGATCTATCTTATAGATCTTGATGCTTATTGTTCAAGTAGCCTAATCCAGGTTTTCCATTGAAAAACATTTTTCAAATAACCCTATATGCTCTCTAGAAATTCTACATCTTTTCTGATCAACAACATATATTCATCAGAAATTCCATAGTGCTCCCACTCACTTCTTTGGAAATACAAGTTTCTCACAAACTTTGTATAAACCCAAAATCTTTGATCATCTCATCAAAGCGTACATTCCAACTCCGAGATGCTTACTCCAGTCCTTAGAAGGATTGCTGGAGCTTTGCATATTTGTTAGCGTCTTTCAGGATTGTCAAAGACCTTCTGGTTGTATCACATACAACCTTTCCTCAAGAAAACTGTCAAGGAAACAATGTTTTGACATCCTATATGCAAGATTTCATAAATAATGCAGTAACTGCTAATCCAATTCCAACAGACTCTTAGCATCGCTACGAGTGAGAAAGCCTCACCGTAGTCAACTCCTTGAACTTGTCAGAAAACGACAAGTCGAGCTTTCTTAATGGTGATTCTTACCATCATTGGTTGTCTTCCTTTTAAAATCCATCTGTACCCAATGGCCTTACGGCCATCAAGTATTTCTTCCAAAGTCATGGATCGTTTCTCGGATTATATGGCCTCGAGCCATTTGTCGTAATCCGGGCCCACCATCGCTTCTCCATAGCTCGTAGGTTCATTGTTGTCTGGCAACATGACCTCCAAGACAGCATTACCGTACCACTCCGAAGCAGTACGTGTCCTTGTCGTCCTACGAGGTTCGGTAGTGACTTGATCCGAAACTTCATGATCACTATCATAAGCTTCTACTTGAATTGGTGTAGGCGCCACGGGAACAACTTCCTGTGCCCTGCTACACACTAGTTGAAGTGACGGTTCAATAACCTCATCAAGTCTCCACCATCCTCCCACTCAATTCTTTCGAGAGAAACTTTTCCTCGAGAAAGGACCTGTTTCTAGAAACAATTACTTTTGCTTCTGGATCTGAGATAGGAGGTATACCCAATCATTTTGGGTATCCTATGAAGATGTATTTATCCGTTTTGGGTTCGAGCTTATCACGATGAAACTTTTTCACATAAGAGTCGCATCCCCAAATTTTTAAGAAACGACAACTTAGGTTTCTCCAAACCATACACTAGTAGAAAAAGGGGCTAATCTAAGACACATTAGTGCCAGTTTGATTTTGAGCCGGCACTAATGTGTCCATTAGTGCCGGTTCCAACGGCTAGGCGGGCGGACATCATTAGTACCGGTTCGTGGGCAACAATTAGTACCGGTTCATGCCACGAACCGGTACTAATGATGCGGTGTCAGGCCGTGGGCCCCACGAACTCCTTTAGTACTGGTTCATGTCATGAACCGGTACTAGAGTTTCTTATTAAGCTGATTTTTAGTCACACCTCGCTAGGAGAGAGGCAGTAGGAGCTGTTTATAAGCCGTGAGTGCAGAGACGATGGAGAGGCGCAATGCTCACCTGCAGCTTGCTTAGCTTCAAGCCTTCCGGAATAGAATAGATTGCACGGAGCTGTGTGCAGTGTAGTCTACCCTGTTCCGAAAGGCTTGAAGCTAACTAACGAGCCCTGCGCCTTTTTTTATTTTTAATAATTTATTAGAACTCCGGACTTCTTGTGTTACAACAAAAACTGGCACTTCATTTTTTTAACTTATTACAACTTCAGACTTTTTTGCGTTCAGTACGCACCATTCTAAGCCACGTCATCAATTTTCAACCCTTTCTGACATCATTTGCTCCCCTAGCACAAACTGGACAATATCTTTCGAAGTATCAGGGCCGGTTTCAGACGAAAGAGTAGAGAGGGTCACGGCAAAAAAGAAAAAACTATATAAAAAATTACTCAAAAATAAATAGAAGAAAACAAATATAGCAGAAAAGAAAAATATATATATAAAGAAGAAGAAGAAGAAGAAGAAGAAGAAGAAGAAGAAGAAGAAGAAGAAGAAGAAGAAGAAGAAGAAGAAGAAGAAGAAGAAGAAGAAGAAGAAGAAGAAGAAGAAGAAGAAGAAGAAGAAGAAGAAGAAGAAGAAGAAGAAGAAGAAGAAGAAGAAGAAGAAGAAGAAGAAGAAGAAGAAGAAGAGGAGGAGGAGGAGGAGGAAGAAGAGGAGGAAGAAGA
>NC_041387.1:656213599-656215336 GCF_002162155.2 Triticum dicoccoides | reverse complement strand
AGGAAGAAGAAGAGGAGAATTAGGAAGAAGAAGAAGAAGAAGAAGAGGAAGAAGAGGAAGAAGAAGAGGAGGAGGAAGAAGAAGAAGAGGAAGAAGATGAAGAAGAAAAAGAAGAAGAAGAAGAAGAAGAAGAGGAGGAGGAGGAGGAGGAGGAAGAAGAAGAAGAAGAAACTACTCAGAAATAAATAGAAGAAAAAAATAAAGCAGAAAAGAAATAACTATATAAACAAATTACTCAGAAATAAATAGAAGAAAAAAATAAAGCAGAAAAGGAATAACTATATAAACAAATTACTCAAAAATAAATAGAAGAAAATAAATACTATTCAGAAATAAATAGAAGAAAAAAATAAAGCAGAAAAGGAATTACTATATAAAAAATTACTCAAAAATAAATAGAAGAAAATAAATACTATTCAGAAATAAATAGAAGAAAAAAATAAAGCAGAAAAGGAATAACTATATAAAAAATTACTGAAAAATAAATAGAAGAAAATAAATAATGCAGAAAAGAAAATAATTTATAAAAAACATGTTGGGGCGCTGCCCGGTGAGCCTGCCAGACCTTGGGTGTGCAAATACATGCCTAGTAGGGCCAGCAGGCTCACAGGGCAGCGCGCCCTAATTAGGCCCAGAAGCCTGCTATATAGAGGAGTTCGAAAGGGCAGCCGCGGCTGGGTATATAGACCAGTGCGGCTGCCCTTCGCTCGGCGAGGTGGGACTAAACGTAGCGCACTGCGGGGTGGCAGCGCACAGGCATTAGTACCGGTTGGAGACTCCAACGGTACTAATGTGTTGCCCTTTAGTACCGGTTGGAGCCACCAACCGGTACTATATGCCCACGTTTCCCGCCGCTTGGGCTGGCCAAAATTGGCCTTTAGTACCGGTTGGAGCCACCAACCGGTACTAACGGCCCATCCTATATATATGGCACTTACGAAAATTCAGTTATCGTCGCCAGTTCGTTCCACTTCTCGCGCGCGCGAGTCTCGATCTCGACGACGCCGACGCTGCCGCGCCGCCGTGCCGTCGCCCTCGCCGCCCCCGCCGCCCGTCATCGTCGTCGCCGCGCGCCCCCGCCGCCCGTCGTCGTCGCCACGCCCGTCTCGTCGCCGTCCCCGGCCGCCGCCGGCCCGTCTCGTCGCCGTCCCTGGCTGCCGCCGCCCGTCTCGTCGCCGTCATCGGCCCCCGCCGCCCATTGTCGCCGCCCGCCCGTACGCACCCGGCCCGCTCAATACACACACACACGCACACTACACACACACACACACATACACACAGACACACACACACACACTACACACACATACACATAGACACACACAAACACACACACACACTACATGTACACTACACATGTACGTACACACATATACACACACACTACACACACACACACATATTTTTTTACTTATTTTCTGTTTAATTTCTAATGTTTAGATGAATTAGAACTATAGTTTATTTTTAGAATGTTAGAAATATTATCATCGATGAATTAGAAATATGTTAATGTTTAGTTCAACTAGTTGAATTAATATAATAACTATTTTATTTTTAGTAAATATAGTGCTTAGTTGAACTAGTTGAATTAATATATAGAACTAGTTTATTTTTAGTAAATGTTTAGTTGAACTAGTTGAATTAATATATAGAACTAGTTTATTTTAGTAAATGCTTAGTTGAACTTGTTGAATTAATATATAGAACTAGTTTATTTTTAGTAAGTAAATGCTTAGT
>NC_041387.1:656186987-656213194 GCF_002162155.2 Triticum dicoccoides | reverse complement strand
GTTGAATTAATAAATAGAACTACTTTATTTTAGTATATGCTTAGTTTGAACTAGTTGAATTAATATAACTAGTTTATTTTTAGTAAATGTTTAGTTGAACTAGTTGAATTAATATATATAGAGAACTAGTTTATTTTTAGTAAATGCTTAGTTGAACTAGTTGAATTAATATATAGAACTAGTTTATTTTTAGTATATGCTTAGTTTGAACTAGTTGAATTAATATAACTAGTTTATTTTTAGTAAATGTTTAGTTGAACTAGTTGAATTAATATATATATAGAACTAGTTTATTTTTAGTAAATGCTTTAAACTAATTGAATTAATATAACTAGTTTATTTTAGTAAATGCTTAGTTGAATTACTAGAAGTAGTTGAATTAATTGAATTAGTAAGTGATTAATGTTTCGCCTAATATGAACATAGGAAATGTTGTCTGACGACGAAAAAAATTTCATTATGTGTGATTACTGTGAAGACCAGCGCGGCCAGTGCGACAGAAATTTCCTTGTTGATGGTAGGCGATTCAGCATCAAGCTGGATGAGACTTTCGAATTCGATACAGTAAGTCACAACGACAAAGTCTGTTTTCGTAATTAAGCATGACTTATATATGGTTCATTTGTCTGACTTATAATTTTTAATTTTCACTATTCTACTAGCGCATCCCGTGCCATGCAAGAATTTTTATCTTGGATAAGATAGGTTTCAAAGATATGGAAACTATGGAGGTAAAGAGAGCTTACCTGAAAACTGAGCATGATGGTTATACTTTCAACGTAAAAGTATACAATACACACACGTACACATATTTTGAATGCAAAACTTGGCAAGCACTATGCAAGGCTTATGCATTTGAGCCTAGTATGGTTATCACCTTTGATATTCGTCCGGAAGATGATATTGAAGGTAATAGAGACATATGGGTCGATGTGCAGACACCTCCAGTTCTACCATTATGTGAGTTCTTCTCAACTATATTCTTGTCTTTGATATTGCTTATTCAAAAATAACTGACAACTAATTTCTATTGACAGTTTATCTCCATTCAACCAAACATGTCCGGCGCTTGGTAGACAGGACCTACTACTGTCCCGGAGCTGAACTAAACTGCAAGGAGATAAGTCATTATGTTTCATGGCTTGAGGATCTTCATACTGTCAAGACAAATTTTCTTCCTGCACTTAGAAATGTTAGTACTCGAAACGTGCGACCAATAGTGATGGTATTGAACTACGGTCACATCTATTTAGGAATGATGGTAAGATATTTACTATTTGTCCTCAGTGCATATTTTGCATACATAATTTTTTTGCTAAACTTTCATTGCTAAGTATATTAATTAAGTACTATACAATGTTCTTCAACAGGGACTCCCAATGACAGTTGTGCCTCAGGGGATCGAGACTAAAGGTCAGATGTCAATTGTTAGCTTACGGCCAAGATATCCTGCATTACACATGAATGCATTCAGGATTTCTAGAAGCGATGAATGCTTAATAGTGAAAGATTGGAGGAAAATTGTTAATGATCGCAGAGAAGTACTAGGGGGCACCAATGAGAAGCGCAGCCCATGATTAGGAGACAGGTTCATTGGCATGCTCCAGTATGATCAATCAGGAGAGCTATACATGTTCTATGCTATTTTACCAGAGAGAGAGAGAGTAGCTAGCAGGAGTGATTTAGCTAGTTCTTCATGCCGCTCTTAATTAGTACTTGTCCTTTCATGTTCGTGTTCTTCGTTCTGAACTTAAGTGATTTGCTTTTGTGGTGTTATATATATATATGAACGCTTATAATATCATGACAATCATGTTGAACTCGATCGATAGTATTTTTGCTTCTGGTACAAGTGAATGTTTCTTCTTTAAGCTAGTAGTGCTGGTGGTGATTAGATAGCTAGTTAATTATTATATCATTTAATGAAAGAAACCGCAGATTAGTTTCAGCTGGATGAATCCTACCTAGCTAAGTGATCAAGTATATGCCATATCCGTATATATTATATAGTTGATCAAGTATAATATGGATATGGCATATACTCTAGCTAGCTAGCTATATATAGAGATATCCAATAATGCATCCAGTCGAAACTAATCCGTGGTACTTTCACCTAATGATTTAACAACTCATTATAATGTAAAACAATCACTAAATTAAATTGAAAACACAAAATTAAAGAAAAATTAAAAAAAAACACCCAAACATTTAGTACCGGTTGGTGTTACCAACCGGTACTAATGCCCTCCACGCAAACGAGCCTGGCTCGTGCCACGTGGTGGCACTTTAGCGCCGGTTCGTGACGAACCGGTACTAAAGGCCGGGGACCTTTAGGCCCCACTCTTTAGTGCCGGTTCGCCAACCGGCACTAAAGGCCGTCACGAACCGGCACTAAAGCCCGGTTCTGCAGTAGTGATAGTTCAAACGGTGTCGTCTCAACGGAATTACGTGGTGCCCTATTAAAGTGAGTGTGGTTGTCTCTAATGCCAAACCCATGAACGATAGTGGTAATTCGATAAGAGACATCATGGTAAGCACCATATCCAATAGGGTGCAACTATGATGTTCGGACACACCATCACACTATGGTGTTCCAGGCAGTATTAATTGTGAAACAATTTCCACAATGTCTTAATTGTGTGCCAAAGCTCGTAACTCAGATACTCATCTCTATGATCATATCATAGACATTTTATCCTCTTGTCACAATGATCTTTAACTTCACTCTGAAATTACTTGAACCATTCAATAATTCAGACTTGTGTTTCATCAAGTAAATATACTCAACATCTACTCGAATCATCTGTGAAGTCGGAACATAACGATATTCACTGCATGCCTCAGCACTCATTGGACTGCACACATCAAAAATGTGTTACTTCCAACAAGTTGCTATCTTGTTCCATCTTACTGAAAACGAGGCTTTTCAGTCATCTTGCCCATGTGGTATGATTTGCATATCTCAAGTGATTCAAAATCAAGTGAGTCCAAACGATCCATCTGCATGGAGTTTCTTCATGCGTATATACCAATAGACATGGTTCACATGTCTCAATCTTTTCAAAAACGAGTGAGTCCAAAGATCCATCAACATGGAGCTTCTTCATGCGTTTTATACCAATATGACTTACATGGTGAAAGTGCTAGTTATTGACTAGAGGGGGGGTGAATAGGCGATTTTTATCAAAGTCTACAAAACGTGGAAGTTTCGAAGAAAAACAATAGAAATGACCTAATTAATATGCAGCGGAAGATAAACTACAACAAGCAAGCCATAGTCAAGTATGCAATAGTGTTAACGTACGAAGACTAATAGCAGCTAGGTAGTAGGATCAGGATGGAAGATAGTATGAAGCCAATCAACAATAGTAGTCAAGCAATGAAGTCAATCAGATAAGACAGATAAGCAATGAATTCACGAAGACAAACTCAAAGTAAAGGAGGGAAGAGATAGAACGAGTCACTTGTTGAAGACACAGGATTTGTTGGACCAGTTCCAGTTGCTGTGACAACTGTACGTCTGGTTAGGGAGGCTGAGATTCAACTCAGAAGACCGTGTCTTCACCTTATTCCCCTTGAGCTAAGGTCACTTAGTCCTCGCCGAATCACTCTGGTAAGTCTTCAAGGTAGACTTCCAAACCTTCACAGACTTCGTTCACCCGACAATCCACAATGAGTCTTGGATGCTCAGAACGCGACGCCTAACCGGCTGGAGGATACACAGTCCTCAAGTGTAATAAGTCTTCAGGTCACACAGACAGAAAGACTTCAGTGATGCCTAACACTCTTTGGCTCTGGGTGTTTGGGCTTTGTCCTCGCAAGGATTTCTCTCTCAAAGGCTTCGAGGTGGGTTGCTCTCAAAACGCAAAAAGCCATAAACTAACTCTGAGCAGCCACCAATTTATGGTGTAGGGGGGTGGGCTATTTATAGCTAGTAGGCAACCCGACCTGATTTGTCCAAAATGACCCTGGGTCACTAAGGAACTGACACGTGTTCCAACGGTCAGATTTCAAACACACGCGCCAACTTTACTTGGGCTACAAGCAAAGCTGACTCATCCAGCTCTGGATAAGGTTTGCTCTCATTGTCTTCGCTCGAAGACATAGGATTTGAGTTGAGCATCACTTCAGTCACTCTGACTAAGTTCACTTGGACCCCACTTAACAGTATGGTGGTTCCTATGACTCAGCAAAGAAGAAAAGGAAGCAACGAATCCACACAGTCTTCGCGCTCCATAGTCTTCACGCAATGTCTTCTCATGTCATAGTCTTCAATATGAATATCTTCTCATACCACCATTGTCTTCAATGTCTTCATACATTTTTAGGGGTCATCTCCGGTAGGTAAACCGAATCAATGAGGGACACTACCTGCGTTATCCTACAATTCTCACGAACGCATTAGTCCCTCAACCAACTTTGTCGTCAATACTCCAAAACCAACTAGGGGTGGCACTAGATGCACTTACAATCTCCCCCTTTTTGGTGATTGATGACAAACTGGTTGAAGTTTTCAACGGGGATAAATATGTGAAATTGTAAGGATAGGAAATAGTCTTCATAAGTTGCAAGGGCTCCCCTCGAAGATGTGCATGTAAGTAATTTGCTTTTGGAATGCAAATGCACATGGCAGGTTGTACTTGTGGAGATCCACTTCAACTTATGAAGATAATTTATCATGCATGAACTGATATAGCAAGTAGAGTGAGATGCATAATGAAAAATGGATGTCTGCAGAGTGATCTAAGTGCGGAAATTATCATCGCACATGCGGAATTTATCATCGCATCACAGTGAAGCAAATAAGTAGCAGACGACCATCAAGTTTAGGTGTTACAACTCAGAGATCCAAATGTTTCAAAAGGCAAGAGTTGTAAGCACGAAGCAAAATGTAATGCAACCGCCCATATGAACCCGCTTGAAGACTATCAACTCATACGCTTCTCCCCCTTTTGTCAGTAAGGACCAAAAAGGTTTGAAGACATAGAGCATCTACTCGTCAACATGAGTAGGTGAAGCAGCAGGGTTGTCGTCGTTGGGTGGCGGTGCAGATGAACTTGGTGCAGTGTCGATGCGCGCAGTTGTAGGAGGTGGTGAAGTAGCATCATCTTCATCATCGATCACTCTAGCATTTACCGTTGCCGCGGAGGAAGAATATTCAGAGTCTTCAAGAGATGGAGTACGACGTAGGACAGCAGTCCGTGGAGGAGTGGAGTCAAACTGGAATCTTTCATTGAAGCCATCGTCTTGAAGATCAGCTTCAGCACTGAGCAGGGTCAAACTCTTCCATGATCTCCGGCAAGTTTCATGAGCAACAAAGGCATTCTTGGTGGCAAGGTTGCGAAAGCGATTGACATCCACCAAGAGGCTTTGCATCTGTCTCTTGAGCCAGAAATGATGCTTATCCTGTTTTCTGATGAAGGGCCACAAGAAGTTCTTGGTCATTGAGAACGCGAGAACGCTTCCGAGGCCATTGCGCAATGGTGCTCTCAGTGGCTTCAGTAGGTGCTCGATGAGGCAGACGAGTATTTCCAGCCAAAGGATAAATTCGTGTCGCTTCTTGAACACCTTCAATAGGCTGAGTGAAGCTTTGGTGCTCGGCATTCTTAAGACAAAGAGGCTTCTTGGCAGGTTCAGGGTATATAGCTTCAACTGACATATCATCCTTTGGTAGAAAAATCACATGATTGCGAGCAGAAGGTTGATAGTTGACAGATGAGTGTCGCTTGATGAGGCGCATGACACATGGAGCATAAAACTTCGGACCAAACAGATCAGATCCATATGCTGCCAGTTGCCTGATGAAGAAGTCTTGCGCATTGAAGCTGATGCCATTGAGAATGTAGAAGACCAAAGTCTTCATAGCTCCTTCAAGCTTTGCCGCTGATGAATGTCCTTTTGATAGGCCATAGAGTTCGCCTGATGATGTGATATATGGTGCATGGCAGATACTCAAGGTCTTCAACAAAGAACTCTGTTGGATATTCAGCATCACGTGGCAAAGGCTTCATCATGCTCAGCATCTGACTCATATTGGGTTCAGGCTTATGGAAGATGCTTTCCAAAGCATTGTGGTGATTTTGACAACCAGGTTCATAGAGTTCTCTGGGAGTGGATAGTCCTGTAAGCTCAATGATGTCGAGAGTTTTGGCTTCATAATGAACATTTCCTGTCATCCACTCTAGAATCCATGTCTTGATATCTCTATTGTAGCCGCGAATGTGCAGAGTAGCATAGAATTGAAGCAATAGCTCTTCATTCCAGTGTTCTTTATCTATGACAAAACTGAGCAGCCCAGCATCACGAAAGCAGACAAGTGCTTCTTCTAAGAAGGGCAGTCCAGTAATGGCTTCAGTGTCGAGGCGCATATGAGGGAAAATGCGCCCTTGATCATACAGAACATAGGAGTAATAGCTTCGCTGCTGATGACTCCAGAACCGATCTGATGATATTCTAGGTGTAGGGGTTCGTGTAGGGGTTCCTCGAGCTGTCAAAGAATGTGTTGTGGCTCTTGAAGCCATTTGCATTGAAAGACCCTGGTGAGTTTGCAGTACCTGGAAACCTTGGCAGTCTTGGCTTGGGCTTCTGGACCTGAGGCCTATGCTCAATGTGATAGTCAAATTGAGGACCAGAGACATTAGGCGGAGGGACCAGAACGTCCATCTTACTATGATTATCTCCCCATGGTTGTATGCTTGCTCGATTGTATAGGGCCGTGGTGGCGAAACAGGAGCAGTGGCAGCAACTGAGGCTTCAGGCTGCACAACAGGTGCTTCAGGAGCAGTTGCCTCATTAGCTTCAGGTGCAGTGGCCTCATTAGCTTCAGGCACACTGGTTGTTTCAAGCTCCACATTAGCTTCAGCCATGACAACGTCATTGGCTTCACTTGCGTTGGTTGTGGCAGCTTCAGGATTTTCAACCTCCAGTTGAGGAGCTGGAGGGTCAGGCACAGACACGTTCACTTCATGAACTGTTTCTTCGGGCATGGGGGGAGTTTGGACATGTTCTTCTTGACGTTCCTCATCGGCTGATGCAACCAGATTGTCTTCAGCAGCTTGTGCTTCAGACACAGAGACATTCACAGTTGGAGTGGCTTCAAAGAACACTTGACGTGTAACAGGTTGACAGTGCACTTCTCCTTCTGGAACGCTCGGAAGAGGGACTTGGGGCCTTGGTCCTTTGCGAAGCCTTTGAAGTACAGATGACGCCTTTGGAGATGGAGTGGGCAGGTCCTCATCCTCTTCAACTGGTACGGATGGTGTGGTTTGTTGATGTTGGGGAGTACTGGGGGAGTCTTGATGCTGTGGGTGATCAGCCAACAATGCATCTTGAGCAATTGGCGTCAGAGGACGACCAATGCTGATGTTTTCGCTGTTCGTACGAACAGGCGATGATACCACATTATATTCGATCTGAGGAAGAACTTCATCATCTTCAACATTGTCATCATGACCAATGTCTTCAGCAGCGGTGGGTTCAGCTGCTGGTATATCTTCAGCTTCAGGAGCCTCTGTGGAAGCAGGCTCATGAACAGCCATGCGAAGTTCTTGGGATGCAGATGCAGGACAAACCACTGAGATGGGTTCAACAACAAGGGGCTCTGTGGGAGCAGCCCGACCCTTCTTGTTCTTGCGCTTCTTCTTGGAGGGAGCGGCATCAGAGGCTTCGGTGTTCTTCCTCTTTCTGGCTTCAGCCTCGGCAGCCCTCGTCTTCTTCTATTCAGAAGCGGTTGTGGTGACCTTTGGCTTCGAGCCAGTCATGCTGCTCGGGAAGATAATGCGTGGGGCTTCTTGGCTTGGAGGTGCAGGCTAGTCAGCAGAAAGCTTCTTCTTTTTCTTTGCAGCCATCCTGGGGTCAATGCCAGGACGGCCAAGTGACTTGTGCTTCTTAGCCTCATTGTAGGCAAGCACACACTTATCAGCCAAACACTTCATGCGCTCACGAGAGCCTTGAGCTTCTTGGCGCTTCTTCAGAAAAGCTTCTTTAAGCTCATGCAGCATGACTTTGAAGTTTCGGACGTCTTGAACACTTAGCTTGGCCACATGCTTCTTAAATTGAGCCTTCTCATAATCAATCTTGTTCTTGAGCTCAACGATTCGCTGAGCGAGAGCCAGCTCAGAAGCAATGGCACCATTGAAGGCGACACTGAGGCCAATGGGAAGCTGTAAATCTTCAAAGCTGACATTGGGGGTGTCAAACCACTCATCAATGAAATTGTGGATGATGGCCACATCAAAGAGAGGCAAGTTGTTGAAGATTTCTGCTTCTTCCTTGCTCTTTATCAGCTGCTCAAGAGCATCATCAGCAAGATCTTCATCACTTGACAGATCAATGGGTTCTTCACGCAGAATGGCGGCAGGAGTCAAGGCTTGATCAGTATGCCTGACAAGTTGCTTTTTCTTCTTCGTCTTCTTGGAGATACGAGATTGATCTTCAGACTGCACACTGGCTTCAGGAGGTGCAGTGGCCAGAGGCTTTGCGCGTAAAGCTTTTGGAGGTGCTGATTTAGAAGCCTTTAGCTTCTTTTGCTTCTGTGGCTTCGAAGGAGGAGCTGGGGCTTCATTAGTGTCAGCATCATTATCAGAATGATCTACCTTGGCACCTTGGACCAAGATGTAAGTGATGAGGCCATCAAGGTTTGTAAAGGGGCCAATTCTGTTTTCTCCAGCTTCACGTGTGCCATCATCACGGGGAGCAGAGGGACCAGGATTGAAGTCCAATCCCCGTGACTTCTTGTTTTCCTTTGTTGAAGCCTTAGCAAACTAGAAGTTGCGCTTGAAGAGATTGTCGTCACGACACCAGAGCAATGATGATGGGTCGGCTTCTTCAGGCTGTGGCCCACGGACCATGCAAGGATAGAATTCTTGCGCAATGGCTTCAGCTTTGTTCTTGGGGGGAAGGCCTCGATAGAGAATATCACCCCAAGGACTCTTGATAGCATTTTTCTCTGCGTACTCCTGGGTGACGAACTTGTACTTGTACCATTGTTCATCCCAATAGCGTCGAATCCATTGGATTCGAGTCTTGCGCTGATTGTAATCTTCTTCAGGATCTGTTTTATACATTTTTGCCAGATCATTAGGCAGATCCCTTGATGTTCCCCCACGATGTTGTCTGCCACCCTTCCTTGCTGATTTTTCCGCAGCCATGAACTTCAAGCTGAATGGCTTTAATATGTTCAGAGGCTTCAGAGATTTACGCTTGCTGGTCAAGCAGGAACTGGCTTCAGGAGAATTGATATGATGCTGTAAGTATTCTGCAAACGAATGCAGACTATGAGAACCAAGGGATTCTCCCACGGACATGTACCATTGTCGTCGGGACCAAGATGGTGTTTGGCTGGCATTGGCGTCGTGTAGCCTTTGCAGTCTTCCATTCCAAACTTCTTCAGACAATCTTTGAGGTATTTTTCTTGAGATATGAAGATGCCATTTCGTTGCTGACGAATTTGAAGACCAAGGAAGAACTTCAGCTCACCCATCATGGACATTTGATATTGCTCTTGCATCATGTACCCAAACTCATCACTGTACTTCTGGTTGGTGCAGCCGAAGATTATGTCATCCACATATATTTGGCACACAAACAGTTCACCATCATATGTCTTCGTGAAGAGTGTGGGATCGAGGGATCCAGGTTTGAAGCCTTTGCTCTTCAGGAAGTCTTTGATTGTATCATACCAGGCACGAGGAGCTTGTTTGAGGCCATACAGTGCTTTGTTTAGCTTGTACACCATATCAGGATGTTTTGGATCTTCAAAGCCAGGTGGTTGTGCGACATATACTTCTTCTTCAATCTTGCCATTGAGAAATGCACTCTTTACATCCATTTGATATAGCAAGATGTTGTGATGATTAGCATAGGCTAGCAGTATGCGAATGGCTTCAAGCCTAGCAAGAGGAGCAAATGTTTCATCGAAGTCAATTCCTTTAACTTGAGTATATCCTTGAGCCACAAGACGTGCTTTGTTTCTGACGACTTGACCATGCTCATCTTGCTTGTTTCGATATATCCATTTCGTTCCAATAATGTTATGCTTGCGAGGGTCAGGTCGCTTGACAAGTTCCCAAACATTATTCAGCTTGAACTACTGAAGTTCTTCTTGCATGGCTTGAATCCATTCGGGTTCCATAAAAGCTTCAGCAACTTTCTTGGGTTCTGATATTGACACAAATGAAAAGTGCCCACAGAAGTTTGCTAACTGTGTTGCTCTTGAGCGAGTAAGCGGACCAGGCGCGTTGATGTTGTCAATTATCTTCTCGATTTGTACTTCATTTGCAACACGAGGGTGAACAGGACGAAGATTTTGCTCTGGCTGATCATTGTCATCATTGGGAGGATTGTCTTCGGTCTGAGCAGTGTCTTCAGGTTGATTTGGTGCAGAGATGATAAGTTCCTCTTCAGGCAGTGCTTCAGAAGGCATGATTTCACTAGTTCCCATTAGCTTGATAGATTCGCTTGGAGGAGCTTCATCTAGTGTACTTGGCAGAGTTTCTCTTTGTGAACCATTAGTTTCATCAAATTTCACATCCACAGTTTCAACGATCTTATAGAGAAAGAGGTTGAAGACTCTGTAGGAGTGCGAGTCCTTTCCATAGCCAAGCATGAAGCCTTCGTGAGCCTTAGGTGCAAATTTTGACTTGTGATGGGGATCCTTGATCCAGCATCTAGCTCCAAAGACTCTGAAGTAACTGACATTTGGCTTCTTGCCAGTAAGGAGCTCATAGGATGCTTTGCCCAGAAGCTTATGGATGTAGACACGGTTGATGATGTGACAAGTTGTATCAATGGCTTCAGGCCAGAACTTTCTTGGTGTCTTGTACTCGTCAAGCATTGTTCGAGACATCTCGATGAGGGTTCTATTCTTGCGCTCTACAATGTTGTTTTGCTGAGGTGTGTATGGAGCAGAAAATTCATGAGTGATTCCCATTGTATCCAGATACAGATCAACTCATGTGTTCTTGAATTCAGTGCCATTGTCACTACTGATATGCTTGATCTTCACGCCATAATTGTTCATTGCTCGATTTGCGAAGCGCCTGAAGACATCTTGCACTTTAGTCTTGTAAAGAATTATATGAACCCATGTGTATCTTGAGTAGTCATCAACAATGACGAAGCCATAGAGACAGGCAGTTGTTGTGAGGGTGGAGTAGTGAGTAGGTCCAAGTAAGTCCATGTGTAACAGCTCGAAGGGTTGAGATGTTGTCATGATTGTCTTCGAGGGGTGCTTTGCCCTTGTCATCTTTCCAGCTTCACAGGCACCACACAGATGATCCTTCTTGAACTTGACATCTTCGATGCCAATGACATGCTTCTTCTTGACAAGTGAGTGTAAGTTCCTCATGCCAGCATGTCCTAGCCGTCGATGCCAGAGCCAGCACTCTGAAGCTTTTGTGAGAAGACATACGGCAAGTTGTGGACCTGCTGAGAAATCTACCACGTATAGATCATCTTTCCTATATCCTTCAAAGACTAGAGATTTGTCAGATTCCATTAGTACAAGGCAACGATATTTTCCAAATAGCACTATCATGTTTAAGTCACAAAGCATTGAGACAGACATTAAGTTGAACCCAAGGGATTCAACAAGCATCACTTTATCCATGTGTTGATCCCTAGAGATTGCAACTCTACCTAGACCCAATACTTTGCTTTTACCAGTGTCAGCAAATGTGATTTGACTTTTGTCGTATGGACGTAAGGTTGGGTCCATGAGAAGACTTCGATCACCAGTCATATGATTAGTGCATCCGCTGTCAATAATCCATTCTAAAGCTTTTGGTGACATGCCCTACAGTGCAGTTAGGAGGATAGGCTTCACAAGGTATGTTGTGAAGCATAAGCATTTTATGCATACTAGGATTATCACAGCATAGATCAAGATTAGAACACACAGTACGACAGATAAGAGATTCATATGTGGAATACATAGTAAGTCATTTTTTATGCGTCCCTTTATGTTTTAGGTCCCCAGCAATAATATCGGATGCCATTGATTGCTGGCAGGAGACCACATTCTGCAAAAGAGAGTTAATTCTTCTTCACCACCCACATTTTCCGGGGTGGCTTAGAAGCAATGAGTCTAAGTGCAGCATCTGAGAATTTCGGCTTTGAAGCCCTAGCAAATAGCCTTGCAGGAAATGAATGATACTCATGTGAATAAGCAGAAAAGTTCTTAGTTCTATGAACATAGCGGTTTGAAGACACATGCTCATATTCATGAGTCTAAGTATGATTTCCCTGCAAAACATTGGCATTAGGGTGACTCAAGTGAGTCCTGTGTTCGTAAGTAGCCGTTGGACCATATGATGCCTTTGGTCTGGGGTTTGTCTTCTTCCCTGGTGGTGTCATGATGACATTCACTGGAAGATTCTCAAGGCAGCTTTTGGGAACCCAGATCTTCTTCATAGGAGGTCCATTCCTGAAGTTAGTACCAATATACCTGGCAAACACTTCACCATTCTGATTTTGGAACAGTTTATAGTTTGCATCAAAGGATTCATCAATGATAATAGGATTAGCATAGGTAAATCCAGATAAAGTGGATGGATCCACTGAAGGTTCCTTTGCAGCAACCCATGTGGTTTTGGGATACTGCTCAGGCTTCCAATAGGAACCATCAGCATTCATTTTCCTCTCGAACCCAACACCCTCTTTCCTAGGGTTTCTGTTCAGAATCTGCTTTTTGAGGACATTGCAGAGTGTCTGATGTCCCTTCAAACTTTTGTACATCCCTGTTTCAAGCAATGTCTTCAACCTAGCATTTTCATCAGCAATAGTAGTGGTATCCTCAGAAGAGGGGTTACTTACCACATCAGTTGTTGAAGACAGAGCAACAGTAGCAGCAGTGGAACATTCAGCAATAGAGGTAGTGTTATCACGCTCAATGCATTTTAAGCATGGTGGTTCAAATTCATCCTGAGCGGGACTGATCTGTTGAGCATGAAATGACTCATTCTCTTTTTGAAGATCTTCATGAGTCACTTTCAGTTTCTCAAGCTCTTGCTTCCTTTGAAGATAATCATAGGAGAGCTTTTCATAAGTGGTTGAGAGCGTCTCATGAAGACTTTCAAATTCTTGATACTTAGCATGAAGATTTTTTATGTCTTCAACTAAGGACTGTGAACGTGTCATTTCCGCGTCCAACAGGTCATCGCTTTTGTCTAACAGTTTTTGAGTATGTTCCATAGCCCTTTGTTGTTGAGTAGCAATTTTAGCAAGTGTTTTGTAGCTGGGTTTAGATTCACAATCAGAGTCATCTTCACTTGATGTTTGAAAGTAAGCATCGCGTGATTTTACCTTGGCACCGCGTGCCATGAAGCAGTAGGTGGGAGCAAGATTGTCCATGTCATCAGCTTCAGCGTTGGTGTGGAAGTCATTGTCTTCAGTGTTGAAGATGGACTTTGCGACGTAGGCTGTGGCCAGAGCGAGACTTGCAACACCAGAGTCGGACTCAGCTTCAGATTCCACCTCTACCTCCTCAGAAGTAGACTCCTCCTCTGAATCCATTTCCTTGCCAACAAAAGCACGAGCCTTGCTAGATGAGCTCTTCTTGTGAGATGAAGACCTTGATGAGGACTTGGAAGAAGACTTCGAAGATTTCTTCTTCTTCTTGTCATCGGAGTCATATTCCTTGCTCTTCTTCTTATTCTTCTTCTTCTTCTCGTTGTCCCACTGAGGACACTCAGAGATGTAGTGCCCAGGCTTCTTACACTTGTGACATGTTCTCTTCTTGTTGTCTTGAGTGGAAGCTTCATCATTTCTTGAACTGGATCATGAAGACTTTCTGAAGCCCTTCTTCTTGGTGAATTTCTGGAACTTCTTCACAAGCATAGCAATCTCCCTTCCAATGTATTCAGGATCGTCAGAACCGCAGTCAGAGTCTTCTTCTTCAGATTAGGAAACAACTTTTGACTTCAAAGCACGAGTTCGGCCATAGTTGGGGCCATAGATATCTCTTTTCTCGGAAAGCTGGAACTCATGTGTGTTGAGCCTCTCAAGTATATCAGACGGATCGAGTGTCTTGAAGTTAGGACGTTCTTGTATCATGAGGGCAAGGGTGTCAAAGGAGGTGTCAAGTGATCTCAGCAGTGTCTTGACAATTTCATGCTTGGTGATCTCAGTGGTGCCGAGAGCCTGAAGCTCATTTGGATGTCAGTGAGGCGATCAAACGTGAGCTGGACATTTTCATTGTCGTTTCTCTTGAAGCGATTGAAGAGATTGCGAAGAACACTGATCCTCTGGTCTCTCTATGTAGATACGCCTTCATTGACCTTGGACAGCCAGTCCCAGACTAGCTTTGACGTTTCCAGAGCACTCACACGGCCATACTGTCCTTTGGTCAGATGACCACAGATGATGTTCTTTGCAGTCGAGTCCAGTTGAATGAACTTCTTGACATCAGTAGGAGTGACACCTTCACCAGTTTTGGGAACGCCATTCTTGACGACATACCAGAGGTCAACATCAATGGCTTCAAGATGCATGCGCATCTTATTCTTCTAGTAGGGATATTCTGTTCCATCGAACACGGGGCAAGCAGCGGAGACTTTGATTATCCCTGCAGTCGACATAGCTAAACTCCAGGTGGTTAAACCGAATCACACAGAACAAGGGAGTACCTTGCTCTGATACCAATTGAAAGTGCTAGTTATCGACTAGAGGGGGGTGAATAGGCAATTTTTATCAAAGTCTACAAAATGTGGAAGTTTTGAAGACAAACAATAGAAATGACCTAATTGATATGCAGCGGAAGATAAACTACAACAAGCAAGCCATAGTCAAGTATGCAATAGTATTAACGTACGAAGACTAATAGCAGCTAGGTAGTAGGATCAGGATGGAAGATAGTATGAAGTCAATCAACAATAGTAGTCAAGCAATGAAGTCAATCAGATAAGACAGATAAGAAATGACTTCACGAAGACAAACTCAAAGTAAAGGAGGGAAGAGATAGAACCTGTCACTTGTTGAAGACACAGGATTTGTTGGACCAGTTCCAGTTGCTGTGACAACTATACGTCTGGTTAGGGAGGCTGAGATTCAACTCAAAAGACCATGTCTTCACCTTATTCCCCTTGAGCTAAGGTCACTTAGTCCTCGCCCAGTCACTCTGGTAAGTCTTCAAGGTAGACTTCCAAACCTTCACATACTTTGTTCACCCGGCAATCCACAATGACTCTTGGATGCTCAGAACGCGATGCCTAACCGGCTGGAGGATACACAGTCCTCAAGTGTAATAAGTCTTCAGGTCACACAGACAGAAAGACTTCAGTGATGCCTAACACTCTTTGGCTCTAGGTGTTTGGGCTTTGTCCTCGCAAGGATTTCTCTCTCAAAGGCTTCGAGGTGGGTTGCTCTCGAAACGACAAAAGCCGTAAACTAACTCTGAGCGGCCACCAATTTATGGTGTAGGGGGTGGGCTATTTATAGCCACTAGGCAACCCGACCTGATTTGTCCAAAATGACCCTGGGTCACTAAGGAACTGACACATGTTCCAACGGTCAAATTTCAAACACACGCGACAACTTTACTTGGGCTACAAGCAAAGCTGACTCATCCAGCTCTAGATAAGGTTTGCTCTCATTGTCTTCGCTCGAAGACATAGGATTTGAGTTGAGCATCACTTCAGTCACTCTGACTTAGTTCACTTGGACCCCACTTAACAGTACGGTGGTTCCTATGACTCAACAAAGAAGAAAAGGAAGCAACGAATCCACACAGTCTTCGCGCTCCATAGTCTTCACACAATGTCTTCTCATGTCATAGTCTTCAATATGAATATCTTCTCATACCACCATTGTCTTCAATGTCTTCATACATTTTTAGGGGTCATCTCCGGTAGGTAAACCGAATCAATGAGGGACACTACCTGCGTTATCCTGCAATTCTCACAAACGCATTAGTCCCTCAACCAACTTTGTCGTCAATACTCCAAAACCAACTAGGGGTGGCACTAGATGCACTTACACATGGCAGTGCCACAAGTAAGTGGTACTATCATTACTATCTTATATCTTTTGGCATGAAAATGTGTATCACTACGATCGAGATTCAATAAACCATTCCTTTAGGTGCAAGACCATTGAAGGTATTATTCAAATAAGTAGAGTAACCATTATTATCCTTAAATGAATAACCGTATTGCGATAGACATAAACCAATCATGTCTATTCTCAACGCAAACACCAAATGACAATTATTCAGGTTCAATACTAATCTTGATGGTAGAGGGAGCGTGCGATGTTTGATCACATCAAACTTGGAAACACTTCCAACACATATCGTCAGCTCACCTTTAGCTAGTCTCCATTTTTTCCGTAGCTCTTTTATTTCGAGTTACTAACACTTAGCAACCGAACCAGTATCTTAATACCCTGGTGCTACTAGGAGTACTAGTAAAGTACACATTAACATAATGTATATCCAATATACTTCTATCGACCTTGCCAGCCTTCTTATCTACCAAGTATCTAGCGTAATTCTGCTCCAGTGGCTGTTCCCCTTATTACAGAAGCACTTAGTCTCGGGTTTGGGTTCAACCTTGGGTTTCTTCACTGGAGCAGCAACTGATTTGCCGTCTCATGAAGTTTCCCTTCTTTCCCTTGCCCTTCTTGAAACTAGTGGTTTCACCAACCATCAACAATTGATGCTCCTTCTTGATTTCTACTTTCGCGGTGTCAAACATCGTGAATACCTCAAGGATCATCATATATATCCCTGATATGTTATAGTTCATCACGAAGCTCTAGCAGCTTGGTGGCAATGACTTTGGAGAAACATCACTATCTCATCTGGAAGATCAAATCCCACTCGATTCAAGTGATTGTTGCACTCAGGCGATCTAAGCACAAGCTCAATGATTGAGCTTTTATCCCTTAGTTTGCAGGCTAAGAAAATCATCCGAGGTCTTATACCTCTTGACGTGGGCATGAGCCTGAAATCCCAATTTCAGCCCTCGAAACATCTCATATGTTCCGTGATGTTTCGAAAACGTCTTTGGTGCCTCAACTCTAAACCGTTTAACTGAACTATCACGTAGTTATGAAAACGTGTATGTCCGATATTCGCAACATCCACAAACGATGTTTGGGGTTCAGCGCACTGAGCGGTGCATTAAGGACATAAGCTTTCTACTGATCGCATAATCGCTACTGTCAACTTTCAACTATATTTTCTCTAGGAACATATCTAAACAGTGGAACTAAAGCGCGAGCTTCCGACATAATTTGCAAAGATCTTTTGACTATATTCATGATAATTAAGTTCATCTCATGAACTCCCACTTAGATAGACATCCCTCTAGTCATCTAAGTGATTACATGATCCGAGTCAACTAGGCCGTGTCCGATCATCACGTGAGACGGACTAGTCATCATCGGTGAACATCTTCATGTTGATCGTATCTGCTATACGACTCATGCTCGACCTTTTGGTCTCTTGTGTTCCGAGGCCATGTCTGTACATGCTAGGCTCGTCAAGTTAACCTAAGTGTTTCGCGTGTGTAAATCTGGCTTACACCCGTTGTATATGAACGTAAGAATCTATCACACCCGATCATCACGTGGTGCTTAGAAACGACGAACTTTCGCAACGGTGCACAGTTAGGGGGAACACTTTCTTGAAATTTTAATGAGGGGTCATCTTATTTACTACCGTCGTTCTAAGCAAACAAGATGTATAAACATGATAAACATCACATGCAATCAAATAGTTACATGATATGGCCAATATCATATTGCTCCTTTTGATCTCCATCTTCGGGGCTCCATGATCATCATCGTCACCGGCATGACACCATGATCTCCATCATCATGATCTCCATCATTGTGCCTCCATGAAGTTGTCTTGCCAACTTATTACTTCTACTACTATGGCTACCGGTTAGCAATAAAGTAAAGTAATTACACGGTGTTGTTCAATGACACGCAGGTCATACAATAAATAAAGACAACTCCTATGGCTCCTGCCGGTTGTCATACTCATCGACATGCAAGTAGTGATTCCTATTACAAGAACATGATCAATCTCATACATCACATATCATTCATCACATTCCTCTTGGCCATATCACATCACATAGCATACCCTGCAAAACAAGTTAGACGTCCTCTAATTGTTGTTTGCATGTTTTACGTGGCTGCTATGGATTTCTAGCAAGAACGTTTCTTACCTACGCAAAACCACAACGTGATATGTCAATTGCTATTTACCCTTCATAAGGACCTTTTCATCGAATCCGTTCCGACTAAAGTGGGAGAGACTGGCACCCGCTAGCCACCTTATGCACCAAGTGCATGTCAGTCGGTGGAACCTGTCTCACGTAAGTGTACGTGTAAGGTCGGTCTAGGCCGCTTCATCCCACAATACCGTCGAAACAAGATTGGACTAGTAACGGTAAGCATATTGAACAAAATAAACGCCCACAACTACTTTGTGTTCTACTCATGCAAAGAATCTACGTGACCTAGCTCATGATGCCACTGTTGGGGAACGTAGCAGAAATTCAAAATTTTCCTACATGTCACCAAGATCTATCTATGGAGAAACCAGCAACGAGGGGAAGGAGAGTGCATCTACATACCCTTGTAGATCTCTAAGCGTAAGCGTTCAAGAGAACGGGGTTGAAGGAGTCGTACTCGTCGTGATCCAAATCACCGGAGATCCTAGTGCCGAACGGACGGCACCTCCGCGTTCAACACACGTACAGCCCGGTGACGTCTCCCACGCCTTGATCCAGCAAGGAGAGAGGGAGAGGTTGAGGAAGACTCCGTCCAGCAGCAGCACAACAGCGTGGTGGTGGTGGAGGAGCGTGGCAATCCTGCAGGGCTTCGCCAAGCACCGCGGGAGAGGAGAAGGGAGAGAGGTAGGGCTGCGCCAAGAGGGAGAGAAACTCATTTGTTGGCAGCCCCAAAACCCTCAAGTATATATAGGGCAGAGGGAGGGGGGTGCTCCCCCTCTAGGGTTTCCACCCCAAGGGGTGCGGCTGCCCCCAATCCCATCTAGGGTGGCGGCCAAGGGGGGGAAGAGGGGAAACTTGCCCCCCAAGTTAGGTGGGTGCGCCCCCTCCCCCAACCCTAGGCGCCTTGGGCCCTTGTGGGGTGGGGCACCAGCCCACCTGGGGCTGGTCCCCTCCCACACTTGGCCCATGCAGCCCTCCGGGGCCGGTGGCCCCACTTGGTGGACCCCCGGGACCCTCCCGGTAGTCCCGGTACGTTACCGATAAAACCCGAAACTTTTCCGGTGACCAAGACTTCCCATATATAAATCTTTACCTCCGGACCAATCCGGAACTCCTCGTGACATCCGGGATCTCATCCGGGACTCCGAACAACATTCGGTAACCACATACAAACTTCCTTTATAACCATAGCATCATCGAACCTTAAGTGTGTAGACCCTACGGGTTCGGGAATCATGCAGACATGACCGAGACGTTCTCCCGTCAATAGCCAACAGCGGGATCTGGATACCCATGTTGGCTCCCACATGTTCCATGATGATCTCATCGGATGAACCACGATGTCAAGGACTCAATCGATCCCGTATACAATTCCCTTTGTCTAGCGGTATTGTACTTACCCGAGATTCGATCGTTGGTATACCGATACCTTGTTCAATCTCGTTACCGGCAAGTCTCTTTACTCGTTCCGTAACACATCATCCCGTGATCAACCCCTTGTTCACATTGTGCACATTATGATGATGTCCTACCGAGTGGGCCCAAAGATACCTCTCCGTTTACACGGAGTGACAAATCCCAGTCTCGATTCGTGCCAACCCAACAGACACTTTCGGAGATACCTGTAGTGCACCTTTATAGCCACCGAGTTACGTTGTGACATTTGGTACACCCAAAGCATTCCTACGGTATCTGGGAGTTGCACAATCTCATGGTCTAAGGAAATGATACTTGACATTAGAAAAGCTTTAGCATACGAACTACGATCTTTGTGCTAGGCTTAGGATTGGGTCTTGTCCATCACATCATTCTCCTAATGATGTGATCCCGTTATCAACGACATCCAATGTCCATGGTCAGGAAACCGTAACCATCTATTGATCAACGAGCTAGTCAACTAGAAGCTTACAAGGGACATGGTGTTGTCTATGTATCCACACATGTATCTGAGTTTCCTTTCAATACAATTATAGCATGGACAATAAACGATTATCATGAACAAGGAAATATAATAATAATAACTAATTTACCATTGCCTCTAGGGAATATTTCCAACACTACTTTGCTCAATGCGGCTCCTGCCTATTTCCATTTTGTTGATAGTTTCCTCGTAAATGAGGTTTAGTCCGTTGTCGCCGTCCATGAGCACGTAAGCCGAAAGCCGTCCAAGATTGGACTGAGGACCAAGGCGGCTGGTGCCTAGACTGTCCTGAATTTTGGTTCATCACCGGCATTGAAAGTTATGGCCATGTCGTCCCAGGGGTTTATTGCTGCTACTTGGCAGACTTCAGCGAGGCGCAGAGTGCCCTTCTATTGTTGGAGGTAAAAGTCTCGAAGACCTTCAATACTCTGAGGTCGTCGTCTTCCGTGAGGTGTTGCTCTGCGGTATTTCTGGTGAGGAGATCCTCGCCGCTTTTCGCCACTTGCCGGAGTATCCCACATGCTCTAAGGCTATGGGTTGGTATGGTATCTGGTGTTGTGTGTATTTTGCATGGCCTATCGAGCCATCCCTCCGGAACAGTTCCGCGCCCCGTAATGGGCTTCGATTTCTTTACTATTGGATCGGGCGACCCACGAGGGTGCATCCTTTTTGCTCGGACGAGGGGTTGAGTGGAAACTGGTGGCTCCCAGGGAGCTGCCTGAGTTTTCCAGGCGCTTTAAATTGCGAAGTACTTCTGTACTATGGTTGCCAAGTCAGCAAAGTGTAATATGCGACGGCGGTTAATGGCATTGAGGATTCCCTCGTCCATGCAATTGTTGCAAAATAGTGAGATCGCGTCTTCGTCACGGCAATCTTTGATCTTGTCTTTGACAAGAAGGAATCTGGCCCAAAAGTGATGGACCGCTTCTTGAGACTGCTGTCGTATGTACATAAGAGCGCGTGTATCCGGGTGGGTGGGTGGATTTAAGTCCGAACCCCGGCCTAATTTGGGATTCAGGGTTTGAGAAACTTCCGAACTTAATAGTTCGAGCTCCGAGATATCAACTAATTTTTTAGGCACGTTGTCCGATTCTAGGATCAGAGGGCAGGGCGTGTTGTTCCGTAGATGGGTATCCGACTCTTCAAGCCTGCAAATACCAACATAGCTCGTCCTCAATATAGAGGGAGAGTTGTTGTTTCGCTCCTCGATTACCGCTACCTGATGGGTGATCGGTGGAGATTTGATTTCTCTCTAATCGGGTTTAAGCCCAATCCGATCATAGCCTGTAGCGACCCCTAGGGCGGCGATGCGATCTAGGAGTTCGTTTAAAGACGACAACTCCGTCGGATCCATCAATTTGGAGTGTCTGTCATCAACACAGAGGCGATTTTCGATGACCCGATAAGTCATCGTTGGCTTGACGGCCGAACGGGTGGTCATGGTAAAGCCACCCAGCCGGAGGGTTTAGCCTGGGGCCAGAGCTCCTCCGGAGGTGATACTGTCCTTGACAACAAGGCGAGCCATCAATTCTGACTTGGAAGTCACAGCTTAAGTCTCAATGAAAGCACAAATGTCGGTGTCAAAACCGGCGGATCTCGGGTAGGGGGTCCCGAACTGTGTGTCTAGGGTTGATTGTAATAGGAGGCGGGGCACACGATGTTTACCCAGGTTCGGGCCCTCTCTTTGGAGGTAATACCCTACTTCCTGCTTAATTGATCTTGATGAATATGAGTATTACAAGAGTTAATCTACCATGAGATCATAATGGCTAAAACCCAAGAAGTCTAGCCTCTATGATTATGATTGCCTCTACGGACTAAGCCCTCCGGTTTATATAGGCACCGGAGGGGACTAGGGTTGTACAAAGTCGGTTACAGAGAAAGGAATCTTCATATTTGGGCTCCAAGCTTGCCTTCCACGCCAAGGAGAGTCACATCCGGATATGGGAGAGAGTCTTTGGTCATGTATCTTTAGAGCCCATCAGTCCGGCCCATGTCAACAGGCCGGACGCCCGAGGACCCCTTAATCGAGGACTCCCTCAATGGTCATTTCCATATGGCTTTCCTTTCCTCATCAAGGTTGATCAAAGGCAGCAATGATTGCAGTTGGGTGAGTTCTTGGAAAGCTTCAGACGATAGAGGCAGATGGAAGTTATCCATTAAATCAGGCAGCTCTAGAAAATCCTTAATTATGATTGTATCATCAATCACAAAGGAGTGTAGCAGAGGAAACCGATCATGTATGAGGATAGGACTATTCCCAAGTTGTCAGCAGTCAAGCCAGAAGACCACCGTATCACCCGCATGCACATGTGGCACGACCAACTTACAAAAATTATCATATAATCGCAAGACGTCCAGCCACCAGAAAGAACCACAACTCTGAGTGACTTCAGTTGGAGACGAGGCATAATAAGAGTCCCAAATTAGGGAGACCCAAGGCACATCCAACTTGTTAAAGAAAATGAAGAGATGCTTGAGCAACAAGGCTTCATTTTGGATTCCTAGATTGAGAACACCAAGACCACCCAACTTCTTAGGCCGACAGACCAGATCCCAAGTAGCCAATGATTGGCGCGGTGTATTTGTGTTCCCTCTCCGTAGACATTGTCGCATAATTCTCTCAATCTGCTTCAATATGCCTTAAGGTATAGAGAGAGTGCGGAAGAAGTAAATTGGCATGGTACTCACCACCGACTATAACAGTTGAAGGAGGCTCCCTTGATTTAGAAAGCATGAAGACGCAGATAAGCGTCTCTCAATGAGATCCACTAGAGGCATGAGATCATAGATGGTCGGCCTAGCAGTTCCCATGGGTAACCCTAGGTATGTGAACGACATGGAGCCAATGTCAGACCCATGCAAACCATCGAGCCGATTGCCCTCTTCATCACTCATATTGATTGGGATAAGAGAAGATTTATAGAAGTTGACCCGCAACCCGGTAGAAACCGCAAAAGTGTCAAGCATCTCCTTAAAAGAAATGAGCTAGCTTTCAATCGCAGGTAGAACAATGAGGGTATCGTCCGCATACTGGACTATTGGATAGTCATTGGAGTTCGTCGGGATTGGTAACATAAGAATGTTCCTGGAGCACATCTCATTGACCACCGACTGCAATAAATCAACTACAATCACAAAGAGGAGAGGATATAATGGATCTCCTTGAAGGACACCCATTCTGCAAACAAAGTGATTTCCCGGCACACCATTTAAGAGAAGCGAAGAAGAGCCCATAGATAAGATGTTGTTAATCTAGCCAGACCAATGACTATCAAAGCCCTTACATTGTAAAATTCTGAGAATAACTTCATGCTCGATTGTATCAAATGCCTTCGCGAAGTCAAGCTTGAGAAGGATGATGGGCCTCTTGGATGCTTTGCATTGGTGAATATATTCAAAAAACCAAGCCAGACAGTCTTGAATGGAGTGACAACGAAGAAAGCCATATTGGTTACGATGTATACATCGCAAGATCACTCTCTAGAGGTGATTAGCCAAAAATTTAGTTAAAAACTTCAAACATGTGTTTGTCAAAGATATAGGCCGAAAATCTACAACAAATTCAGGGCTCAGCTTCTTGGGGATGAGAGTAATTAGATATGTATTGAGACATTCAAGATTGCATCTCCCATCATAAAATTCCTGGACAAGATGCACGAAGTGATCCTTCAAAATAGGCCCACACTTCTTTAAGAAAAGTCATGTGAAACCATCAAGACCCGGATCCTAATCAGTAGGCAGGTTCTTAATTACTTCCTCCGCCTCAGCATCAGAGAACTGCTCGGAAAGATCCTCCAACCCATCAACTCTAGCAATCAAAGTGTCCAAATCAAAGCCCATTTGAATTCCTTTAGATTGGTCCATTCGCTCCAAAAGCGATGAAAAACCAGTCGATCTGAAGTGAAAACCAGTCGATCTGCTCCAAAAGCTGTGAAGTTTGCATATTGGACCAAGTGAATTGATGGCCTTTGATTGGTAGCTCAACGAGACCCAAGTGTCCAATGATTTCATTAAACAAAAATATGTCATTGACGTGGCCACCAGGTAAATTACAATTTTCAAGTGATCTCATAAAGTTAAAATCGCCCAAGAGAAGCCATTTGTCATCAAAATGAATGTCAAGATTATATAACCACTGCACAAACTTGTCACGGGCAGGATGTAGCGACCATACCTCAAACAGTCTAATCTCTATGCATCAGT
Organism: Triticum dicoccoides; assembly: GCF_002162155.2. Taxonomy (NCBI): domain Eukaryota; kingdom Viridiplantae; phylum Streptophyta; class Magnoliopsida; order Poales; family Poaceae; genus Triticum; species Triticum dicoccoides. The sequence continues at coordinate 656,188,882 of NC_041387.1, read as the reverse complement.
GTCATCCCTGGATCAGTAATACTGACATGCACAGTACTTGAAGGATTTATAACAGAGTGGCAATCACACACTTATTACATCGAATGTCTCCAAAGAGAACTCATTACAAAAAATATGGCTTAAGGCCATATAATAACGATAACAGCGGAAGGCTTGGAAGATAAGTGAGTCCATCAACTCCAACGGCGTCACTGAGTATAGAACCATGATCCTAAGGCATCTTACTCGTTGTCTGAAAAGTCTGCAACATGAACGTTGCAGCCCGAAAACGGGTCAGCACATGGAATATGCTGGCAATGTAACACATAGAGAGTAATGAAAAGATAAGGCTATACTACATGCATATATGGCTGGTGGTAAGCTCTATGGTTACAGTTTTTGCATAAAGCCAATTTTTCCCTACTGCAAAGGAATAAACTTTATTTAACTATCATGGTGGTTGTTAAACATTGAGAATGGTTGACAGCATTCTCAATCCCAATTAAGCATCATCATTAAACCCAACAATATTAATTAAAGTAACATGATGAGATTCACATGATAATCCAAGTACTAGAGACTCAAAACATCCATAACCGGGCACACGGCTAACCATGATTAGTTTATAAACTCTGCAGAGGTTTGCGCACTTTTCCCCACAAGACTCGATCTCCTCCGTTTGTTTTCTTGCACTACATGGTGTTTGAGAAACGGATGATCGAGACATAGTCTTTCAGAAGTGCTAGCACCTTACGATTGGATAGACCGTACCAACCTACATCCCCTACATCTGCTAGTCTACCACTATAAGAGTTCGCACGACTTAATCAACTATGCTAGAGCCCATAGTAGCTTGTGGCTGCACACGGAAGTTTCTAGCATGAACAATCTTATGATCCCTTTGAGCCTGGGTGGCGGTCCATAAAAAAAAACAGGCAATCCTGGAATACCCAGGTACCTCAATCCACCCAGATGTTTATTAAAGTTGCCACCTTAAATAAACCATCAATTAACAATCTCACATCTGTCATGGATTCACTCACCCAATTCACTCACCCAAGGTTTGATAATAAAACAGGTAATAGGTACTACCTCATCTACTTCCCAAAACCCACATATTGTTTAGATCATAATCATGCAATGTTTGAGGATTGATCTAATGCAATAAAAACTGGGTAGTAAAGAGGTATGATCAAAGTGTTACTTGCCTTGCTGATGATCCGTGAAACCTAGAGATTCGAAGTAGCAAGCGGCACACTGCGGGTACTCTATCACAAACAAACAAGCAAACAAGCATACAATAAGTACTCATATAATGAACAAGTAAAACTCAAATAGAATATCTAACCAGAAAGTTCAACTTAAGAACTCCGGTTTGCAAAAAGAATCAAAACAAACGAAGCAACGAAAGTAAAACGGTGAAAGAAACAAGCTTCGTTTACTAATTTGGACCTAGGTCAAATTTTACAGAAGCAAAAACTTGTTTGAGTAGATTAAACGGAAAGAGAGTTTCGAGACGAAACTCTAGGCGCTTGAATCGCCTGATTCCGATAAATGACAAAGAGATAAACTAAACGAAAATCGGATCAGAAATCGTGATCAGACATAATCGTGGAATAATCCGATAAAAGAAAAATTGATGAACAGATTAACAAACGGACGTTCGTTACGAACGAACGGGTGAAAGCTCGCTAACTAAAATAAACCCTAAAAAATAATAAAAAATGAGCAAAACCGATCTAAAAAAACCTAGGGTTTCTAAAAAAACCGAAGTGGTTTTCTTAAAAAAAGGTCCGATGGCGGGCGGCGGCGGTACCTCCGGCGAGGCACTCCGGCGGGGCGGGGTGGCTCCCGCGGGGTGGCGAGCGGGCGGCGGGGCTCCGGCGGGGTGGGGCGTCGGCGGCGGCGACTCGGGC
>NC_041387.1:656141937-656186453 GCF_002162155.2 Triticum dicoccoides | reverse complement strand
GGGGTGGGGGCGGTATATAAAGGCGGGGGGGCTTGCTTGGGCGAGGGGGCGCCCGGGGAGGAGTCCAGCTCAGACTCTCCTCGGCGTCTGTGCCGCACAAGGCGGCGCGCGCGAGGGGAGGCGGCGGCGCGAGCAGGCCGGCCTGGCTGGGCCTTCGGCCCAGTCGGGTGCGGGCGCGTTTTTTTTAATAATTCCACCGAACAGAAAATAAATTCTAGAAAAGAAATAAAATCTAAAAATGCCAAAACAAAATTTCACTGTCTAAATAAAATATTTAGAACAAGATGAACATTTTCTTGGCCCTAAAATGCAGTTGTGAAAAACGTGCAATTTTTCCTAAATTAAAATAAAATAGCAAAAACTCCAAAATAACCTTATTTGATTTTTTTATTAAAATCCTCAATATTTATTTATTTTGGGAAAGTCATTTTATTCCCTCTCTCTTAGAAAACCCAAATATGAAAATAACAAAATCCCCAACTCTCTCCGAGGGTCCTTGAGTTGCGTAGAATTTCTAGGATCAAACCAAAAGCAAACAAAAAAATATGATATGCATTGATGATCTAGTGTATAACATTCCAAATTGAAAATTTGGGATGTTACAAACCTACCCCCCTTAAGATGAATCTCGCCCTCGAGATCCGGGTTGGCTAAAAAATAGGTGAGGGTGGTCCTTCAGCAGATCTTCCTCTCGCTCCCAGGTGGCTTCATCCTCGGTGTGGTGGCTCCACTTAACCTTGCCAAACTTGATAACCTTGATGCAGGTGACTTGGGTGGCATATTCGAGGATCTTGACGGGTTTCTCCTCATAGGTCAAATCAGTATCCAACTGAATCTCCTCTAGTGGTATATCAGCCATCTCCGCGTGGCACTTCTTCAACTAGGACATGTGGAATACATCATGAACTGCTGACAATCCTTCGGACAATTCCAACTTGTAGGCAACTTCTCCCATACGCTCCAAAACTTTGTATGGTCCAACAAAACATGGCGCTAATTTTCCTTTAACTCCAAAGCGCTTAACTCCTCAAAGTGGAGATACACGAAGGTAAACTCTGTCCCCGACTTCGTAAACTGTCTCCTTGCATTTTGAATCTGCGTAGCTCTTCTGCCTGGACTGGGCTACCTTAAGCCTATCACGAATCAACTTCACCTTCTGTTCAGACTCTTTAATCAAATCCGGTCCAAATAACTGGCTGTCTCCAACTTCATCCCACGATAATGGGGTCCTGCACCTCCTTCTGTACAAGGCTTCGAAAGGGGCCATCTTCCAACTAGATTGATAACTGTTGTTGTAAGAAAACTCTACATATGGCAAATTGTCATCCCAACTAGATCCATAATCTAGCGCACATGCTCTCAGCATATCCTCCAAAATCTGGTTAACTCTCTCGGTCTATCCATCTGTCTGCGAGTGAAAAGCTGTACTAAACTCTAGCCTGGTACCCAAAGTTTCGTGCAACTGATTCCAGAACTTTGAGGTAAACTGGGTTCCTCTATCTGATACAATGCTCCTCGGAACTCCATGCAGACATACGATCCTGGTCATGTATATCTTTCCCAACTTAGCACTCGTGTAAGTAGTCTTCACTGGTATGAAATGAGCTACCTTCGTTAAACGATCGACTACAACCCAAATCGAGTCATAGCCTAAACGAGTCCTTGGCAATCCCGTAATAAAATCCATGCCTAGCTTATCACACTTCCATTTGGGTATTGGCAATGGCTGTAACAATCCTGCTGGCTTCTGATGCTCTGCTTTTACTCACTGACATACATCGCAAACTGCTACATACTCCACAAGATCCTTCTTCATTCCGGTCCACCAGAAAGTATCCTTCAAATCCAAATACATCTTGGTATTTCCTGGGTGAATCGAATAGGGTGAATTATGGGCCTCTTGCAAAATCACTTTCCGGATCTTCGGGTCATTAGGCACATAAACACGGTCTTCAAACCATAAGGTATCGTGCTCATCCTCACGAAATCCTTTAGCTTTTCCGTTGTTCATCTTCTCCTTTATAGAGGAAATCTCCTAATCAGTCTTCTGAGCTTCCCTGATCTTATCCATCAAACTAGACTGAATCTCTAATGCTGCTACATAGGCTCTTGGAACTATCTCCAAGCATAGCTCACGAATATCCTCGGCTAACTCCTTCCGTAGTTCTCCAGTCATTAGTGTGTTGACATGGCTCTTACGGCTCAACGCATCAGCTACTACGTTAGCCTTTCCGGGATGATAATGCAATCTCATATCATAATCCTTGATGAGCTCCAGCCATCTCCTTTGCCTGAGATTCAACTCCTTCTGCATGAAAATGTACTTCAAACTCTTGTGATCCGTGTACACTTCACAATGGTTTCCGATGAGAAAATGTCTCCATGTCTTCAATGCATGCACTACGACTGCTGACTCCAAATCATGGGTAGCATAATTCAACTCATGAGGCTTAAGCTTTCGTGAAGCATAATAAACAACTCTCCCCTCCTGCATAAGCACTGCTCCAAGTCCTCGACGTGAAGCGTCGCAATACACCTCATAATCCTTACTCTGATCTGGCAGAATCAATACTGGCGAGGTAACCAAATGTTCCTTCAGTTCCTGAAAACTGGCCTCACATTCCTCAGTCCAATTGAACTTGGTATCCTCTTCTCAAGCACCAAACGGAAATGCTCATTATGCTCTTCTTCGTTCTTCGAGTAGACCAAAATATCATCAATGAACACCATATCCAAAACTCCATAAACACCTTGTTTGTCATGTTCATGAAATAGGCAGGTGCGTTAGTCAGACCAAATGACATAATGGTGTACTCATACAGCCCATACCTGGTGGTAAAAGCCGTCTTAGATATATCCTGCTCTCGAATCTTCAACTAATGGTATCCTGATTGCAAATCGGTCTTGGAAAATACCTTAGCTCCTTGCAATCGGTCAAACAGATCATTGATCATCGGTAGTGGGTACTTGTTCTTGATTGTTACTACATTCAATCCTTGGTAATCAACAACCATCCTCAATGATCCATCCTTCTTCTTCACTAGAAGTACTGGTGATCCCCAAGGCGAAGAACTTGGACAAATATATCCTTTATCCAGTAACTCCTTAATCTGCTTTTTAATCTCTTCCAGATCTTTTGCAGGCATTCTGTATGGTCTCTTAGATATTGGCCCTGTGCCTGGCAAAAGCTCTATCAAAAACTCAATGTCTCTATCCAGTGGCATGCCTAGCAACTCCTACGGAAAAACGTCAGGAAAATCCTTCACCACTGGTACTTCTTCCTACACAACTCCTGATAATGAATTTACTTGTGTCCTCTTCGGCTCATGCCGGGATACATACTTGATCCTTCTTCCTTCTGGCGTTGTAAGCAAAATCATCTTACTGGCGCATTCAATGTTCCCTTCATACTTCGATAACCAATCCATGCCTAATATCACATCCAGTCCTTGCGATTCCAATACTATTAGGTCCGAGGGAAACACGTAGTTACCAATCCTTAATGGTAACTGATCACACCATAGACTAGCCATATACTCTGCTCCAGGCGAGGTTACTAACATGGGTGACCTAAGGGCTTGGGTTGGCAGTTTGTACTTATCCACAAATCCCCTTGAGATATATGAATGCGATGCACCAGTATAAAAAAGAACGAGTACAGTAGATGACTTAACCAAAAACTTACCTATTACTGCATCTGGCTGAGCTACAACCTCCTCCATGTTAACGTGGTTCACTTGTCCCCTATTAAAAGGGTTCGGCTTCTTCCCTAAGCTTCCATTTCCATTTCCATTCTGGGCTTCAGGACATTCATTGGCATAATGTTCGTTCTTCTGACACTTATAGCAAATGACTTGACTCGGGTCTTTCTTGGCTGGGGTTGACGGGTTGGTACGGTTCTGGCCATTGCTTCCTCCATTCCCATTACCATTCTTGGGGCCATTATGATTATGCGCACTACCTCCTCCATGGGTATGCTGCAAATGACCTCCCGATTTCGGGGTAAAACGTGGCTTCTGCTGAGCTCCAGAATTGTGCTTCCCTTGTCCATACTTCCTCTTACGGTTCTCAATCTGCTGCTGCTTCCCTTCAATCATAAGAGCACGAGCTACCAACTCCTGGTAGTTGTTTAAGCTTACTACCATCAACTGCATGCTCAGCTCATCATTCAGTCCTTCCAGAAACATCTCCTGCTTAGCTGCATCCGTAGCAACGTCATCTGGGGCATAACGTGCTAGCTTACTAAAGTCATCCACATACTGGCCAATAGTACGTCCTCCCTGGCGTAAGTTGCAAAACTCACTCTTCTTCATGGCCATAGCTCCTGCTGATACATGGGCAGTATGGAAAGCCTGCTGAAACGGATCCCATGTGACAGTGTCGATAGGATAAGTGGCTGTGAAATTCTCCCACCGTGATGCTGCGGGTCCTTCGAGCTGATGTGCAGCAAAATGTACCTTTTCCGCATCTGTGCATCCTGCAGTGGTCAACTCCCTTCCTGTCTTGCGGAGCCAACCATCTGCAACAATCGGCTCGGTGCTACTGGAAAACACCGGCGGATTCAGTCTAAGGAAACGGGTTAAGTGATCAACAGGTGGTGGCGGTGGTGGGTTGTTGTTGTTGTTGTTCCCCTGATTCTGATTCTGGACTAGCAACTGCATCAAGGCATTCTGCTGCTAGATCAACTGGGTGAGCTCCGGTGGGAAAGCAAATCCATTGTCACGTCTCGGAGGCATCTGAGGGTTTAGAAGAGATGAGAATATAGAATAGAATGAGGTCTAGAGGGAAAACACTACCCATATGAACATGAGACAAAAGCAAACAAAATCACTTCATTCAATCAAACAAGGGCATACAATGGTCTAACTATCGTTACAAAAGTGCTCGGACTATACTAGATACATGGGGGAATACTACTACTGTTATGGTGGTCGACTAGAAAAACTGCTCCGATGAAGACTCCATGATATCTGCTCCAGCTTCATCAACATAGTCCTCATCACTATCATCTAGGTCCGAGTCGGTGTCGTCAATGATGATGTAGTTCTCTGGACAGGTGCAATCTTCGTCTTCTCCTCCAGTCACGAGAAATCCCATGAATACTTTTAGCTTCTTCTTCAGATCATCGCTCTTCTCCATGAGTGTCGCAATTTCCTCCTCATATCCATCGCGTGGACTTGAGTTCTTCCTCCAGTTCTGTCATCTTTGTCATGGCCTTCTTCAGGTCTATCATGCATGCGCACATCTGGTTCTCCTGGCGTCGAATGTGCTGGTTTAACTCCTGGATGAAAGCTGCAATTGATCTACCCTTCCTGGTGCTGATCATCTCCCGTTGCTCATCTCGGCACCCACAAATCTGGTAAATAGTATCCTTGAGATCCTTGTGGTAAACTTCTCCAATGCGTCCAATGGTGATGTGGGCTGCCATGCTCTTTCCTAGACTCTAGGTTGGTGCATCAAAGGAAGACTCTATGGGCTCGGTGACGGGCATGAACGTCCGTCCTGGGACTTGAACTTGAATCATCCAGCGCTCCTCTTCAGGTAAAGTGGCGTTGTAAGTCCCGGTGAAACTTGGCATTTCGATGTTCAGGTACTTCGTGACTTCCTTCAGGTGGCGTTCAAAGGGTGTATCTTCCTCCGGTTGCGTGAACTTGTTCCTTGCAGCTGCCATCCTAAAAGAGTAGAAAATATGGGGAGTTGGAAGTGAGAAGAGAGATAGTATTGATCTAGGGATTTAGCTTAGTGGTCATGTCCTACAGTCAGCATGTGCTCTGATACCATCTTGTAGCGACCAGACCTCAAATAGTCTGATTTCTGTGCATCAGTGTCATCCCTGGATCAGTAATGCTGACACGCACAGTACTTGAAGGATTTATAATAGAGTGGCAATCACACACTTATTACATCGAATGTCTCCAAAGAGAACTCATTACAAAAAATATGGCTTAAGGCCATCTAATAACAATAATAGCGGAAGGCTTGGAAGATAAGTGAGTCCATCAACTCCAACGGCATCACTAAGTATAGAACTACGATCCTAAGGCATCTTACTCCTTGTTTGAAAAGTCTGCAACATGAACGTTGCAGCCCAAAAACGGGTCAGCACATGGAATATGCTAGCAATATAACACATAGAGAGTAATGAAAAGATAAGGCTATACTACATGCATATATGGCTGGTGGTAAGCTCTATGGTTACAGTTTTTGCATAAAGCCAATTTTTCCCTACTGCAAAGGAATAAACTTTATTTAACTATCATGGTGGTTGTTAAACATTGAGAATGGTTGACAGCATTCTCAATCCCAATTAAGCATCATCATTAAACCCAACAATATTAATTAAAGTAACATGATGAGATTCACATTATAATCCAAGTACTAGATACTCAAAACGTCCATAACCCGGGACACGGCTAACCATGATTAGTTTATACACTCTGCAGCGGTTTGCGCACTTTTCCCCACAAGACTCAATCTCCTCCATTTTTCTCGCACTACATGGTGTTTGGGAAACGGATGACCGAGACATAGTCTTTCAAAAGCGCTAGCACCTTACGATTGGGTAGACCGTACCAACCTACATCCCCTACATCTGCTAGTCTACCACTGTAAGAGTTCGCACGACTTAATCAACTGTGCTAGAGCCCATAGTAGCTTGTGGCTGCACACGGAAGTTTCTAGCATGAACAATCTTAGGATCCCTTTGAGCCTGGGTGGCGGTCCATAAAGAAAAACAAGCAATCCTGGAATACCCAGGTACCTCAATCCACCCAGATGTGTATTAAAGTTGCCGCCTTAAATAAACCATTAATTAACAATCTCACATTTGTCATGGATTCACCCACCCAATCCACGTCTACTAGCATAGCATGGCAATATAAGCAAATGTAGAAGTAACTCCCAAGGTTTGATAATAAAACAGGTAATAGGTACTACCTCATCTACTTCCCAAAACCCACATATTGTTTAGATCTTAATCATGCAATGTTTGAGGATTGATCTAATGCAATAAAAACTAGGTAGTAAAGAGGTATGATCAAAGTGTTACTTGCCTTGCTGATGATCCGTGAAACCTAGAGATTCGAAGTAGCAAGCGGCGCACTCCGGGTACTCTATCGCAAACAAACAAGCAAACAAGCATACAATAAGTACTCATCTAATGCACAGGTAAAACTCAAATAGCCTATCTTACCAGAAATTTCAACTTAAGAACTCCGCTTTGCAAAAAGAATCAAAACAAACGAAGCAACAAAAGTCAAACGGCGAAAGAAACAAGCTTCGTTTACTAATCTGGACCTAGGTCAAATTTTACAGAAGCAAAAACTTGTTTGAGTAGATTAAACGGAAAGAGGGTTTCGAGACAAAACTCTAGGCGCTTGAATCGTCTGATTCCGATAAACGAGCGAAGAGATAAACTAAAACGGAAATCGGATCAGAAATAATCGCGGAATAATCCGATAAAAGAAAAACTGATGAACAGGTTAACGAACGGACGTTTGCTAACTGAAACTAAATGGCGAAAAACGGGACGGCGGCGGCGGTGGCGGGGCTCCTCAGGCGGCGGCGGCGGCTGGGACGGGGTGAGAGGGAGGGGGCGGCGGTGGTATATAAAGGGGGCGGCGGCTTGCTCGGGCGAGGGGGCGCCCGGGGAGGAGTCCGGCTCGAACTCTCCTCGGCGTCTGTGCCGCGCACGGCAGCGCGTGCAGGCTGGCTTGGCTGGGCCTTCGACCCAGTCGGGTGCTGGCGCGTCTTTTTTTAAATAATTCCGCCGAACAAAAAATAAATTCTAGAAAAAGAAATAAAATCTAAAAATGCCAAAACAAATTTTCATTGTCTAAATAAAATATTTGGAACAAGATGAACATTTTCTTGGCCCTAAAATGCAGTTTTGAAAAACGTGCAATTTTTCCTAAATTCAAATGAAACAGCGAAAACTCCAAAATAACCTTATTTGATTTTTTATAAAATCCTCAATATTTATTTATTTTGGGAAAGTCATTTTATTCCCTCTCTCTTATTTTTATATTCAAAATAATTGAAGATAAAATAAATAAAATCAAATGATCCTATTTTCAAAATTTGAGAAAACCCAAATATGAATATAACGAAATCCCCAACTCTCTTCGAGGGTCCTTGAGTTGCGTAGAATTTCTAGGATCAAACCAAAAGCAGACAAAAAAATATGATATGCATTGATAATCTAGTGTATAACATTCCAAATTGAAAATTTGGGATGTTACAAACCTACCCCCCTTAAGATGAATCTCACCCTCGAAATTCGGGTTGGCTAGAAAATAGGTGAGGGTGGTCCTTCAGCAGATATTCCTCTCGCTCCCAGGTGGCTTCATCCACGTTGTGGTGGCTCCACTGAACCTTGCAAAACTTGATAACCTTGCTTTGGGTGACTCGGCTGGCATATTCGAGGATCTTGACGGGTTTCTCCTCATAGGTCAAATCACTGTCCAACTGAATCGCCTCCAACGGTACCGTATCTCTCAGCGGTATATCAGCCATCTCTGCGTGGCACTTCTTCAACTGGGACACGTGGAATACATCATGAACTGCTGACAATCCTTCGGGCAATTCCAACTTGTAGGCAACTTCTCCCATCCTGTTGGGGAATTCCAAAACTTTGGGCAATTCCAAAACTTTGTATGGTCCCACAAAACTGTTGGGGAACGTAGCAGAAATTCAAAATTTTCTACGCATCACCAAGATCAATCTATGGAGATTCTAGCAAAAAGAGAGAGAGGGAGTGCATCTTCATACCCTTGAAGATCGCTAAGCGGAAGCATTACAAGAACGCGGTCGATGGAGTCGTACTCGCTACAATTCAAATGGCGGAAGATCCGATCTAGCACGGAACAAACGGCGCCTCCGCGTTAAACACATGTACAGCCCGGGGACGTCTCCTCCTTCTTGATCCAGCAACAGCAGAGGAGAAGTTGAGGGAGAGCTCTGGCAGCACGACGGCGTTGTGGTGGAGCTTGCAGTTCTCCGGTAGGGCTTCCCCAAACACTACTGAGGAGGAGGTGGAGTTTAAGAGGGGGAGGGCTGCGCCAGGGGCAAGGGGTGATGCTCCCATGCGCCTCCCCACTATATATAGGGGTGGAGGGGGCTGGTTTCTTGCCCTCCAAGTCCATTGGGGCGTTGGCAAAGGTGGGAGGAAAGAAATCCCATCATTTCCTTCCCCACCGATTGTTATCCCCCCCTTTTTAGGGATCTTGATCTTATCCCTTTGGGATATGATCTTATTCCTTCTAAGGGGGGATCTTGGTGCGCCTTGACCAGGGGTGTGGGGCCTTGCCCCCATTACCCACGATCATGTGCCCCCCCCCCATGCAGGTGGGCCCCACTCTGGAACCTTCTAGAACCTTCCCGGTACAATACCGAAAAATCCCGAACATTTTCCGGTGGCGAAAATAGGACTTCTCATATATAAATCTTTACCTCCGGACCATTCCGGAACTCCTCGTGACATCCAAGATCTCATCTGAGACTCCGAACAACATTTGTAATTGCACACTAATTCCCATAACAACTCTAGCGTCACCGAACCTTAATTGTGTAGACCCTACGGGTTCGGGAATCATGCAGACATGACCGAAACAGCTCTTTGGCCAATAACCAACAGCGGGATCTGGATACCCATGTTGGCTCCCACATGTTCCATGATGATCTCATCGGATGAACCACGATGTCAAGGATTCAAGCAATCCCGTATACAATTCCCTTTATCAATCGGTACGTTACTTCCCCGAGATTCGATTGTCGGTATCCCAATACCTCGTTCAATCTCGTTACTGGCAAGTCACTTTACTCGTTCCTTAATGCATGATCCCGTGACTAACTACTTAGTCACATTGAGCTCATTATGATGATGCATTGCCGAGTGGGCCCAGAGATACCTCTCCGTCACACGGAGTGACAAATCCCAGTCTCGATTCGTGCCAACCCAATAGACACTTTCGGAGATACCCGTAGTGCACCTTTATAGCCACCCAGTTACGTTGTGACGTTTAGCACACCCAAAGCATTCCTACGGTATCCGGGAGTTGCACAATCTCATGGTCTAAGGAAATGATACTTGACATTAGAAAAGCTTTTAGCAAACGAACTACACAATCTTGTGCTATGCTTAGGATTGGGTCTTGTCCATCACATCATTCTCCTAATGATGTGATCCCGTTATCAATGACATCTAATATCCATGGTCAGGAAACCATAACCATCTATTGATCAATGAGCTAGTCAACTAGAGGCTCACTAGCACTAGTAGAAAAAGGGGAAATGGTCCAGGCCAGGTCAGCCCATTAGTCCCGGTTCAATCCAGAACCGGGACCAATGGGGGCATTGGACCCGGTTCGTGAGCCCCGGGGGCCGGCCGGGCCACGTGGGCCATTGGTCCCGGTTCGTTTGGACCTTTTGGTCCTGGTTGGTGGGACGAACCGGGACCAATGTGCCTCGCTCCTGGCCCACCACCATTGGTCTCGGTTGTTGGCATGAACCGGGACCAAAGGCTTCCCTTTAGTCCCGGTTCTTGCCACGAACCGGGATAAATTAATTGCCTATATATTCCCCTCGCCCGCGAGCAGAGCAATCCCACTGCTTTGTTTTTCGTGGCCGGCGAGGAGAGAGCTTTGTGGTGCTCTAGCTCACCTCCTATGCACACGAGGTGTTCGATGGAATGCCCGACCCACACTACTTAAGCTTTCTCCTCTCCAAGCTCGACCTCCCAGCTCCATTTTCCTCAATATTTTTCTAGGTTTAGCGGTCCGTCACGTCCCGTCCCCGTCTTCACCGCCGTCGATCGCCCGTGCCGATCTCATCGCCGTCACCACCGTGGTGAGCCTCTTGTTCTTATCTTCTTTCTGAAAGGAAAAAATTCTTACTTGTATGTTTATATAGATACTTGTATAATTTTCTTACTTTTATTATTGCATCTTATATAGTGCGATGGTTTTGGTATCCGCCCCCGTCGGCCCTCGTCCTGTCTATGATTCGGATGTGGTATATATTATCTTTTCATAACTATTGGTTCATCTGTTGTTTATGACAATTATGCCGACCAATGTGACATAGATTTTATTTATCTAGGAGGTTGTTGAACCGGAAATTCCAACCGACCCTATTGTCGAAAGGTTAAATTTAGTTGAAGAAGAAAACAATTTCTTGAAGGAAAAAATTAGAAAAATTGAGGAGGTGAAGATGATATTGGAGTTGCATGTTGCGGATGTCGTCGATGATCACAAGATCAAGATGGATGCAATGCGCTTGAAGATTAGAAAGATTAGAAAATATGCCATTCATACTGAGGCTTGGTATCATTATGCCATTAGATCAGTTGTTACATTGGTTGCGATTATGATCGCATTTGTTTTCGCATTGAAATGTTTTACATAGTTTCAATGTATGGTTTAAATAATTTAGATGCTCTGCAGAGCTTTATGTTGTTAGATGAGAACTATGTATGTACTTTGGTTTTAATGTGATGATGAACTTCTATAAATTTGGTCACTTAATTATCTATTCATGATGTTCTGTAATGATTTTTGACACACTTAATTATATATAATGCACGCAGATGAACCGGCAATGGATGTACGGTTCAAGACACACCTCCGAGTACATTAAGGGTGTGCATGATTTTCTCGAAGTGGCTGAGGCAAACAAGCAGAATGGTTTTATGTGTTGTCCATGCCCTATATGTGGGAATACGAAGTCTTACTCTGACCGGAAAATCCTTCACACCCACCTGCTTCACAAGGGTTTCATGCCACACTATAATGTTTGGACGAGGCACGGATAAATAGGGGTTATGATGGAATACGTCGAAGAAGAAAAGTACAATGACAACTATGTGCCCCCTGAATACGGTGATGCTACTGAAGATCAAGAGGAACCAGACGATGTGCACGATGATGCTGCAACAGGTGAAGCTGCTAAAGATCAAGAGGAACCAGACGATGTGCCCGATGATGATGATCTCCACCGGGTCATTGTCGATGCAAGGATGCAATGCGAAAGTCAAAAGGAGAAGCTGAAGTTCGATTGCATGTTAGAGGACCACAAAAAAGGGTTGTGCCCCAATTGCGAAGATGGCAACACAAAGCTCGGTACCGTACTGGAATTGCTGCAATGGAAGGCAGACAATGCTCTGCCTGACAAAGGATTTGAGAAGCTACTGAAAATATTGAAGAAGAAGCTTCCAAAGGATAATGAATTGCCCGACAGTACATACATAGCAAAGAAGGTCGTATGCCCTCTAGGATTGGAGGTGCAGAAGATACATGCATGCCCTAATGACTGCATCCTCTACCGCGGTGCGTACTAGGATCTAAACGCATGCCCGGTATGCGGTGCATTACGGTATAAGATCAGACGAGATGACCCTGGTGATGTTGACGACGAGCCCCCCAGGAAGAGGGTTCCTGCGAAGGTGATGTGGTATGCTCCTGTAATACCACAGTTGAAACGTCTGTTCAGAAACGGAGAGCATGCCAAGTTGATGCGATGGCACAGTGAGGACCGTAAGAAAGACGGGAAGTTGAGAGCACCCGCTCACGGGTCGCAGTGGAGAAAAATCGAGAGAAAGTACTGGGATGAGTTTGCAAGTGACCCAAGGAACGTATGGTTTGCTTTAAGCGCGGATGGCATTAATCCTTTCGGGGAGCATAGCAGCAATCACAGCACCTGGCCCGTGACTCTATGTATGTATAACCTTCCTCCTTGGATGTGCAAGAAGTGGAAGTTCATTATGATGCCAGTTCTCATCCAAGGCCCTAAGAAACCCGGCAACGACATTGATGTGTACCTAAGGCCATTAGTTGAAGAACTTTTACAGCTGTGGAATGGAAACGGTGTACATACGTGGGATGAGCACAAACAGGAGGAATTTCACCTAAAGGCGTTGCTGTTCGTGACCATCAACGATTGGCCCGCTCTCAGTAACCTTTCAGGATAGACAAACAAGGGATAACACGCATGCACGCACTGTTTACTTGACACCGATAGTATATACCTGGGAAGCTGCAGGAAGAATATGTACCTAGGCCATCGTCGATTTCTTCTGACCAACCATCAATGTCGAAAGAAAGGCAAGCATTTCAAAGGCGAGGCAGATCACCGGAAGAAGCCCGCCATGCGTACCGGTGATCACGTACTTGCTATGGTCAATGATTTACACGTAATCTTTGGAAAGGGTCACGGTGGACTAGCTGTTCCGAGTGACGCTGGGGGACACGCACCCATGTGGAAGAAGAAATCTATATTTTGGGACCTACCCTACTGGAAAGACCTAGAGGTCGCTCTTCGATCGACGTGATGCACGTGACGAAGAACATTTGCGTGAACCTGCTAGGCTTCTTGGGCGTGTATGGGAAGACAAAAGATACAGCTGAGGCACGGGAGGACCTGCAACGTTTGCACGAAAAAGACGGCATGCCTCCAAAGCAGTATGAAGGTCCTGCCAGCTATGCTCTTACCAAAGAAGAGAAGGAAATCTTCTTTGAATGCCTGCTTAGTATGAAGGTCCCGACTGGCTTCTCGTCGAATATAAAAGGAATAATAAATATGTCAAAGAAAAAGTTTCAGAACCTAAAGTCTCATGACTGCCACGTGACTATGACGCAACTGCTTCCGGTTGCATTGAGGGGGCTTCTACCGGAAAACGTCCGATTAGCCATTGTGAAGCTATGTACATTCCTCAATGCAATCTCTTAGAAGGTGATCGATCCAGAAATCATACCAAGGCTAGGGAGTGATGTGGTGCAATGTCTTGTCAGTTTCGAGATGGTGTTCCCACCATCCTTCTTCAATATCATGACGCACGTCCTAGTTCATCTAGTTGACGAGATTGTCATTCTGGGGCCCGTATTTCTACACAATATGTACCCCTTTGAGAGGTTCATGGGAGTCCTAAAGAAATATGTCCATAACCGCGCTAGGCCAGAAGGAAGCATCTCCATGGGCCATCAAACAGAGGATGTCATCGGGTTTTGTCTTGACTTCATTCCTGGGCTTAAGAAGATAGGTCTCCCTCAATCGTGGTACGAGGGGAGACTGACTAGAAAAGACACGCTTGGAAGGGACTCAATAATATGCAGGGAGGATATTCTTGGTCTCAAGCACGCTACACAGTTCTTCAGAACTCTACCTTGGTGACCCCGTATGTCGATGAACACAAGAACAGTCTGCGCTCCAAACATCCGGAGGAGTGCGACGACTGGATTACATGTGAACACATCAGGACTTTCTGCAGTTGGTTGGAAGCACGTCTCAGAGGTGACAACACTGTTTGTGATGAGCTGTACTTGTTGTCTATGGGACCATCTTCGACTGTTACGATATGGAAAGGATACGAGATAAATGGGAATACATTTTACACGATTGACCAAGATCAAAAGAGCACCAACCAAAACAGCGGTGTCCGCTTTGATGCAACAACCGAGAGGGGAAAGGACACATATTATGGTTACATAGTGGACATATGGGAACTTGACTACGGACATGATTTTAAGGTCCCTTTGTTTAAGTGCAAATGGGTCAATCTGTCAGGAGGCGGGGTACAGGTAGACCCACGGTACGGAATGACAACAGTGGATCTGAAAAATCTTGGGTACACTGACGAACCGTTTGTCCTAGCCAATGATGTGGCACAGGTTATCTATGTGAAGGACATGTCTACCAGACCGAGAAAAAGAAAAAATAAGGAAGCGACTACATCATACGATGAGCCAAAGCGCCACATAGTTCTTTCAGGAAAAAGGGACATCATGGGAGTGGAGGGCAAGACAGACATGTCTGAAGATTATGAAAAGTTTCATAAAATTCCTCCCTGCAAAGTCAAGGCTGACCCCAGCATCCTGATAAACGATGAAGATTATCCATGGTTACGGCGCAATAAGCAAATGACACAAGCGAAGAAAAAGTGAAGACTTTCTCTCGCAACTATTATGATGATACCATGCCAACTTTGTAACAAACGAGTATGATACCATTGTCCGTTTTGTACATGCACATGCTATGTGGGTGAATTTATGATACCATGCCAACTTTCAACTTTTTCATAGTTCATTTGAAACAAAATAAAATAATTAAAGCAAGAAAGAAAACAAAAAAACAAAAAAATGTTTTCAAATTTGAAAACTAATGGCACTAACAGAAAGTTTATAATTTTTCTAAAACTAAAATCAAAAAGAATTAAAAAATAAAGCAAAAAACAAACGAAAATAAATAATGCAGAAAACAAAACAAAAAAATGGAAAATAATTAAAAATAGCAACAATGTAAGTAGCAACAAAATAGAATAAATAAAGCAAGAAAGAAAACAAAAAAAGTGTTTTCAAATTTGGAAACTAATGGCACTAACAGAAAGTTTATAATTTTTCTAAAACTAAAAGCAAAAAAGAATTAAAAATAAAGCAAAAAATAAAAGAAAATAAATAATGCAGAAAACATAACAAAAAAAGCTGGAAAATAATTAAAAATAGCAACAATAAGTATTTTGTTGTAAGTAGAAACAAAATAAAATAAATAAAGCAAGAAAGAAAACAAAAAAACAAAAAAATGCCTCCTATTGGGCCCCCACGGCCTGAATACAACTAGAAACCCTACCATGGGCCAGGATTCAGGCCCGCAGTAGGCCCAGAAGGCCCATCAGGCAAAGCAGTAGCAAATAGGCCCGCAAGCCTACGGTGGAGAGGAGCTCGAGAGGGTTGCGGCAGTGGGGCTTATAAACCACTACGCGCCCCTTTCAACTAGCGAGGTGGGACTAAACTTTGGCCCAGACGCGGGCAGCACAGGGTCCTTTGGTCCCGGTTGGTGGCACCAACCGGGACTAAATGGGAGGCATTAGTCCCGGTTGGTGCCACCAACCGGGACCAAAGGCCGCCGCTTCCCGCCCTTTGGGCTGCTGAAAAGAGGACTTTGGTCCCGGTTGGTGGAACCAACCAGGACTAAAGGGGGCATTGGTCCCGGTTGGTTTCACGAACCGGGACCAATTCTCTTCATATATAACTAGCACTTAGCAGTTTCTCCAAAATCCATCTCTTTCTTCTCCGCCCGACGCCCGCTGCTCGATCTGCCTCATCGCCGTCGCCGCCGAGCTGTCAGGCAGCTCCACCTCGTCGTCGCCGCCGCCTCCGACGCCGTCAGGCTGCTCAACTTTGCCGTCCCCGCCGCCCTCGACGCCATCTGCCCCGACGCCGGGGCCGCTCCCCGCGCCCCGACGCCGCCCGCCGTGCCCCGCCACCCCCCTGTGAGCACCTGCCTCGCTCCCGCACCCCTGCCCTGCCTCGCGCACCTGCACCCCTGCCCTGCCCCGCCGGCGCCACCGCTGCCGCCATGCCCCTCTGCTCGGCTCTGTTTTTTTATTAATTTAATTTTTTTTTCATATATATATATAATGTATGTGTATGTATGTGGCTATATGTTTTTGTTCATATGTTGCTATATGTTTTTTTATTAGTTTATTTTTTTGTTCATATGTGATGTATATGTGTATGTGGCTATAATGTATATGTGTATGTGATGTATGTAGCTAGAATTTGCTAAATATATATGTTAAAAATGTTTTTTTGTTCATAGAAAGTTTTTTGTTCATATATAGAAATTTACAATTTTAGAAAAGTTTTATATATGCAAAAGTTACAATTTTAGAAAAAGAAGGATAGGAAAGAAGAAAATAAGAAGAGGAAAGAAAGAAGAAGAGGAGAGGAAAAGAAGAGGAGAAATAAATAACAAGAAGAAAAAAGAAGAAAAAGAAGAGGAGAAGAAGAAAGGAATAGAGGAGAATAAGAAAAAATAGAAAAAAAATTCTATTTTTTCTTCTTGTCCTCTATTCCTTTCTTCTTCTCCTCTTTTTTTCTTCTTTTTTTTTCTTATTCTTCTTCCTTCTTCCTTCTTCCTCTTTTCTTCCTTTTCCTTAATTATTTTCCTTTCTCGAGGGAGAAGAAGAAAAAGAAGAGGAGAAGAAGAAAGAAAGAAATAGGGGAGAAATAAATAAGAAGAACAAAAAAGAAGAAAAGGAAGAGGAGAAGAAGAAAAAATTCTATTTTTTCTTCTTCTCCTCTATTCCTTTATTCTTCTCCTCTTTTTTTTCTTATTTTTTTCTTCGATCTTCTCCTCTATTCCTTTCTTCTTCTCCTCTTTTTATTTCTTCTTCGTTTTCTTATGTTTTATCGGGTCTGTCGCCGTCAGGCTGCTCGCCTTCGCCCTCGCCGCCCCCTCAAGATAACTTCGACATGAGGGGCGGTCGATATATATACCCCCTCTCGACCATGATAACCTATACAATGGCAGCACCCCCCTCGGCCCTCATGCTCGACCAAAACTCTCGAGGCCACCCAAATTTACCAAGTTAAAAGAGCGTTGTCGTCGAGGCCACCCCAAACCCTTGAAGCGTTGTGTCGAGGTGACCCCAAACCCTAGAGAAGCAGCGTCGAGGCCACTAACATGATTCCTTATTGTGATTAGCTAGCTAGTTCTACGTTTGCCACTAATATATATATATATATATATATATATATATATATATATATATATCCATCTGTACCATGTTTGAATAATAATTGACATGTTGTAAATATTTGCAGAAACTATGGAGCACTACCGAGACGAAGCAACAGAAGCAATGTTGGGGGAGATAATCGTAGAAGGAACTGAAGTCGTTGCGTCATTTTTCATTGACGTCGTTGGTCAGGAAGGACTGGGTGAAGAAGAGGGCTATGTTCATGATGGCTCCAGCCCATTAATGCCGGTACAAGAAGAGGGCTATGTTCATGATGGCTCCGGTGATGACCCAATGGAGGTACAAGAAAGAGACCGTGCTGACTGCTCCGGTGACCGAACGGAGTCCGGCCAGGTATATATATATTAGTTAAGCCTGTGCTGACTAGTTAATTGATGCATTCATTGTTTGGTATATGTACACATATTAATTAACTTTCTTCCTTTTTCTAGCCCTCCGGATCGAGCACAACTTCGGTAAGGAGACGAGGCCCGAAGAAAAAGTTGAGCTCAGATGAAAGGTTTGAGATCACAGCAATCGCGCGCGACGGTGAACCGATTGAACCCATCCGTACATAGAACGCATTTGTTGCTCAGTGCGGGGTTCTTGTTAGGGACAAGATCCCAATCAGCATCCAGCAATGGTATAAGCCTAAGGAGGAAGACCCTGAGGTGTCTTATGTCAATGATATGCAGAAAGAAGATCTTTGGACTTAGCTAAAGGCAAATTTCACCCTACCACCAAAGGAGGATCCGGAGAAGCTAGTTAAAGAGCAATTAATCAAGTCTTGTGCTCTTAAGAAGATGGCAACCCTATTCAGGAGGTGGAGGAAAGAGCTGAACAAGTTTATCGACAAAAAAAAGACACCAGAATTCATCGGCAAATATGAGAAGATCAAAGATCACTGGCCCGCATTTGTGGCCCACAATACATCAGAAAAGAGTAAGAAGATGTCGGCGACAAACAAGCAAAATGCTGCGAAGAAGAAGCTTCACCATCGCACGGGGTCAGGTGGCTACCTCAAAGCCCGACCTAATTGGTCCAAGGCTGAGAATGATCTGCTTGAAAAAGGGATTGAACCAGAGACAATGAGATGGCCAGACCGTTGCCGGACTTGGTTCTTCGGGGCTGGCGGAACCTTGGACCCTGTATCAGGGAGGTGTTGTTGGACGGACGAGCAACTGGAAATACCAGTCAAGAACCTTCGACACTATATCAATGCAGCGCAGCAAGGGACATTCGTACCAGACAGGGAGAAGGACGAGCTCACAATGGCCCTCGGGAATCCTGAGCACCCTGGACGGACACGAGGCACGCCAGGCTCCATTCCGTGGAAGGATGGTTTTCCAGACGCAGGGGGTTACAAAACCCACGAGAGGAGGAAGAAACTGGAGTAGGGCCAACTGCAGGCGCTGCACGAAAGGGTAATGGGGCTAGAGGAACGAGAAGCAGCAGATCACAGCAAACGACCTGCCGAAGCTTCCCCCGAAGCTACCCCGCCATCTCAGCGGAGAAGCGGCATGGCTTCCACGGAGCTGCTTCAACCGGAGCATGTCTGGACAGCTCCTGCCAGCTATCCCGTGGATGCTATCATGGGGACTCAAAATTGCCACCTAATGACGCGATGGATGAATTTGAAGGTCAAGGCGGCTGTTGGCTCTATTTATCCTACTGAAAAAGGCGCAACTTTTCACTGCCGGCCGATTCCAGAAGGATATGCTAGGGTGATGGTGGATGAAATAACGGAGGGATTTGAGGACCTCCTGCTTGACCACCCTACCGGTGAAGGGGAGACTAGGCTGGGTTCTGCTCTGAAGACTCCATGCCTATGGCGGAAGGAGCACATCAACCTTCCGAACTGGACGCCTCCGCCTCCTCCTCCTCCTCCGGCGAGTCAGGGCACTCCGCCTCCTCCTTCGGCGAGTGACGATCAGGGCACGCGTGGCGGCACTCCGCCTCCTTCTCCGGTGCGTGGCTGCACTCTGCCTCCTTCTCCGCCTGCGCCGGCGCTCCCGAGCAGCCAGCAGCCTCCTCCTTCACAGCCTCGCCAGCAAGGGCGGAAGAGATCTGCCACCGCCCCAGCTGCTCCGGTGCGTCGTACTCCTTCTCCTCTGCCTCGTAAGCAAGCACGAAAGAAGACAGACGCTGCAGCCGCTCCGTCTGCTCCGGCGTCTAGCAGCACAACCAGAGGCGGGAGGCAATACAGATACGGTCCACCTCTCAAGCCTTTAGAGAATTTACTGTACGAAAGGACCGAGGAGGAAAATGATACGATTGTACGGACCCATGTGAAGGAGTTCTTTGAAGGGGTGAAAGCAAAGAGACATCCACCACCGGAGGAGAAGGTAGATCCGGTGAAAGCAAAGCGCACTATCGATGCCCTGAGGAAACCACCAAAGTCTCCGCTGAGAACCAATTATCAGCGCATTACTAAACAGACATATCTCTAAGCCCAGCGGTCGGGAAGTACTGTCAGTGATAAAAGGTTAAAAGAATGAGCAGAGGGGAAAAATTGCCCAGCTCGGTGAACAAGCACAGCAATCATGCCCCCCGCTCAATGTGTCTAATGCTCCGGGGACGGTGGCCGGTTATGGCAATCTTGAAGATTACCTGCCTGACGATCAACTTCCTGATTTCTTGGAGGTGGACGAACACAGACACGAGTACAGGAAGCCTCTCGTCAAAGATGAAAAATCTCTGACAACAATGATGCGAAGATTCCATAATTGGTACATGAAAACCTGCAGAGAGTCTGGGGGACGAATGCTTTGTATCTGAATATTAAAAAGGAGCACGACCTCGTCGCAACTGATCTGTTGACTGTTCCATTTGATCAGTTCTTCGCGTTCTTCAATCAAAAGACCCTCGATAAACTAATGGTCTTTTGCTACTGTCTATAAGTACTATTTCTATCATTAAGTCTCTATATATAGCTCGGCTCTTTCATTGCATGTATTTATAATTAATTATCCTCAATATATTATGCAGATTGAAGATCGTTGAGTGCAAAAAAAAAGAAATTTATGATATTGGGTTCATTAACACAAATATCATAGATGAATTTCTGGTTAAAAAGGACGTCAAAGAGGCTGAGGACAACTTGCTACGATCGTTGATCAAAAATCAAAACAAAGATACCGTACTCTTTCCTTACAACGGCAAGTGAGTGTTACTGTCGTGTGCATATTCGGTTTCGCTTATTACTCGAGCGAGGTTGTAGTAATGTAATTGATGAGTTATGCATGCGTGCGCAGGTACCACTATGTTCTTTTGGAGATTAAGCTTGAGCGGGGACTAGTAACCGTCTTAGACTCGAGACAGAAAGATCCCGAAACCTATGCGGACATGACTGAATTGCTCAACAAGTAAGTTCAATCGATCATTATCGCACTATATCGGCAACTTTTTGTTCATTTCTTGATATCTCAAGTAATAATAATAATTTTCTTTTTCTTGTAGGGTTTGGAAACAGTTCACCGCAGAAGCTCCGGGACTGCCGAAGGAGCTGCGATATACATACCCGAAAGTAAGTACTACTGGCTAGCTAGTTGCGCGCATCTCCCGTTGATTCTATAGCTATACTTTCATCAATGCCATTTATAATGCTTCATTATCAGTTTGATTGACCTCTATTTCTCGTATAGTGCTTGTGGCCAGAACAAGGGAATGATTTCTGTGGATACTACATGTGCGAGTTCATCCACAACGCGACTTTGAAAAACAAGCGGGGCTACTCTAAAAGACAATATGAAGTGCGTAAGAAATAATATTCACAATTTCATTTTATTACACCATCATTTCTGTTGAGTTTCATTCATATATATGTATTAATTAACCCCCTTCTTCAAATTAGACGTGGCAGATGCGGAATGAACTCCTAGAACCAGATCGCATGAAAGCAATTCAAGAGGAATTGGCGGGATTCTTTCTTGACCACGTCATCAATAAAGCCGGAGAATACCATGTGGAAGTTGATTTCAAATGCTAGGGTATTGTAATTAAGAGATCTTATACATATTGTACATGTATGTAGCCAGTAGCGTCGAATACATGATACGAAAACTTGCTGTTCGACCAATCTCTTAGAGAAGGAGAGGTCGATCGATCACTTCTCTCGGTATGCATGACGAACTTTCGTACTCAATGGTTCTCTCGATCACTTATGTATATAGTACGTAGCGTCGACCAAGCACGGACATAAGAGAGGACACTTCTCTCTATTAATTAGCTAGCTAACACAATATATGAAACACCTAAATTAACCCCCCAAAACCCCCAACCCCCCCTCCTTTCAAAAAAACAAAAACCCCAGCCACTGGAATGCTGACGCGTGGATGCCTTTTGGTCCCGGTTGGTGCCACCAACCGGGACCAAAGGCCCCCCTGCCTGGGCTTGGCACACCGGCCACGTGGAGGACCATCTATCCCGGTTCGTGTTTGAACCGGGACTAAAGGGGGGAGGTATTAGTAACGACCCATTAGTCCCGCTTCATGAACCGGGACTAAAGGCCCTTACGAACCGGGACAAATGCCCTGTTTTCTACTAGTGTAGGGACATGTTGTGGTCTATGTATTCACACATGTATTATGGTTTCCAGTTAATACAATTATAGCGTGAACAATAGACAATTATCATGAACAAGCAAATACAATAATAACCATTTTATTATTGCCTCTAGGGCATATTTCCAACAGTCTCCCACTTGCACTAGAGTCAATAATCTAGTTCACATCACTATGTGATTGTAATGAATTCAACACCCATGGGGTTTGATCATATCTCGCTTGTGAGAGAGGTTATTAGTCAACGGGTCTGAATCTTTCAGATCCGTGTGTGCTTTACAAAGCTCTATGTCATCTCCTAGATGCAGCTACCACGCTCTATTTGAAGCTATTCCAAATAATTGTTTTACTATACGAATCCGGTTTACTACTTAGAATAATCCGGATTAGTGTCAAAGTTTGGATCGGCATAACCCTTTACGACGAACTCTTTTACCACCTCCATAATCGAGAAAATTCCTTAGTCCACTAGTTACTAAGGATAACCTTGACCGCTGTCCTGTGATCCATTCCTGGATCAGACTTGTACCCCTTGACTGACTCATGGCAATGCACACTTCAGGTGTGGTACATAGCATAGCATACTGTAGAGGCTACGTCTAAAGCATAGGGGACAACCTTCGTCCTTTCTCTCTTTCCTGTCGTGGTCAGGTCTTGAATCTTACTCAATACTCATACCTTATAACACAGCCAAGAACTCCTTCTTTGCCGATCTATTTTGAACTCCTTCAAAATCTTGTCATGGTATGTATTCATTTGGAAGTATTATTAAGTGTTTTTTATCTATCCTTATAGATCTTGACGCTCAATGTTCAAGTAGCTTAATCCAGGTTTTCCATTGAAAAACACCTTTCAAATAACCCTATATGCTTTCTAGAAATTCTACATCATTTCTGATCAACAATATGTCCACAACATATACTCATCAGAAATTCTTTAGTGCTCCCACTCACTTCTTTGGAAATACAAGTTTCTCATAAACTTTGTATAAACCAAAATTCTTTGATCATCTTATCAAAGCATTTATTCCAACTCCGAGATGCTTACTCCACTCCTTAGAAGGATTGCTGGAGCTTTGCATACTTGTTAGCATCTTTCAGGATTGTCAAAACCTTCTTGTTGTATCACATACAACCTTTCCTCAAGAAAATCGTCGAGGAAACAATGTTTTGACATCCTATCTACAAGATTTCATAAATAATGCAGTAACTGCTAATATAATTCCAATAGACTCTTAGCATCGCTATGAATGAGAAAGTCTCATCGCAGTCAACTCCTTGAACTTGTCGAAAAATATCTTAGCGACAAGTCGAGCTTTCTTAATGGTGACAATTACCATCATTGTCTGTCTTCCTTTTGAAATCCATCTGTACCCAACAGCCTTACGACCATCAAGTAGTTCTTCCAAAGTCCACACTTTGTTTTCATACATGGATCCTCTCTCGGATTTTATGGCCTCTAGCCATTTGTCGGAATCCGGGCCCACCATCGCTTCTCCATAGCTCGTAGGTTCATTGTTGTCTAGCAACATGACCTCCAAGACAGGATTACGTACCACTCTGAAGTAGTACTCGTCCTTGTCGACCTACAAGTTTTGGTAGTGACTTGATCTGAAGTTTCATGATCAATATCATCAGCTTCCAGTTCAATTGGTGTAGGCGCCACAGGAACAACTTCCTGTGCCCTACTACACACTGGTTGAAGTGATGGTTCAATAACTTTATCAAGTCTCCACCATCCTCCCACTCAATTCTTTCGAGAGAAACTATTCCTCGGGAAAGGACCTGTATCTAGAAACAATCACTTATGCTTCCGGATCTGAATCAGGAGGTATACTCAATTGTTTTTGGGTGTACTATGAAGATGCATTTATCCGCTTTGGGTTCGAGCTTATCAGCCTGAAACTTTTTCATATAAGCGTTGCAGCCCCAAACTTTCAAGAAACGACAACTTAGGTTTCTCTAAACCATAGTTCATACGGTGTCATCTCAACGGAATTATGTGGTGCCCTATTTAAAGTGAATGTGGTTGTCTCTAATGCCTAACCCATGAATGGTAGTGGTAATTCGATAAGAGACATCATGGTATGCCCCATATACAATAGGGTGCATCTATGATGTTCGGACACACCATCACACTATGGTGTTCCAGGCGGTGTTAGTTGTGAAATAATTTCCACAATGTCTTAATTGTGTACCAAACTTGCAACTCAGATATTCATCTCTATGATCATATCAGAGACATTTTATGATCTTGTCACGACGATCTTCAACTTCACTCTAAAATTACTTGAACCTTTCAATAATTCAGACTTGTGTTTCATCAAGTAAATATACTCAGCATCTACTCAAATCATCTATGAACTAAGAACATAACGATATCCACTACGTGCCTCAGCACTCATTGGACTGCACACATCAAAATGTATTACTTCCAACAAGTTGGTTTGTTGTTCCATTTCATTGAAAACGAGGCCTTTCAGTCATCTTGCCCATATGGTATGATTTGCGTGACCCAAGTGATTCAAAATCAAGTGAGTCCAAATGATCCATCCGCATGGAGTTTCTTCATGCGTATATACCAATAGACATGGTTCGCATGTCTCAATCTTTTCAAAAAACAAGTGAGTCCAAAGATCCATCAGCATGGAGCTTCTTCATGCGTTTTATACCAATATGACTCAAATGGCAGTGCCACAAGCAGGTGGTACTATCATTACTATCTTATATCTTTTGGCACGAACATGTGTATCACTATGATCGAGATTCAATTAACCATTCATTTTAGGTGCAAGACCATTGAAGGTATTATTCAAATAAATAGAGTAACCATTATTCTCCTTAAATGAATAACCGTATTGCGATAGACATAATCCAATCATGTCTATGCTCAACGCAAACACTAAATAACAATTATTTAGGTTTAACACTGATCCCGATGGTAGAGGGAGCGTGCGATGTTTGATCACATCAACAGTGGAAATACTTCCAACACATATCGTCACCTCGCCTTTAGCTAGTCTCTGTTTATTCCGTAGACTTTTATTTCGAGGTACTAACACTTAGCAACCGAATCGGTATCTATTACCATGGTGCTACTAGGAATACTAGCAAAGTACACATAAATATAATGTATATCCAATATACTTCTGTCGACCTTGCATGCCTTCTAATCTACCAAGTATCTAGGGTAATTCTGCTCCAGTGACTGTTCCCCTTATTACAGAAGCACTTGGTCTCTGGTTTCAGTTCAACCTTGGGTTTCTTCACTAGAGCAGCAACTGTTTTTCCATTTCATGAAGTATCCCTTCTTGCCCTTGCCCTTCTTGAAACTAGTGGTTTCACTAACCATCAACAATAGATGCTCCTTCTTGATTTCTACCTTTGCGGTGTAAAACATAGCGAATAGCTCAAGGATCATCATATCTATCCCTGACATGTTATAGTTCATCACGAAGCTCTAGTAGCTTGGTGGCAGTGACTTTGGAGAAACGTCACTATTTCATCTGGAGGATTAACTCCCACTCGATTCAAATGATTGTTGTACCCAGACAATCTGAGTACAAGCTCAACGATTGAGCTTTTCTCCCTTAGTTTGTAGGCTAAGAAACTCGTCAGAGGTCTCATACCTCTTGACGTGGGCACTAGACTGAAATCCCAATTTCAGCCCTTGGAACATCCACTATGTTCCACGACGTTTCAAAAATCATCTTCGGCGCCTCAATTCTAAACCGTTTAACATTACTGAACTATCACGTAGTCATCACAACGTGTATGCCAGATGTTCGCAACATCCACATACGACGTTCGAGGTTCAGCACACCGAGCGGTGCATTAAGGACATAAGCCTTCTGTGCAGCAATGAGGACAATCCTCAGTTTACGGACCCAGTCCGCATAATTGCTACTATCAACTTTCAACTAAATTTTCCAAGGAACATACCTTAAACAGTAGAACTAAAGCGTAAGCTACGACATAATTTGCAAAGAACTTTTGACTATGTTCAGGATAATTAAGTTCATCTAATCAAATTATTTAATGAACTCCAACTTAGATAGACATCCCTCTAGTCATCTAAGTGATACATGATCCGAGTCAACTAGGCCGTGTCCGATCATCACGTGAGACGGACTAGTCATCATCGGTGAACATCTTCATGTTGATCGTATCTACTATAAGACTCATGTTCGACCTTTCGGTCTCTCGTGTTCCGAGGCCATGTCTGTACATTCTAGGCTCGTCAAGTCAACCTAAGTGTTTTGCATGTGTAAATCTGGCTTACACCCGTTGTATGCGAATGTTAGAATCTATCACACCTGATCATCACGTGGTGCTTCAAAACAACGAACTTTCGCAATGGTGCACAGTTAGGGGGAACACTTGCTTGAAATTTTAGTGAGGGATCATCTTATTTATGCTACCATCGTTCTAAGCAAATAAGATGTAACCATGACAAATATCACATGCAAATCATAAAGTGACATGATATGACCATCATCATCTTACGCCTTTGATCTCCATCTTTGAGGCGCGACATGATCACCTTCGTCACCGGCATGACACCATGATCTCCATCATCATGATCTCCATCATCGTGTCTCCATGAAGTTGTCTCGCCGACTATTACTTCTACTACTATGGATAACGGTTAGCAATAAAGTAAAGTAATTACATGGCGTTGTTTAATGAAACGCAGGTCATACAATAAATTAAGACAACTCCTATGGCTCCTGCCGGTTGTCATACTCATCGACATGCAAGTCGTGATTCCCATTACAAGAACATGATCAATCTCATGCATCACATATCATTCATCACATTCTTTTGGCCATATAACATCACATAGCATACCCTGCAAAAACAAGTTAGATGTCCTCTAATTGTTGTTGCAAGTTTTTACGTGGTTGCTATAGGTTTCTAGCAAGAACATTTCTTACCTACGCAAAAGCCACAACGTGATATGCCAATTGCTATTTACCCTTCATAAGGACCCTTTTCATCGAATCTGATCCGACTGAAGTGGGAGAGACTGGCACCCGCTAGCCACCTTTATGCAATGAGTGCATGTGAGTCGGTGGAACCTGTCTCACGTAAGTGTACGTGTAAGGTCGGTCCGGGCCGCTTCATCCCACAATACCGTCGAAACAAGATAGGACTAGTAAAGGTAAGCATATTGAACAAAATCAACTCCCACAATAACTTGTGTTCTACTCGTGCATAGAATCTACGCAATAGACCTAGCTCTGATACCACTGTTGGGGAACGTAGCAGAAATTCAAAATTTTCTACGCACCACCAAGATCAATCTATGGAGATTCTAGAAAAAAGAGAGAGAGAGGGAGTGCATCTTCATACCCTTGAAGATCGCTAAGCGGGAGCGTTACAAGAACGCGGTCGATGGAGTCGTACTCGCGCGATTCAAATCACGGAAGATCTGATCTAGTGCTGAACGAACGGCGCCTCCGCGTTCAACACACGTACAGCCCGGGGACGTCTCCTCCTTCTTGATCCAGCAAGGGGAGAGGAGAAGTTGAGGGAGAGCTCTGGCAGCACGACGGCGTGGTGGTGGAGCTTGCAGTTCTCCGGCAGGGCTTCGCCAAGCACTACTGAGGAGGAGGTGGAGTTGGAGAGGGGGAGGGCTGCGCCAGGGGCAAGGGGTGATGCTCCCGTGCGCCTCCCCACT
Source organism: Triticum dicoccoides (assembly GCF_002162155.2). Taxonomy (NCBI): domain Eukaryota; kingdom Viridiplantae; phylum Streptophyta; class Magnoliopsida; order Poales; family Poaceae; genus Triticum; species Triticum dicoccoides. The sequence continues at coordinate 656,158,700 of NC_041387.1, read as the reverse complement.
ATATATAGGGGTGGAGGGGGCTGGTTTCTTGCCCTCCAAGTCCATTAGGGCGTAGGCAAAGGTGGGAGGAAAGAAATCCCATCATTTCCTTTCCCACCGATTGTTATCCCCCCTTTTTAGGGATCTTGATCTTATCCCTTCGGGATATGATCTTATTCCTTCTAAGGGGGGATCTTGGTGCGCCTTGACCAGGGGTGTGGGGCCTTGCCCCCATTAGCCACGTTCATGTGGGCCCTCCATGCAGGTGGGCCCCACTCCGGAACCTTATAGAACCTTCCTGGTACAATACCGAAAAATTCCGAACATTTTCCGGTGGCCAAAATAGGACTTCCCATATATAAATCTTTACCTTCGGACCATTACGGAACTCCCCGTGATGTCCGGGGTCTCATCTCGGACTCCGAACAACATTCGGTAACTGCACACTAATTCCCATAACAACTCTAGCGTCACCGAACCTTAAGTGTGTAGACCCTACGGGTTCGGGAATCATGCAGACATGACCGAGACAGCTCTCTGGCCAATAACCAACAGCGGGATCTGGATACCCATGTTGGCTCCAACATGTTCCACGATGATCTCATCGGATGAACCACGATGTCAAGGATTCAAGCAATCCCGTATACAATTCCCTTTGTCAATCGGTACGTTACTTCCCCGAGATTCGATCGTTGGTATCCCAATACCTCGTTCAATCTCGTTACTGGCAAGTCACTTTACTCGTTCCGTAATGCATGATCCCGTGACTAACTACTTAGTCACATTGAGCTCATTATGATGATGCATTACCGAGTGGGCCCAGAGATACCTCTCCGTCACACGGAGTGACAAATCCCAGTCTCGATGTGTGCCAACCCAACAGACACTTTCGGAGATACCCGTAGTGCACCTTTATAGCCACCCAGTTACGTTGTGACGTTTGGCACACCCAAAGCATTCCTACGGTATTCGGGAGTTGCACAATCTCATGGTCTAAGGAAATGATACTTGACATTAGAAAAGCTTTTAGCAAACGAACTACACGATCTTGTGCTATGTTTAGGATTGGGTCTTGTCCATCACATCATTCTCCTAATGATGTGATCCCGTTATCAATGACATCTAGTGTCCATGGTCAGGAAACCATAACCATCTATTGATCAATGAGCTAGTCAACTAGAGGCTCACTAGGGACATGTTGTGGTCTGTGTATTCACACATGTATTATGGTTTCCAGTTAATACAATTATAGTATGAACAATAGACAATTATCATGAACAAGGAAATACAATAATAACCATTTTATTATTGCCTCTAGGACATATTTCCAACAAAAATGTGGCGCTAACTTTCCTTTAACTCCAAAGCGCTTAACTCCTCGATGTGGCGATACACGAAGGTAAACTCTGTCTCCGACTTCGTAAACTGTCTCCTTGCATTTTGAATCTGCGTAGCTCTTCTGTCTGGACTGGGCTACCTTGAGCCTATCGTGAATCAACTTCACCTTCTGTTCACACTCTTTAATCAAATCCGGTCCAAATAACTGGCGGTCTCCAACTTCATCCCACGATAATGGGGTCCTGCACCTCCTTTCGTACAAGGCTTCGAAAGGGGCCATCTTCAAACTAGATTGATAACTGTTGTTGTAAGAAAACTCTGCATATGGCAAATTTTCATCCCAACTAGATCCATAATCTAGCGCACATGCTCTCAGCATATCCTCCAAAATCTGGTTGACTCTCTCGGTCTATCCATCTGTCTGCGGGTGAAGAGCTGTACTGAACTCTAGCCTGGTACCCAAAGTTTTGTGCAACTGATTCCAGAACTTTGAGGTAAACTGGGTTCCTCTATCTGATACAATGCTCCTCGGAACTCCATGCAGACATACAATCCTGGTCATGTATATCTTTGCCAACTTAGCACTGGTGTAAGTGGTCTTCACTGGTATGAAATGAGCTACCTTCGTCAAATGATCGACTACAACCCAAATCGAGTCATGGCCTGAACAAGTCCTTGGCAATCCCGTAATAAAATTCATGCCTAGCTTATCCCACTTCCATTCCGGTATTGGCAATGGTTGTAACAATCATGTTGGCTTCTGATGCTCTGCTTTTACTCTCTGACATACATCGCAAACTGCTACATACTATCCTTCTTCATTCTGGTCCACCAGAAAGTATCCTTCAAATCCAAATACATCTTGGTATTTCCTGGGTGAATCGAATAGGGTGAATTGTGGGCCTCTTGCAAAATCACTTTCCTGATCTCTCGGTCACTAGGCACATAAACACGGTCTTCAAACCATAAGGTATCGTGCTCATCCACTACAAGAAATATGTCAACTTGTGACCACCACTATTGGTCACTGAAAGGTCATGGTTTTTCATTTGCGGCCTTTTTGTGACCAAAAACAGAAGGTCAAAAGCTGGCAGTCGTAAACTGACTATAGCGACCTTTCTTCTGGAATGGTCGTGGACGTTTATGACCAAAATATGTCCACTGTGGTGTTTTGGTCACTAGCAACCTCCCCAGGCCACGTAGGCATCCAGCGTGGCAAGCTGATGTGGCACAAGATTCAACCCGGTCCAATTCGGTTTTCTACATGGGCCTAGCCCAGCAATCCAGCCTATTCGTGTTTTTTTCTCATATTAATTTTGATTAGGTAGGTGGGCCAAGCCCAACATTTCAGCCTCGTTATTTTTGGGCCTAGGCCTTTTTATTTTCTTGGCCTTCACCTTTTCACAATTGATTTTAAGTGATTTTTGTTCATTTTTTCTGAATTGTTTGATTTGTGGCCTTTTTAGGGCCCAAATAGTATTTGCTTCATTTCTGATGTATCAGCAATTAAGGATCACCTCAAAAAACAATAAATGATCAATATTTCCAATACTTCAACCACACAAATTTTCACACATGACGTCCAAAATGAGTATATTATATATATTACAACCATGCGGTAGTCCACATCATCCAGGAATTTAGGACACCCAGGAAGTGCAAACATCCAGGGACATCTATGAAGTAAACAAACACCCAGGAACACCCAGGAACATCTATGAAGTAAACACCCAGGAACATAAAACTAGCTACAAAGATGAAGTGTTCCCTTCTTCAAACTTCTTCAACCCAGAGCTCCTGTAGAAGAGAGGAAATTATCATTATCATGGTTGTCAATGAAAGCAATATCTTCCAACAAAGAACAACTAGGAAAAGAATAGTGAACAGAATAATAAACAGATACACAAGCATGAGGGCATGGATAACAGTAGCAACACTAACGTAAGCAGCAAATTGAATACCAATCATTAGTATACTGTTGCTAAGGCATTAGTATAGTGAACAGAAAAATAAATAGATCTTGAAGCATTAGTATACTGCTACTGAGGCCAGAACCAAACAAATGCAATGGCAACACTATCGTAAGCAGCAAAGCAGCAAAGCAGATCTGCCCACTATCCGCCTAAGCAAACACAGAAGTACCATGCTTGAGATACATGTATGCACCAAGAAAAACAGGCAATGTGAACAATAACTAGGTAGTATCTAGGTAGTAACTAGGGAGTAAAAAGAACATAAATAATACAACAATCTCTGAACACCTAGGTAGTAACTAGAATGGTTGCTTGTTGTTCATGAGTGTCAACCATCAGCATGCGTGTACATCAAAAAGAAAACAATAGGATTCATCTTGCCCATATACAACAATCAGCAAACATGTAACATCATTACATTACCGCAAAAGAAAAGTCCAGAATTACCAAAAGGTTGCATTCTAACAAAATTGACAACAAATTCCATGTACATAAATAGTATGACTAACACTAACCAGTATGTGCTAATGGAGTGACAAAACATTTCTCACTAGCTGGGAGTTATTGGTATATAGTGTTCTGACATGTGCAACTCTAACTAAACTAATCATAGAAGTGGAAAGACCTACAAGAACAAGTTCAATCAGAATCCAGGCATGTAAAATTTTAAGCGCCATCATAACAGATCTACAAAAACAAACCATGATCATCATGCATCAGGATTTACGGTTCTAGCAAAACAACAAAGAGATAAGAGAAGAGATAAATGCTGGGAGTACATCAAAAATCCTAGAAATTCACATCTCCTAAGGAGCAGAAGCAGGGCTAAGAGAGCATGCATGCATGCCTAGATCCTGAATCCTTACTTCTTGCAACTTCGACCTAGAGCTCACATTGAAACATGAATGAAGGCAATCATCTGCATGTTGTAAAACAAAATGGTTATGAACTCAGCAGTACATACCAAAACACCACATTAAACCTGTACATCAGTACATACCAAAATACAACATTAACTTGTTCAGGAGTGCATACCAAAATACTACAGTAAACTTGTACATCAATACTACCGATTCGCCAATGACCACGATGTCGATGCAAATCTGTCCCTTGCCCATGGCTGAAACCGCAAGATCAAAGTAAACAAGTGTTAGAAGACAAGAAACATAGAACTAAGGGTAGTTGTCAAGCTTAACATATCAAATAAACTTATAGATACAAACTCGACGGGTTAAATCAGATAATGAGAAATTCAAGCAAATCAAGCTGCAGGCACTAGTTAGATGCAATAAACTGTGCGTAGAACGGAAAGATGGTATGGCTGGATACATATAACAGAGAATGCAAACGCAAATGCTTTTAATTCTGCTCACGACCCACAGATCCTAGAACCAAACAGAAGTAAAACAGAAATCTGACTAACAATAAATCCAAAAGCTTGCAGATGAGCATGAGCAACAGAAACTATAGATATCCTACATGTCAAGGCTACCGGCATGAGCAACTCCTTTAAATTACAGCCAAAAACAACTTGCATCAGCGCATAATTACATGATGTGGTCACACATCTCATACGGCATTATTTGTGCAGGGAAAAGGACAATGCATGCTGCATTATTTGAGTTTGTCAACTGAAAATAGTAGTATTTCTAAAATGCATATATGCTCAATCCCCTTGCAGGCTACAGTTACAGAATATGCTCAGAGATGAGAACGCCAGAACCGTTTTACATGTATCAGGCCCGAGGTTGCTCGCATTTGCATATGACTTAGTCTAACATATACTAGGTGTTAAAAGTTAGAAAAAATGTAAACATAAACAACAATCATGATAAATTTAGCAATCCTGCCTGAAGTTCATACTACAGTTATCGCCCATCAACAACATGACTGGAGAATTATTTTGTCGAGAGCTTGATCATTGATCAGCATTTCAACCGGATCAGTTCTCTGGTAGGTTTCAATAGTACTTTTCATTTCTGTTTGTTTTTAGTACAGAATGCAGTGTAAGAACGAAGGATGGAGCCAGCAGAAACGTTGAACCCACAAGCACAACCAGCAGATATGTTTGAGTAGTACTTCTCACTTCTGCTTATTTTTAGTAGTTTTATGATTTCTCTAAGACTGTTCTTGTGATTCATGTTCAGAATTACAGAGACTGGAACACCCAGGTCAAGTGTGAGCGAATGTGCTAGCTCTAACTCTAGATCATGTCAACACGAGATCAAGATTCAGTGGATGAAGCAACAGCCACTAAAGAGAAACAAAAGGGATCAGGAAAAATAAACCTCAGTTGTAGCTTCTTGAGCGGTCACAATCCAGTTCACAAGCTGATCAATTGATGCTCACTCACCTGAAAAGAAATTAAACATATGTTGAGCATACATTATTAATATAGAGACAACAGAACATACATAAGTTGGGGGACATAACAGAACAGAATCCTACATAATCCTAGTTGAGAAACTCACTGGACAATCAACAAAAGCAGTAGAAACAAAAAGCATGCATCCACCCTAAGCAGTCTCGGACAATCAACAAGCATGCATCCACCCTAAGCAGCAGAGCAAAACATGCATCAACACAATTGAGAGATTCCCAGCAACATGAATCTGCCTGCTAACACCAACAGGGACTCTTTATCCGTCCGGAGGTGCCGAAAGTAGTTTGTTCAAGATAAGACACCTACATCCCAAGATAGCTTCACCATTCATTCTTCAAACAAAAAGTGTCTGCCTATCTGACAAAACTGTTTCCCTATAACTATAACTACAGCCGTAGCTAACATAACTGTTTCTATTGAACTTCAATCATAGCCGTAACTAACTGAACTAGAATATTTGTTTACAAGCGTAAATAATCTAGACCAGTAGGAGGTGAGTGAGCAGAGCAAGCAACTAACCAGGGTCGGCGAGCCTGGCACCGGCCTCCAAGCAGGCCCTCAGCACGGGACGCAAGCAAAGGTCGTTCGCGTGGCACTGGAGCTCCACCACATCCTCTCGGGTGTAGGATCTCGGAGCCAGCATGGGCACCACCAGCACCTTCAGATTTGGCGAACAAAATGGGAAATCAAGGCACTAGTTTGCGCGGGGAACCCTAACCAACCGAAAGCAGAGCAGTAAAGCCGCGGTTACCTCATCGATGACGCCCCCATCTCCGTCCAGCGCGACCCCGTACTCCACGAAGTGGCTTCGGGGCCTCCAGGGCGCCGGCTCCTTCCTGGCCAGCCGGAACACGCGGGCGACGACGGTGACGGCGTCGGCGCCGGACAGGCGGACGATGCCGACGGCCGCGGGGCCCCCGCCGAGGGCGGTGACGATGGCGGCGATCGTCCCCGGATATCCGCCGCCCCCATAGCTCGGCGGCGCGAGGCGCGAGCTGGGAGGCGGAGGCGAGTGCTCGTCGCCCGGCAGGATGAGGGAGCTGTAGGAGGCGAGGGCTTTGGCGCATCAACACGCGGTGGGGATTGAGGGAGAGGGACGGCATCTGCGGGACGCGATGGGAATCGCTGCGGGACACATCGAGGAAGGAGGAGGGGGCGGTCAGGGGCGGGACGCGCCGCTGCAGGACGGGGAGGAGGTGGCAGCAGCGAGGAGATGAGGGAGGGGGTGGATGAGCTACCGGGTTCGGGATGAGTACCGGGGACGCGAGAGGCGGATTTGGCCGGAGGGGAGGGAAGAGCGGAGGCAGGGGAGCTCGGATCTGGGATGCGTGCCGGCGAGGCCCGCTGGAACACGCCGGAACAAGAGGCGTAGGTGGCGGCAGCAAGGGTTTCGGGGGAGGGATTGTGGGTGCGTGACGGAGCGAGGGGCAGAGAAAGAAAGGAGGCACAGAAAGAAAGAAGGCGGGGGGTGGATGGAAAACGTCCACGAGTAGAGCTAGGGTTTCGGCTTAGGTGGGCTTGGGGTTGGTGTGGTGGGCCGAGGACTGCCGTCGGATCCACGAGCATCCGACGGTGTTCCATGCACGATCCGCGTGAGACGTCCACAGACCAATCAGAATGCAGTACCATGTTATGACCATTTAAATTGGTCGTAGTTGACTAAAAATAGCGTGTTAAAATCATATCAGCTACTTTATGACCTGAGAAAATTCAAAAAAAATGAAAAACCTTCTCATTGTGTCACCAAATGTGAATAAATTTTCAGGAAAAGTAACAAACATGAAATAAGATAAATATCTTTAAAAATATGTCATGAGAAATGATTTTTTTGGCAAAAAAAAACATTTTTCATTTTCCGAGTGCCCAAAATCACTTTTTTTGTGAAGGACCTACCATATATTTGTTGCAAAATTGTACCAAATCAATTTTTTAAAATATTAGGACATATTTAATGCATAATTGACCAAATGATTTGGTGTCAAAAAATTTGATCCACCTCTCATGAAAAAGACAAATTTCCGCTCATTCAGCAGGAGACGGGTCAAATTTGAACTGCAGCGTCCTCATTGTTTGTTATTATTTTTTCCAAAAATCATTTCTAGGGACAAAAGTATCTATTTAATCAGAGAAACATCAAAAGTTTTCCAAGATTCAACCACTAGCTAGGAACGGTCAAGCCCGCTATTTTGAACGCATTTTGAAACGGGCATAAAAAATTCAAAAAAAACAAAAATTGGAAAACCTTCGTATTGTGTCATTATATGTGACCAAGTTATCAGGAAAAATAATAAACTTGTAATACGGCAATTCTTTTAAAAAAACTGTTCTCAGAAACGAGCTATCATGTGTGGAGATCAATTGCTTTCAAGCCAAATGATCAATCTTATGTTCACATTCATGGCATAGTTTATTCAAATGATCTCATATTGTGCACAAGGGTGCATATTGGAATGGCAAACAATGTTGCCTGAGGAAGTTTTCATTTTCTTTGCAAAAAAACCATTTTCCATTTTTCGAGTGCCTAAAAGGAGGTTTTTTTGTGAAGGACCTCCCAAATAATTGTTGCAAAATTGGACCAAATCATTTTTCTAAAATACTAGGCCATATTTAATGCACAATTTACCAAATGGTTGGGTGTAAAAAGTTTTGATCCACCTCTGGTGAAAAAGACAAATTTCCGCCGATTTAGCACGAAACGGGTCAAATTTGAACTGCGGCTGCCTCGTAGTTTGCTCTTTATTTTTTCCAAAAATCATTTCTAGGTACATAAGTATCTATTTAATCAGGGAAACACCAAAAAAATCCAAGATTCAACCACTAGCTAGGAACGGTAATTCCCGTCGTTTTGACCGCATTTTGAAACGGGCATAAAAAATTCAAAAAAAAAATCAAAAAATTGGAAAACCTTCGCATTGTGCCATTATATGTGACCAAGTCACGAGGAAAAATAATAAACTTGTAATACGGAAATTCTTTTAAAAAAGTGTTCTCAGAAACGAGCTATCATGTGTGAAGATTCATGGGTTTCAACCCAAATGATCAATCTTATGGCCACATTCATGGCATAGTTTGTTCAAATGATATCATATTGTGCACAATGGTGCATATTGGAATGGCAAACAATATTGCCTAAGGAAGTTTTCATTTTCTTTGGACGAAAAAACCATTTTCCATTTTCCAAGTGCCCAAAAGGAGGTTTTTTTGTGAAGGACCTCCCAAATATTTGTTGCAAAATTGGACCAAAACATTTTTCTAAAATACTAGGCCATATTTAATGCACAATTGACAAAATGGTTGGGTGTCAAAAGTTTTGGTCCACCTCTGGTGAAAAAGACAAATTCCCGCCGGTTCAGTTGGAAGCGGGTCAAATTTGAACTGAAGCTGCCTCATAGTTTGCTATTTATTTTTTCCAAAAATCATTTCTAGGTACATAAGTATCTATTTAATCAGATAAACACCAAAAAATTCCAAGATTCAACCACTAGATAGGAATGGTCATTCCCTCCGTTTTGACCGCATTTTGAAACGGGCATAAAAAATTCAAAAAAATCAAAAAATTGGAAAACCTTCGCATTGTGTCATTATATGTGTCCAAGTTTCCAGGAAAAATAATAAACTTGTAATACGGTAATTATTTTAAAAAAGTGTTCTCCGAAATGAGCTATCAAGCGTGAAGATTTATGGCTTTCAAGCCAAATGATCAATCTTATGGCCACATTCATGGCATAGTTTGTTCAAATGATCTCATATTGTGCACAAGGGTGCATATTGGAATGGCAAACAATGTTGCCTAAGGAAGTTTTCATTTTCTTTGGACGAAAAATTCATTTTCCATTTTCCGAGTGCCTGAAATGAGTTTTTTTTTAAGGACCTATCATATATTTGTTGCAAAATTGGACCTAATCAATTTTATAAAATACTAGGCCATATTTAAGGCACAATTGACAAAATGGTTGGGTGTCAAAAGTTTTGATCCACCTTTGGTGAAAAAGGCAAATTCTCGTCGATTCAGTTGGAAGCGGGTCAAATTTGAACTGAAGCTGCCTCATAGTTTGCTATTTATTTTTTCCAAAAATCATTTCTAGGTAAATAAATATCTACTTAATCATAAATACATGGTTTAATGGCGAGACATTGAGGTTTGGACGGTGGCTGAGGGCCCCAACTCTAGAGCGCATAAGCTCGCATGCCTGCCGCGTGGTCACCGCGTGACTGTGGCGTTGCCATGCGTTCTGGGCGGCCTAGGCATGTCTAGTGGGTTGTTCACTCCCCAGGTAGATGCTAGGAAGAAAATTATAACATAAGATTCTCACGAGGAGACCGATCGATGCTCAAACATGAATAAGCAGCCAAGTGTTTGATTTGCGGTACGGGAAATGCACATGGCTAATGGGCATGAGTTTTGGCTGAGGATGATCAGTTACTAAGAAGACCGTCTTCACAAATTTTCACCTCAAAAGGAGGATCCTAGGTGGTACTTGTTTTACAAAGTACCACACTGGACATAAATACGAATGATGAAGCTGGGCTCAAAATAAGGAATGCATTGAGCTGGCATTTGGTGGAGGATGGTTATTTGGGCATAAGAAAGCACTGTAGAAAATGGATACCATTTGGACATGCCAAAGTGGTACTTCCTTCACAAAGTGTTGCTCTGAAGAAAATAGGAAAATGAATATTTTCGCATTATTTTTGAACTAGTCAAGGAATGTTTTTGACATATTTGATGAAGATATGATCCAAAACATTTATGAGAATTTTTTGGGAATTTTTGGAATAACAGAAATATAGGTTGCTTCACAACCTAGGGCAAAAACTGTCACATGGACATGACACATAGGCAAAACTGATGAGATGGCACCTAGTCATCACAACCCACCACAATCTACAAGGCTATGACCATCTATATTGGTTATTAACAACTAGAAATAAGGCAGCATACTAGCACTGTTTGCTTTGTGACCATTTCGTGTAAGGAAATTACGACCTTTCTGACCAAAATGGTCGCAATGGTTTAGGGTTTGGAGCCCCCCGAACAGCTTTTGACCAATTGGTCTGAAATGCTCATAGATCTATGACCAATTCTTCCAGGGTCACTGACAGAAGGTAACTAGTTGACATATTTCTTGTAGTGATCCTCACGAAATCCTTTAGCTTTTCCTTTGTTCATCTTCTCCTTTATAGAGGCAATCTCCTTATCAGTCTTTTGAGCTTCCCTGATCTTATCCATCAAAGTAGACTGAATCTCTAATGCTGCTACATAGCCTCTTGGAACTATCTCCAAGCATAGCTCACGAATATCTTTGGCTAACTCCTTTGGTAGCTCTCCAGTCATTAGTGTGTTGACATGGCTCTTACGGCTCAACGCATCGGCTACTACGTTAGCCTTTCCGGGATGATAATGCAATCTCATATCATAATCCTTGATGAGCTCCAACCATCTCCTTTGCCTGAGATTCAACTCCTTCTGCGTGAAAATGTACTTCAAACTCTTGTGATCCGTGTACACTTCACAATGGTTTCCGATGAGAAAATGTCTCCATGTCTTCAATGCATGCACTACGGCTGCTAACTCCAAATCATGGGTAGCATAATTCAACTCATGAGGCTTAAGTTGTTGTGAAGCATAAGAAACAACTCTCCCCTCCTGCATAAGCACTGCTCCAAGTCCTCGACGTGAAGCGTCGCAATACACCTCGTAATCCTTACTCTGATCTGGCAGAATCAATACTGGTGTGAGATAACCAAACGTTCATTCAGTTCCTGAAAACTGGCCTCACATTCCTCGGTCCAATTGAACTTGGTATCCTTCTTTAATAACTCTGTCATGGGTTTTGCAATCTTCGAGAAATTCTCCATGAATCCTCGGTAGTATCCTGCCAGTCCAAGAAAACTCCGGATCTCTCCAACTGTTGTTGGTGCTTCCCAGTTTGTCACAGTAACAACTTTGGTGGGGTCTACTGATATTCCTTCTCTGGATATAACATGTCCGAGGAATCCAACTTCCCTTAACCAAAATTCACATTTGCTGAACTTGGCGTGCTGATGTTCTCTGAGCTTCTCAAGCACCAAACGCAAATGCTCATTATGCTCTTCTTCGTTCTTCGAGTAGACCAAAATATCATCAATGAACACCACGACAAACTTATCCAAAAACTCCATAAACACCTTGTTCATCATGTTCATGAAATAGGCAGGTGCGTTAGTCAGACCAAATGACATAACGGTGTACTCGTACAGCCCATACCTGGTGGTAAAAGTCGTCTTATGTATATCCTGCTCTCGAATATTCAACTGATGGTATCCTGATCGCAAATTGATCTTGGAAAATACCTTAGCTCCTTGCAATCGGTCAAACAGATCATTGATCATCGATAGTGGGTACTTGTTCTTGATTGTTACTGCATTCAATCCTCGATAATCAACAACCATCCTCAATGATCCGTCCTTCTTCTCCACTAGAAGTACTGGTGATCCCCAAGGCGAAGAACTTGTGCGAATATATCCTTTATCCAGTAACTCCTTAATCTGCTTTTTAATCTCTTCCAGATCTTTTGCAGGCATTCTGTATGGTCTCTTAGATATTGACCTTGTGCCTGGCAAAAACTCTATCAAAAACTCAATGTCTCTATCCGGTGGCATGCCTGGCAACTCCTCCAAAAAAACGTCAGGAAAATCCTTCACCATTGGTACTTCTTCCTGCACAACTCCTGATAATGAATTTACTTGTGTCCTCTTCGGCTCATGCCGGCATACATACTTGATCCTTCTTCCTTCTGGCATTGTAAGCAAAATTGTCTTACTGGTGCATTCAATGTTCCCTCCATACTTCGATAACCAATCCATGCCTATATCACATCCAGTCCTTGCGATTCCAATACTATTAGGTCTGAGGGAAACACGTAGTTACCAATCCTTAATGGTAACTGATCACACCATAGACTAGCCATATACTCTGCTCCAGGCGAGGTTACTAACATGGGTGACCTAAGGGCTTGGGTTGGCAGTTTGTACTTATCCACAAATCCCCTTGAGATATATGAATGTGATGCACCGGTATCAAAAAGAATGAGTGCATTAAATGACTTAACCAAAAACTTACCTATTACTGCATCTGGCTGAGCTTCAACCTCCTCCATGTTAACGTGGTTCACTTGTCCCCTATTAAAAGGGTTCGGCTTCTTCCCTGAGCTTCCATTGCCATTTCCATTCTGGGCTTCAGGACATTCATTGGCATAATGTTCGTTCTTCTGACACTTATAGCAAATGACTTGACTCGGGTCTTTCTTGGCTGGGGTTGACGGGTTGGTACGATTCTGGCCGTTGCTTCCTCCATTCCCGTTACCATTCTTGGGGCCATTATGATTATGCGCACTACCTCCTCCATGGGTATGCTGCAAATAACCTCCTGATTTTGGGTTAAAACGTGGCTTCTGCTGAGCTCCGGAATTGTACTTCCCTTGTCCATACTTCCTCTTATGGTTCTCAATCTGCTGCTGCTTCCCTTCAATCATAAGAGCACGATCTACCAACTCCTGGTAGTTGTTGAAGCTTGCTACCATCAACTGCATGCTCAGCTCATCATTCAGTCCTTCCAAAAACATCTCCTGCTTAGCTGCATTTGTAGCAACGTCACCTGGGGCATAACGTGCTAGCTTACTAAATTCATCCACATACTGGCCAACAGTACATCCTCCCTGGCGTAAGTTGCAAAACTCATGCTTCTTCATGGCCATAGCTCCTGCTGATGCATGGGCAGTACGGAAAGCCTGCTGAAACTGATCCCATGTGACAGTGTTGATAGGATAAGTGGCTGTGAAATTCTCCCACCATGATGTTGCGGGTCCTTCGAGCTGATGTGCAGAAAAATGCACCTTTTCCGCATATGTGAATCCTGCAGTGGTCAATTCCCTTCCTATCTTGCGGAGCCAATCACCTGCAACAATCAACTCGGTTAAGTGATCAACAGGTGGTGGCGGTGGTGGGTTGTTGTTGTTGTTGTTCCCCTGATTCTGATTCTGGACTAGCAACTGCATCAAGGCATTCTGCTGCTGGATCAACTGGGTGAGCTCCGGTGGGAAAGCAAATCCATTGTCACGTCTCGGAGGCATCTAAGGGTTTACAAGAGATGAGAATATAGAATAGAATGAGGTCTAGAGACAAAACACTACCCATATGCACATGAGACAAAAGCAAACAAAATCACTTCATTCAATCAAACAAGGGCATACAACGGTCTAACTATCATTACAAAAGTGCTCGGACTATACTAGATACATGGGGGAATACTACTACTGTTATGGTGGTAAACTAGAAAAACTGCTCCGATGAAGACTCCATGATATCTGCTCCAGCTTCATCAACATAGTCCTCATCACTATCATCTGGGTCCGAGTCGGTGTCGTCAATGATGATGTAGTTCTCTGGACAGGTGCAATCTTCGTCTTCTCCTCCAGTCGCGGGAAATCCCATGAATACTTTTAGCTTCTTCTTCAGATCATCGCTCTTCTCCATGAGTGTCGCAATTTCTTCCTCATATCCATCGCGTGTAGACTTGAGTTCTTCCTCCAGTTCTGTGATCTTGGTCATGGCCTTCTTCAGGTCTATCATGCTTGCGCACATCTGGTTCTCCTGGCGTCGAATGTGCTGGTTTAACTCCTGGATGAAAGCTGCAATTGATTTGTTCTTCCTGGTGCTGATCATCTCCCATTGCTCATCTCGGCGCCCACAAATCTGGTAAATAGTATCCTTGAGATCCTTGTGGTAAACTTCTCCAATGTGTCCCATGGTGATGTGGGCTGCCATGCTCTTTCCTAGACTCCAGGTTGGTGCATCAAAGGAAAACTCTATGGGCTCGGTGACGGGCATGAACGTCCGTCCTGGGACTTGAACTTGAATCATCCAACGCTCCTCTCCAGGTAAAGTAGCGTTGTAAGTCCCGGTGAAACTTGGCATTCCGATGTTCAGGCACTTCATGCCTTCCTTCAGGTGGTGTTCAAAGGGTGTATCTTCCTCCGGTTGCGTGAACTTGTTCCTTGCATCCGCCATCCTAAAAGAGTAGAAAAGATGAGGAGTCGGAAGTGAGAAGAGAGAGAGTAGTGATCTAGGGCTTTAGCTTAGTGGTCATGTCCTATAGTCAGCGTGTGCTCTGATATCATCTTGTAGCGACCAGACCTCAGACAGTCTAATCTCCGTGCATCAGTGTCATCCCTGGATCAGTAATGCTGACACACACAATACTTGAATGATTTATAACAGAGTGGCAATCACACACTTATTACATCGAATGTCTCCAAAGAGAACTCATTACAAAAAATATGGCTTAAGGCCATCTAATAACGATAACAGCGGAAGGCTTGGAAGATAAGTGAGTCCATCAACTCCAATGGCATCACTGAGTATAGAACCACGATCCTAAGGCATCTTACTCGTCATCTGAAAAGTCTGCAACATGAACGTTGCAGCCCAAAAACGGGTCAGCACATGGAATATGCTGGCAATGTAACACATAGAGAGTAATGAAAAGATAAGGCTATACTACATGCATATATGGCTGGTGGTAAGCTCTATGGTTACAGTTTTTGCATAAAGCCAATTTTTCCCTACTACAAAGGAATAAACTTAATTTAACTATCATGGTGGTTGTTAAACATTGAGAATGGTTGACAGCATTCTCAATCCCAATTAAGCATCATCATTAAACCCAATAATATTAATTAAAGTAACATGATGAGATTCACATGATAATCCAAGTACTATATACTCAAAACGTCCATAACCGGGGACACGGCTAACCATGATTAGTTTATACACTCTGCAGAGGTTTGAGCACTTTTCCCCACAAGACTCGATCTCCTCCGTTTGTTTTCTCGCACTACATGGTGTTTGAGAAACGGATGACCGAGACATAGTCTTTCAGAAGCGCTAGCACCTTACGATTGGGTAGACCGTACTAACCTACATCCCCTACATCTGCTAGTCTACCACTGTAAGAGTTCGCACGACTTAATCAACTATGCTAGAGCCCATAGTAGCTTGTGGATGCACACGGAAGTTTCTAGCATGAACAATCTTATGATCCCTTTGAGCCTGGGTGGCGGTCCATAAAGAAAAACAGGCAATCCTGGAGTACACAGGTACCTCAATCCACCCAGATGTGTATTAAAGTTTCCACCTTAAATAAACCATTAATTAACAATCTCACATCTGTCATGGATTCACTCACCCAATCCACGTCTACTAGCATAGCATGGCAATATAAGCAAACATAGAAGTAACTCCCAAGGTTTGATAATAAAACAGGTAATAGGTACTACCTCGTCTACTTCCCAAAACCCACATCTTGTTTAGATCCTAATCATGCAATGTTTGAGGATTGATCTAATGCAATAAAAACTAGGTAGTAAAGAGGTATGGTCAAAGTGTTACTTGCCTTGCTGATGATCCGTGAAACCTAGAGATTCGAAGTAGCAAGCGGCGCACTCCGGGTACTCTATCGCAAACAAACAAGCAAACAAGCATACAATAAGTACTCATCTAATGCACAGGTAAAACTCAAATAGAAGATCTAACCAGAAAGTTCAACTTAAGAACTCCGGTTTGCAAAAAGAGTCAAAACAAACGAAGCAACGAAAGTCAAACGGCGAAAGAAACAAGCTTCGTTTACTAATCTGGACCTAGGTCAAATTTTACCGAAGCAAAAACTTGTTTGAATAGATTAAACGGAAAGAGGGTTTCGAGACGAAACTCTAGGCGCTTGAATCGCCTGATTCCGATAAATGAGCGAAGAGATAAACTAAAACGAAAATCGAATCAGAAATCGCGATCAGAAATAATCGCGGAATAATCCGATAAAAGAAAAACTGCCAAACAAATTCACGAACGGAAATTCGTTAACTGAAACTAAATGGCGAAAAATGTTCGTTAAAACGAACGAACGGGCGAATGCTCGCTAAATAAAATAAACCCTTTAAAAATAAAAAATAAACGAGCAAAACCGATCTAAAAAAACTAGGTTTCTAAAAAACTGAAGTGGCTTTCTTAAAAAACCCGGTCCGGCGGCGGCGGTACCTCCGGCGAGGCACTCCGGC
>NC_041387.1:656123866-656141473 GCF_002162155.2 Triticum dicoccoides | reverse complement strand
AGGGCGGCTCGGGCGGCGGCGGCGACTGGGACGGGGTGAGAGGAGGGGCGGCGGTGGTATATAAAGGGGGGCGGCGGCTTGCTTGGGCAAGGGGGCGCCCGGGGAGGAATCCGGCTCGGACTCTCCTCGACGTCCGTGCCGCGCACGACGGCGCGCGCGAGGAGGCGGCGGCACGAGCAGGCCGGCCTGGCTGGGCCTTCGGCCCAGACCGGTGCGGGCGCGTTTGTTTTTTAATAATTCCACCGAATAGAAAATAAATTCTAGAAAAAGAAATAAAATCTAAAAATGCCAAAACAAATTTTCAGTGTCTAAATAAAATATTTAGAACAAGATGAACATTTTCTTGGCCCTAAAATGCAGTTTTGAAAAACGTGAAATTTTTCCTAAATTCAAATAAAATAGCGAAAACTCCAAAATAACCTTATTTGATGTTTTTATTAAAATCCTCAATATTTCTTTATTTTGGGAAAGTCATTTTATTCCTTCTCTCTTATTTTTATAATCGAAATAATTGAAGATAAAATAAATAAAATCAAATGATCCTATTTTCAAAATTTGAGAAAAGCCAAACATGAAAATAACAAAATCCCCAAATCTCTCCGAGGGTCCTTGAGTTGCGTAGAATTTCTAGGATCAAACCAAAAGCAAACAAAAAAATATGATATGCATTGATGATCTAGTGTATAACATTCCAAATGGAAAATTTGGGATGTTACACAGGACCTTGACACAGGCCATAAAAAGAAACTAAAGTCCAAATTTCAGAAGTGTGCTTAGAGCTGAATTCCACAATGATACCATAAGGTTTTGCCTCAATTAGTTTGCCCTCAAAGAAAGATTAGTTTGCCCTCAAAGAAAGAAGAATTCCATATAATTACCATTCCAGCAGAAGCACCAAACGAAGGCATATAAACAAAGTTATCAAAGCGTCGTGGACATAATTTCCTAATGAACCTTTGATCCATATGCATGCACTTAGTTTGCAAACAATCGAGCAACCACTTTCATCTATCTTTCGCCTAACAGCAAGTTGACGTGCTTCAGAATTAAGACCACACACGTTCCAACATAAAACTTAAACCCAGACTAATTCACTACAAACCAAAATAGAGTGCAACAAAAGTAGATCACACAATGACCTACACCGACCAGCTAAGCAGAGAAATATGACATAGTTCCATACATGAAAAGATAAAGACAGATAAATGGTGATTGAGAGGGAGCGCCATGGACCTAATCCCTGCAAGGAGGAACTAATCATCAGAGCTCTTGCCGCTGTTGGACTTGGCAGGATCATCAACAAGCTTATCCACTGAAATCTTCTCTTGAGTGATGCGCAGACGAGCCCCAATATGCTAGAGATCAGCAATAGCAGTTGGGGGAGGCAGAGATGGGTTCTCATCAGGCTGAGATGTCTTGGTCTTGCACTTCTTCATAGTGTGAGACATCCTGGTAGGGCTAGAGCCACTGCTTGGAACCTTACGATAGCCATCACGTAAAGCACTAAGACGTGCATTGTGTCTAACCTCAGTATCAACCAAGATTTTAGAAGTCCTTGACTTTCAGACATGCTTCATAGCCACTTTAGGGACAATTGAGAACTCAAAGGTTTCAGAGACAGGTTCAGAGAGCTCATCAAAACAGAGTGCCCGAGCAACAGGCCTTCGCACAGGCGATAGGCGGCGAGCATGGCTGCATGAAGAGTCAGACACTGGCTGCAATGTCAAATTGTCCACAGAATCATTGTGATAGATCTCCCAAGAATGTTTACCAAGCAACAAGGTACCAATTTCAGGCTTCAACACAAACTATAGAATCTCAGCAGACCACATGAGCGGCATCATCTTCTCAAAAGAGCGCTGCCACTGCATTACAGGAGGTAAAACCAGGCCAAAAACAGTGATCACCTGCCCAATATGCAGAGGAGATTGTTGTGGTCTCGTTGGGGTTGGAAAACAACCAGATCAGCAGCATCAGCCACATTGTTAACAGAATCATGAGAGACCTGCAGAATAATTGATTCCTGAGACTGAATTTCCTCCACTTGATCTTGTTGATCAGCATCATGCACTTGTGGAGGATCATCCTGAGGCTGATCATTGACAGGTGGTGGCACATCGTTCCACCCAAGCTCTGGAAATTCTGGCATAACCCATTTATGATTTTCAAACTGCATATTGCCCGGCAGGGTTTTTGGATTGCCATTGAACGGCATGGGATCCTCATTAGCTGGCAAAACATCAACAAAATCTGCTGACAGAATATAGATAGGGGCAGTCCAAGATATCCTAGCCCCTCCAAAATCAGCATATTCGCGATAGACCACATCTCTTCGCACTAAGGAAGGAGCTAGGAACGACACATAAGCCAAAGTACGGACAAGCATTGGTTCATCCTGGTGCCAGTGATGGAAACGCCCAAAAGTGCTAATGGCGTCAGCAATGTGTTGTGTACACCTGTAGTCTAGGGGTACACCAAGCATCATGCCCAACCTTGACGAGAACCCTGAGCAGCTCTAAAGTTTATACCCTCATCATGTGGAACAAATCGAACGAATCTATCATTGCCCAGATCATAGGGGGTGATCAACTAAAGCTTGTCTAGCAGCAGCACTACGAAAGCGGAAGAGCCCAACCCCTTGTATCAATGGTTGAGCATCCCGGACAACCCTTCCAAGAGTATTGAAATGAAATCACTGACCATGTTGCAGAAAATGAGGATCTCTTCAGGCAAAGGAGCCGGCTCGACAATGGCGATGGCATACAGAGTAACAGGCCCCTGGAGTATCGAGGATTTTGATGCAAACAACAAAGATAATCTCCCTACGTTGCAGCGAAGGTTATCACCGAAGATAAAGCTGACAAGAGTAACCTCTAAAAATTTCTACAGTTTAAGCAATTGGTTCGGTGCATGTTCGAAGCAAATGACTGCGCTCGAGGAAGAATGAAGATGAAGTGAGGACATAGCATTTATTTCGTTCTTCTTCCACTACTGCAGGATGCTACTAATGCGACACTACGACCAGAGACCCTTCTAGAAACTATGTGCAATGCAATAATCGCAAACGATGGTGTCAGAGAACCGTCTAAAATGTGCACAACATTTGCGATGATGGTTGCATTAAACACGGTTCAGATTTTAGTTGCATGTGCGATGCGGGGCATATGGTTCAGTTCAATTAACTGTTTGCGATGAGGAGGAACAAAAGAAACGGGCAGCCAGATGAAGGCGTGTGCGATACACAGCATATCGTTGACTCAAATGAACTGTTTGTGATTAGGCAACACAAAATAAACAGTCAGCCAGATCAAGGTGTGTGTGTGATATACAGCATGCGGTTCACTCGGATGAACTGTTTGCGTTGAGACAAGAGAACAGAAACGGTTCAATATAACACGATGTGTGTGATACACGGCAAACAGGTCTGTAATAAAAAATGTATGTGAAGATCGATAATAACACAGATGGTTGCTTCTAATAAGACGTATGTGATATGCTCTGTCTACACAACATGTATTGGCCATTGGGGGTTGGACGGTCATCTGGATACGCCGTAAGGATGCGAAGAGGCATCCTATATCAGCAAGGACTAGCTGTTCCACTAGTAGTTCATCTAAGAGAACTCTCAAGTTAAGTGCGCTCAGCCTGGAGCAGCAATCAGATGGGTGTGTGGATGGAAAGGTGTGTTGATGTTAAATTAACTGATAGGATGGGCCATATCGATCAAATGACCGAAATGACCCATTCCCTCAGCTAATTTAACCTTGAGGTCCTTGTTTTTTATTTTTATTTTATTTTTTAATATATGTTAAAGAAGGTCTACCGCATTATTTTTTGACAATGTGTATACGTGGCATACAATTGATCCATCCGACCTGTTGGTGATGGAATAAGTTGTGTTGTGGGCAAACGCTTGCTAGTGTACAACCATTTGCGATTGATTAATTCATCACCGATGGGTTCCCTAGTGTGGTCTGTGTTCATCTCATCATCATCTACTTCTTGTGCTAGCTCGATGTTCCTTTATATTGTAAGTTTCCATTAATTGATGGTGTTCTATGAACACGCCACCGTTTCCCATCATTTCCTCACATGTTTCCCGCCACCTAGCGATATCGCACATAAACCTAGGCACGGTGCGATGCACGGAGGCAACAAGCGCAGCCTGTAGCCCATCCACCTTTTCCAAGCATGTCAATGCACCAAAGCACTGCCTCTGCCATCAACCTCATCGACGAGGAAAACCAGAAGGTGCCACGGCCCGTCGAGATGCGGCGCTCCCCGGTAACGCAATTGATGATGTCGTGATGCGCGTCATCGCCAGGGTTGAGAAGACCTTTGGCGCATGGCGCTTCAGCGCCGCGGATCAAGATAGGCATGTCAGCGCCGAGAGGCTTCAGCACGCCGCACAACATGATCGATGGTGCGCCGCATAGCAAGCTAGGCACGTCCGCGCCGATAGGCTCGCCGCACGGCGAGAGCCTTGGAGTACTGCAGAGCGAGAGGTGCGGTGCGCCGCACAGCAAGAGCAGATCCATCAGCGCTTGCCTGTCATCGACAGGGTGTCACAGCTGGGTACACGTCCCGTCAGTACCCCCATTCCTCGCCAGGAGTGGGCACAGGCCCTCTGCGCCGTACTTGCACCAGAGGTCGGCCGCATCGTACTTGCACCGGACGCCCGCCGTGTTGTTCGCATGGGTCGCACCGTTCTCCTTGTCCACGGCCCGCTCGATGTCAACGCTGGTCGGTAGGCTCGATGCCTCCTTGGCCCAGGTGTCCACCTAGGCACAGTAGAGGAACATGGCCATCACATCCTCGAGGTGGTGATCTCCAATGAAATAGCCAACTTGGAGCTCGGCATCGCGCTCCAGATGTATCGAGAGCGTGTCGACCGCTAGGACGAACACCTGCATGAGTTCAAGCAGAGCCAAGACCTAACGTAGGCAAGGGCTGCTGGTCATGGTCTCATCGACGCGTTTTATTTTGTTGAGTCGTCTCGACGTGGATGGCTATGTATTCACATCAATCATACTATTCCTCTGTTTATTGCTCTGTTTCAATGTGTGTACTCTGTTTTCCGTTCTTATATGTTCTGTTTCATTGTGTGTTTATACGCTTTCCATTCTGTATATGTGGATGATAACAGATAGATTCAAATTAGTATACTAAAACAAATAGAAAATGGAATTCATAATATATATAATATTAATTGTTCATTAGTTCATCACAGAATATATATAATATCATCACATATACGTGATGATACTTAAATACTAGGTACAATGCATAAAACTGAAAACAAATGATATAAAACTAATAATCCCTCCTGTGGCTAGTATTCTGGCAGCTCCTCGCCAGCATCTCCCTGGTGCGCGGCGTCTTCCCGGAACGGAGGCAGTACTTCGCCTCCTCCGCCTCGCATCGCTTGACGTGCTGATCTGCCTCTTGCAGGCGGATGCGCGTGAACAATCTTGCCATTTTGTTGGGCGCCCACCAGAGCTCCTCGTTGGTAGCATGCTGGAGCTTACCGACCCAGCTCCACGCAGCGACGAGGCGCTTAGCGCCTCTGGCCTTCCTCACGAAGTACCCATCTTCGTACACCTCCTCCGCATGACGACGCACCCGCCCCCAAAGCTCCTCCGCCTCCTTTTTCCAGGCGACATCACGGGCTTCACAGGCCGACTGGTACCTGGCATCCTTCTCCGCCATCTACTTCTTGAAAGCCACTTTTTCCAGGCTTTCTCAGCCGGCGGCAGCGACTTCCAAAGACAAAGATCATACTGGCCCCAAAACCAATCCAAAGTTAGGGGGTCCGGCGCAACCTCGTCTGGCAGCGTGTAGGTGTCCTCGCCGCTGCTCTTCGAGTGAGCGTCCTCGGGGGGCGGCGACTCCTCATTGGCGCGTGGGCAGACAGGCGGTGCCATGGCAGAGATTTGAGAGAGATAGATAGATAGAGATAGAGAGAGAGAGAGGGGCGGGCAAGGGGAGGATCTAGAAGAGAATGCAGGTGGGACGACGTGAGCAAGGTAGTATTTATTGGCGGCCGGAATCTAGATGGACAGGAACAGTACACGTGCCGGTCGCTGGAATTTACGAGTACTGTAGTGTGAATTACACACAATTCCCGCAGCAAAATCCGTGTGTGGACATAATAGCTGATGATTCCCAATGCAGAACCGTGTCTGATTAATAAGGCCCGCCACTCACCTTCCAAACCTTGAGGCGAGAAATAGAGTGCTAATCGTGTGGGGCCGGTTGTCTTGCTAGATTTTACATTTTCTTTTGCGAACACCAGATATTCACATCGTCTGATGATTTTTTAACTCGCACACAAGTACACAAATATGTGTTTTCAAACCGTTATGGTTAGCCGTTGCATGTAGATGTAGTTCAAATTTGAATTATGGTCATTAAATGGCTAGAAAATCACTTAAATGTCTTCAAAAGGTCAAATGACCCCTGAAAATTTCCAAATTTTCACATGACAGTTGTATTAGTGCATTTTACACATAGAAAAAAAATGAAGGTTGTAAGAGGAAGCTATCTGCCGTTCGTCATCAAACATGCATTGTTCCCTTCTCAGAACCACGAGCCTTCTAGTGAGGTGCTCCAGTTTGTGAGGGGTGTGTGTCCAAACTTTTGTCAAACAAATCAATTTTTGTAGGGCCATTTGCATTTCTATCGCTAACTCGAACCACCTAATCAGATATACCCCTAATTCGAAAGCCTGCTCAAATTTTCCCCTCCGCCGTTAGGTGCCCTTACAGAAATGCCCTTCTATGCCATTACCGTCCGGTCAAACAACTTTGATCGTCCTGAAAAAAATAGCAAAAAAAATTAAAAAAAATCTAAAATTTTGTGAGATCAAAGATACTCATGGGCGCAAGGTGCTGCAAATTTTTGTGCTATTTGGACATTCCAGGAGCTCGTGGCGAGGAAAAATAGTTAATATGCAAGCTTGTGGACAATAAATTTGAAATAAAATAACAAGAAAATTCAAAAAAATATGAAATTTTTTAGCATCAAAGAGGATTGTGCGCACAAGTTGCTTGCAAGTTTTTGTGATCAAATGACATGCGAGGAGCTCTAGCAAGAAAAAACAAAATAGTCATTTTTCCCGAGCCAAATTTTGTTTTTTTCTCCACAAGCCCCTCCAATGTCCAAACACAACAAAAATTTGCACGCAGCTTGTAGACCATAGCCTCTTTGATGCCAAAAAAACATATTTTTTTGAATTTTCTTGCTATTTTTTTTAATCTACTGTTCATAGGCTTACATATTAATTGTTTTTCCATTGACATGAGCTCCTGGAATGCCCAAACAGCACGAAAATTTGCATGCACCTTGCAAACCTGAGTATCACAAATTTTCAGATTTTTTAGATTTTTTTCCTATTTTTTCAGGACGGTCAAGGCCCTTTGACCGACTTTGACCTGCTTTGACCGGACGGTAACGGCACAAAAGGGCATTTTTGTAAGTGCACCTAACGGCGGAGGGGCAAATTTGAGCAGGCTTTGAAATTAGGGGTAAATCTGAGAGTGGGCGCAAATTAGGGGCATAGATGTAAATGTCTCATATTTGTACCACATCATCTTGGTGGCATGACATTACATGAAGTAAGGTTTCATGTTTTTCGGATCATTTTTAAAGTTTTTGGAATAAAAATGACATGGGACTCCATGCATCTACATGCGTCCATGCCGTGAGACCAATATGTTTGAAAATTCCTTCTAATTTACTGCACATGGAATTAACAAACTCACACACAAGTACACAAATATGATTTTTCAAACTGTTATGGTTAACCATTCCATGTAAATCAACTTCAAATTTGAATTACGATCATTAAATGGCTAGGAAATCACTTAAATGTTTTCAAAAGGTCAAATGACCCCTAAAATTTTTCAAATTTCCACATGACAGTTTATATCAGTGCACATTACACGTAGAAAAATTTTGAAGGCCATAAGAGGAAGCTATCTGCCGTTCGTCATCAAACATGCATTGTTCCCACTCGGAACCACGAGCCTTCTAGTGAGTTGCTCCAGTTTGTGAGGGGTGTGTGTTCAAACTTTCGTCAAGCAAGCCAATTTTTGTACCACATCACCTTGGTGGCATGACATTACATCAAGCAAGGTTTCATGTTTTTCTGATCATTTTTAAAAAAGATTGGAATAAAAATGTCATGGCACTCCATGCATGTACATGTGTCCATGCCGTGAGACCAATATGTTTGAAAATTCCTTCTAATTTACTGCACATGAAATTAACTCACACACAAGTACACATATATGATTTTTCAAACCGTTATGGTTAGTTGTTGCATGTACATCTAGTTCAAATTAGAATTACGGTCATTAAATGGCTAGGAAATCACTTAAATGTCTTCAAAAGGTCAAATGACCCCTGAAATTTTCCAAATTTTCACATGACAGTTTGTATCAGTGCACATTACATGTAGAAAAGTTTTGAAGGCCGTAAGAGGAAGCTATCTGTTGTTCGTCATGAAACATGCATTGTTCCCTCTCAGAACCACGAGCCTTCTAGTGAGTTGCTCCGGTTTGTGAGGAGTGTGCGTCCAAACTTTTGTCAAACAGGCCAATTTTTGTACCACATCATCTTGGTGGCATGACATTACATCAAGCAAAGTTTCATGTTTTCCTGATCATTTATTTATTTATTAGAATTAAAATGCCATGGCACTCCATGCATGTACATGTGTCCATGCCGTGAGACCAAGATGTTTGAAAATTCCTTCTAATTTACTGCACATGGAATCAACTCGCACACAAGTACACATATATGATTTTTCAAACCATTATGATTAGCCGTTGCATGTACATCTAGTTCAAATTAGAATTACGGTCATTAAATAGCTAGGAAATCACTTAAATGTCTTCAAAAGGTCAAATGACCCCTAAAATTTTCCAAATTTTCACATGACAGTTTGTATCAGTGCACACTACACGTAGAAAATTTTTGAAGGCCGTAAGAGGAAGCTATCTGCCGTTCGTCATCAAACATGCATTGTTCCCTCTCGAAACCACGAGCTTTCTAGTGAGTTGCTCCGGTTTGTTCGGGGTGTGTGTCCAAACTTTCATCAAACAAGCCAATTTTTGTACCACATCATCTTGATGGTATGACATTACATCAAGCAAAGTTTCATGTTTTCCTAATCATTTTTAAAAATTTTGGAATTAAAATGCCATCGCACTACATGCATGTGTCCATGCAGTGAGACCAATATGTTTCAAAATTCCTTCTAATTTACTGCACATGGAATTAATTCGCACACAAGTACACAAACATGATTTTTCAAACCGTTATGGTTAGCCGTTGCATGTACATCTAGTTCAAATTTGAATTACGATCATTAAATGGCTAGAAAATCACTTAAATATCTTCAAAAGGTCAAATGACCCTGAAATTTTCCAAATTTTTCACATGACAGTTAGTATCAGTGCACATTACATGTAGAAAAATTTTGAAGGCCGTAAGAGGAAGCTATATGTCGTTTGTTAGCAAACCTGCATTGTTCCCTCTCGGAACCACGAGCTTTCCAGTCAGTTGCTCCGGTTTGTGAGGGGTGTGTGTCCAAACTTTCATCAAACAAGCCAATTTTTGTACCACATCATCTTGGTAGTATGACATTACCTCAAACAAGGTTTCATGTTTTTAATTTTTTGGAATTTAAATGCCATGGCACTCCATGCTTAATTGTGTCATAGCCTTTAGACCAATATGTTTGAAAATTCCTTCCAATTTACTGCACGTGGAATTAAATCGCACACAAGTACAGAAAATATGACTTCTCAAACCGTTTTGCTTAGCTGCTGCATGTACATGTAGTTCAAATTTCATTTATGGTCATTAAATGGCTAGAAAATCACTTAAATGTCTTAAAAGGTCAAACGACCCCTCAATTTTTCCAAAATTTGACATGACAGTTGTATTAGTTCTACAACTTTTCTCGTACACTTAAAACACCATCCGTTGCCACTTCACTCCAAATTCGTATTTCACAGCTAATAAAAAATATGCACACATAGTTGTTTTGTAGGAATCGTTTGCGATGAAAAATTCTTGTTCTATTTAAGTGTTCCTCCTTAAGCTTCGCCGGCTCGTCTGCTCCAGCGCCGGCAACCCCCGAATCCACAAATCCCGATCCCCATTCCTGCACCCCCTTCTTGCAAAGATGACGTCGTGGAAACGCTTCGTGAAGGCTCGTACGATAGCCGCATCCCCCCCCCTCCCGAGCGACGCCGCCTGCGCCGAGAGCGCGGCCGCCTATGCCGAGAGTGTTGCTGCATCCGCATTGAGCGTGGCCGCTTCCACCGAGAGGGCGTCTGCGGCAGCTGAGACGGCTGCAGCAGCTGCTGCGACTGCGGCTGCAAACGCCGAGAGCACTTGAGCTGTCGTCCGTGCCGCCGATGTCACCCTGGCCCGGGTTGAGGCCATCCACGCCAAGATATTCTAGGGCACCTTGGAATCCAGCATGCAACCCACGTCCGAAAAGGCGGCGGTGGCCATGGAGCACCTGCTTCCTCATGAGGTTGTCGAGCGGGAGCTGGAGATGCAGGAGGCGGCGAAGATCGTGGAGCACCGGGAGGAGGAGTTGCGCGTGGCCCAGGTCGAGGTAGAGAAGAGTCTGTACGTCGAGGAATCGATGGTGGAGTACCAACAGGAGCCCTGGCGCAGCCACTACTACGAGCACTACAACCTTGAGGGTGGCGCCGAGGACGAGGACGATGGCGAGGACGCGGTCCACTTCAGCAGGGGGGACGCGGAGTCCACCAACGGCGGCATGTTGCCAGGACAAGTCATCGACATCTCATCTCACACCAACGATGCATAGGCCGGCGCGGCGGCGGATTTGTTAAAATTATTCGTACTTAGGCTTTGTTTTTAATGTTGGTCTTTTGTTAGAGCAATGTTTAGGTGAACTGTCTCTGTTTAATTACTAAAATTGCTCGATTCAGTAAGTATGGTCTATGTGTTGTACGCTGTTTTGTGTGCCCAAATTAGCAAGCAATGTTAAATTATGCAATGACGTATGCGGGGAAATTTCCACCAAAATTTCAATTATCAAACTCATCCCATGCGCGTTAAGCAGAAGAATCGTTTGTGATGCACACTATCGTTCAAAGTGAATGGTGTCCGGCGGCACCGCGCGCAAAGTTTACCTCCACATTTCAAATTTTTTGGCCTACGCCGAAATATCTACCCTCCCCCCCTTCCCATCCCCTTTTCTCCCCGACCACGTCACATTTCCCCTATTTCCCCCTTCCTTCCTTTCTAAGTTATAGCCGCTTCCTCACTTGCTTCCTCGCTCTCGTCGTCTCGCATCCTACCGCCGGGGTCGCCATGGTCTTCTTCAAAGACCTCTCTAGCGGTTCCTCCTGCTCCGATGACTCCTTCACCACCCGGGTATGCCTCTCTTCTCTCTCTCTCTCTCGGGCTATGACTTTGAATGAAGGATTTTTACCCGGCGGTCGATTTGAGTCATTCCTTCCTCTTGATGTTCCCTAGGACCATCAGTTGCAACAAATGGAGCGGGATGGCTAAAGATCTATCTGCTCGTTGTCACCATCAATATGCGTGAAGCTAGTTGCGTTTGAATCTGTGGACAGTGGGAGGAAGTTTCTGGCATGTGCAGAGAAGGTTAGACCCTCTTTTGTTGTTACAAATCATTTGTTAGATGTGATTCAAACACTGTCACGGTCCCAACCCATTCATACCACACCTTCAACCAAAGAGTATTTAACAAAAAACTACCACAAATCGTGGAACCGTGCCTACAAACTACCACTTGACAAATTTGTGCCGAAAACTATCACTTTATCACTAATCTTTGACTAAAAACTATCATGTATGAAAAATGCCCGATTCAACTCGTTTAAACTTGATTATGACAGGGTTGGGCCACACGTCAGAACTGAAAAAGTCAGCACCGTTAAGTTTGACCATCAACATACGAGGCCCACATGTCATTTCTATCTAAGTTCTATAAAATTCCCTGTGGAGGAAGAGCAGGGGTAGTCCCTGTCACCGGCGGCGAATGATGACAAGAGGGACGGCGGAGACCAGCCGTCGCCAGCCGCTCCGCCATGGACAACAGGAGCAGGTCGCTTCGGCGGTTGCAGAACATGGCCATCGACAGCTGCTACATGCCCGCGTTCACCATTACGTTGTGCTCCACACTTCTGCATGTCGCGTGGTTCCGAACCCACAGGAAGCTTCGGGAGAACCTCTGGAGGCGATGAAACTGCAGAGGAGGCATGCGGGTCACCGGAGAGAGAGAGATCGAGACGGCGGCGGCCTTCACCGGAGGCGGATAAGATGAAGTACTCCGGCGGCGCGACTGCATCTGGAGGAGACGGCGTGACCTTCAGGCGAGGCGAGCGACCATGCGGCGGCTTGGGACCTCCCCGCAGCATGACCTGCAGGCACGGCGAGCGTTCGGGCGGCGGCTTGGGGCCTCCACGCAGCGCGACCTGCAGGCACCGCGAGCGACCGGGCGGCGACCTGGGGCCTCCCCACAGCGCGACCTGCAAGTGACGCCAGCCACCGGGCGGCAGCCTGGGGTCTCCCCGTGGCGCATCTCGGTAGGCAGTACTCCGGCGGCGCGGCCGCCAACGTCCTGGCCACAGCGATGGGAGGAAGAAAGGGGACTCACTTGCGATTTGGGTAGGCTAGTGATGGGTTAGTTTTTTTAGCGATGCTAGCGATGGGTTAGTGGGTTGTTAGGATTAGAGGGACACTGGCCACCGGGCCTGCACGGTTAGATCAGCCTAACTAGTTATTTGTATATTCATGATTAGATGGGATAGACCACTGGGCCCTACATGTAATAACGGTGCTGACTTTTTCAGTTCCGACGTGTGGCCCAACCATGTTATAATCAAGTTTAAACGAGTTGAATCCGTCACTTTTCATATATATGGTAGTTTTAGTCAAAGATTAGTGATTAAGTGGTATTTTTCGGCACAAATTTATAAAGTGGTAGTTTGTAGGCACGGTTCCACGAATTGTGGTAGTTTTTTGTTAAATACTCTCAACCAAACGCATCCTAAGACAGTGTCACAGTTTGTACCTAGTATCTAAAAATGTTGCCATCTCATCAGTGGTGCCATTAGAAAATTATTTGGCACCGCTTCAGCAGTTTGTGAAGCCAACTTGTCCACACATCCAAGCAGTCAAGCAATAAAATACTAAATCTTTATCGCACAAAGGAACTGGGAGTCGGAGCAACTAGGTGCTCCGGAGTTCGGGTCCCTGATTTTTTTCCGCTGCATCGGCTCGCCAGTGCAGGGCACCGATGCGAGATGTAGCAACAGTTGTCTTTACACCAGTTTTGGCATACATAGTGGACGCCTTAGTGCTATTAGTTCTATGTTACTAAATTTGTGCATGTACACACATGTTAGTATCAATTTGCTGTCATCCAAACATTGTCGCTATGCTGTTGCAGTTATATTTACCTTCCTCTTAAAATGTTTAATTTATTATTTATAATACATGAGAAAGAACTTGTAGCGTTGTTGTAGTTAATTATAGCTTCTGATGTTTGAGAATTTGGTTGTTGTGTCAGTAGTAATTAATTCATCTACACATTGATCTTTTTAAGAAGATATGTCATAATTAACCTGTTTCTTCAATTTTTCAAAATAAGCATTGATGATTTTCTATGTTGTTGTAAACCCATTTTTCCTACAATTGTTATTGATCTAGTTTTAAATATTATAGAATGAACAGAAGCGTTCTTACTTGGAGTGGGTTGATCAAGAGTGACCATAGTCTTTGAAGATGTGCCTAGCAAAGCTTTGGAGCATGTATCAAGAAGAGAACAGAGGTAGGCTTAGAGATAGTGTTTTCAACATTGAAGAATATTTGAAAATGCGCGATAAAAAGAGGAAGGTTGAGAATGAGCTCAGATTTTTTTAATCGGACTTTGCTAAGATGGTGTTGGCGAAGGAGGAGGCACTTTCTCAGTTGGCCAGTGCAAAACAGGTTCTTGTTGAACTGAAAGCAGAGGTGGATAAGACGAGCCTGGATGATCTCGATTAGGGAAATGAATATATTGTTCTAATATTGTTCTTACGAAGTTGAACTATCTATATGATGTATTGTGCTATTTTCCGGTAGCTATCGTACTGTGATGTTAAAATATATCTATGTGCCAGATATGAAATTGGCAAACAGTTGTTCGATATGAAATGTGAATTTCCGTAATACTGAAATTATTAATTGTAAACTAATAAATCTGCGAAATGGGTCATGGAACTTTGCAAACGGTTCTAGAAGTAAAAGCGCTTATGATGGATAGCCCAATGCCACATAGTTTTCTTCATCAAATCGTGTGTAATGTAGTTGATAAAAGCAAACGGTTAACCAAGGCAGAGCATGTGTGATAGTTACACGTATCACACACAAGCCTATACATAAACCTGTGTGGGATGTACATACGAATGGAAACGTTTTCCCAGGATTGACTGTGTGGGATGTACATAAGAACGGAAACATGTTCCTTGGATTGCCTGTGTGTGATATACATACCTACGGAAATGTTTTTATGGGATTCGCCGTGTGGGATGTACATACCTACGGATATGCTTTCTAGGATTCACCGTGTGGGATGTACATACCTACGGAAATGATTGGGTTTCCGTGGGTCACCCGATCGCACACGAGCTCATCTGGTGTCCCAGGAGGGCCTATCCCTGAAGATTTCTGGGTCGTGTGGAAAGGACCCCCCTATCACCCACACTCACTTGGCGACGGTTCCAAATGCCATCGCGGAAAGGGGTTTAAAACGTTTGTATAGCACCGATGCGTACCGGTGTTCTTTCATTGAGTCATATGACCACTATCTATTAAGAGGGGTGTAGCATTCGAAGCTTTGATTTTCTGATGGTAAAGCCAAACTTATGAAAGTTGTGAGAGAAATTTCTTTATGCTCCGAGGAAATACTTGCCAGCAAAAGACTGTGATCTTCTTCGCTGTGAGAGATTTATCTCGGACCAAGGAGTTAGCATTACTTGTTCCTCAAGTAATGTTAACGTTGCTCCAAAATCCAACTGTTGTGAATGTGTCAGTTGGTCATTGGCTGGACCTCGTGTCCAAAATGGTCATTTCCCATCGGGAAGGTTGCCGCTATAAATAGCCACCCCGTGTCGGCTTTGTCCGGTGGCTGCTCCGTTTGATTCTGAGAAGATTGTTGAGCAACCCACTCTCCGAGTGATTTGAGTTTAAAATCCACAGAGGGAAAAACCCTAGAGCCGACGAATTATATAGTGGTTCAGCATCACTGGAATCTAAGTTTAGTATGCTCCACCTATTACTCTTAAGAGCTGCAAACTCTCTAGATGGTTACGTGTCAATTTCTTCAGAGACCAAGAGTGATTGTGGTTCTCAAAGAAAAAAGTATGTAAAGGTTTGGGGATCGCCTTCAAGTATCTACCACGAGTGATCGGCATCGGTTGACGAATCATTTGTCGAGGAAAATAGGGTGAAGAGAGTTTATCTTCCGTGTTAAGTCACATCCCCTCCAACCAGACGTAGTCCTTGTGAAGAAGGACGAATTGGTCGAACAAATTCTTTGTCACCATCGAGCATCATCGGTTATCTCTGTCACTCATGTTTACTTTCGATGCGTTTTCATTCGTGTGATTTACTTCGATGCATGCCTTAGTTTTCGGTTCTCTGTAGTAGTTCATCATAGTCTATATCTCATATATTCCGCTGCTGGTTTATGAGAGATTTAAGTTTTCCGAAGAAAATTTAAAACTCCCATTCACCCCCTCCCCCTCTGGTAGACATACTTCGTTCCTACACTATGTCACACTCTATATGTATGCATAGGGCCGAGGATCCGTCCTCACTCTCGATTGAGCTATGCATGTCTAAGTCGGACAGTGTATCTTTTGGTGAGTTCCCTCACTCTTGAATGTAATGAATCGTCTGATATTCTTGCGGAAATGTGATCGATTTGAGTGACAACATACTATATGCATACTAATTTCCTACAAGATTAGCTTAGCAACCTTGTATAAATTCAAAAATTCAACATCTCGTTAGTAATGGTGCACATTGCATGCATAAAAAATTGTTATGTCACAAAAATAAAAACACCACCATGTCATTTTCAAACCGGACACTTTCCGCTTTTACTGGTATTTATTATTTCCAATTGCTACCAATTCATAGGTTTTTCCTAATATTCAGGATCAAAATCGACACATATATGACATCACCGATGTCTTTGAAGAAGTCTTGGACTGTGTCGAAGAGACTTATTATCCAACGTTACATGTTGGTTCAAAGAGATCTTGTGTTGTGGTATGTATAAGTATGCTTCTTTTTATCCCTCCTAAGCTCATGCTGAAGATTAAACATGTATGGGATCGTTGCTATAGAACTTTGGTCGCGTTTTAAATTAAATCCATTCAGAAAAATGCACACTGAATGATTGAAGACATGCTGCCATGCTGCTTTGCAGGCTTTCTTTGATACTAGACAAAGAGAACATGTTATAAGGTCACTGATGATGTGATTCACAAAATACATGCTTTCCCTACGGTCAAGGAAGCAGGTCGTACATCAGCATGCTTAAGTTGTAGTGACTTGATAAAGGCAAGAAGCTTCCACACATTTACTGTTCCATTCAAAATTATTTGAAGGGGCTTCTTATTGGTTTAAATCTTGAAGCTTACACGGTCACTAACATGACCACACTATTTTAGGGTGATAACCTTCATTTCAGGTTGCAGGCCTTCCAAAGAAACTTCGGGATTGCAAGATAATTAAAGCGTAATTATATTTTTTTGGCAATGGCAAGGTGAAATTGTATATTTGTATTAAAGAGACAATAAAGAGTTGCTTCACATTCTTAATCACCGGTGGGCACAAATGCTAAGACAGTGATGAAAACTTAATGAATTTTTAATTTTCCCTCCAGTCACAACATCATTGATCCCTTGTATTTAAATACTCCGAAACTGATGACTTTTTGTTGAGGCATTCGATGGGGAAGACTCACGTACTCTTTTGTGGGGGGCTCAGATGCAAAATTTTGCTCTTGTTTTCTTACTAAAATAGAAAAGAAAACAACAAATAATAGTATTTGTTTGTTTTAAGTCGTCAAATACTTTTCATTTCATTATGATCTGGAATTCAGTTTTTCAAGTCATACAATTTTTTGGTTATGATACAAGGGTAATGCATTAGTTGGTTGCTGCAAGAGTTAATAACGGACGCGGTGATGTATGAGTTGCAGGCTCAATAACGAGCATCGTATTTTTATTTCGGTAATGTTACCCAGCGAACATGAGCTGGGAGGAGGGTGGCACGAATGCCATTTGATGGCAGTTTTAGTCGTGAGGAAAGATCAAACGACGTCAGTTTTAAAAAGAAAAATGCCCTCTCTGACTGTCACGTCGTTCTGAAGAAAATGCCATCCCCTCACGGCCTCACAACAAAAAATGCCACCTAAAATGTTGCAAATGCCACCCTTCCTGGTGCATGTCGGCCTGATAAGAGGGTCCTTTTATTTTTGTTTCGTGGTATTGCACGACATTCAACTATATGTTATAATGTGACAATGGCTTA
>NC_041387.1:656115769-656123583 GCF_002162155.2 Triticum dicoccoides | reverse complement strand
GTGCGACGCACACCTCCTCCCTTTGATGACGGTGCCGGATTGACACGAACACATGGGGGGGTCATGACAGAGAGCAAGGCGGTTAGCGGTGGACTCCTCCTTGGGGGTCCATGAAGTACGGTGTGAAGGACAGAGGGTGCCATGACGAAGGTGTTGTGGGTGCCATCCGGTTTTAAAGAGAAGGCTCTAGGAACAGGGAAGGGTGCGTTGGAGCATCGGTTTTTTGTGTTGGGATTGCGTGTTGGAGTTAACATGGCGGATAGTCCGGGCAATCACATTTCTTTCCAATATATGGCCTGGATCTAGGGGAGTCCAGACTGTCCACATCGTTGAATTTTAGGGAGCCACGCCCACAGGATCGAGGGAGAAATGAGCTTCAACCTCGAAGACGGTTGTAATCATTTATATGCATTATAGCCCATAACAACGCACAGACGTTCTACTAGTTAATTATATTTTTCCTCTTCGGGTTTTTAGTCGGCTTTTCACTACAAAAACAAGTTGTTGGTTTTTAGTAGCTATAAATTATATAACCTACTCCTTCCATTCCAAAATAAGTGTCTCAACTTTGTACTAAAGATAGTACAAAGTTGTACTAAAAAGCTGACTAAAAACTGAAAAAAAAATATTTTCAAAAATTGTTCAGTATATGTTTTATAAAAGTTCAGTGTATGTTAAAAAAGTTCACCGCATGTTCAAAAATTGGTTGGTGTGTACTAAAAAATGTTCAGTATATATACCAATAATGTTCAGTGTGTTCTGAAAAATGTTCGCCATATGCCAACAAAAGTTTAGTGTGCATTTTAAAGAAGTTCACCATATGCTACAAAAATTTAGTGTGCACTTGAAAAATGTTCACCGTATACTGCAAACATATAAAAAAGAATAAAGCGCAATAAAAACCAAAATAGAAAACCGAGCATATGGAAAAAGATGTTAAGTGGGCCGACCCATCTAGAGGTCCCACCAAAGAAGCCCCCGGCATCATATAGGATTTGGCCGAAAAATAGGTTGATGGAGACTGAACGGCTCTACTACCCTGGGGGAGCAACTAGTTGACAAGCGCTCCTTCGGGAGCCTCGCAACGATCACCTGCGGGTGGGCTGACTTGGCGCGCTCTCAGCTGCCGTCACGTGTCGCACTCTAGGTGCTCCCTCCATTTTATGTTTTTCTCCGCACGCGTTTTCGGCTTTTTAAGCAGGGTTTTTTTCGACTTTTTGTTTTCACCTGTCTTTTTTTTGCATAAGAAACATGTTTCTATTTTTTGCTTCCGTGAAAGACGCGGTTTTGCTTCCGTGAGAGGCACGGTTTTACTTTCACGATAGGCACGGCCGTGCCTATCGGAAACGGAAAAAATCTGTTTCCTATTTTTTTTTTTGCTTCCGCGAGAGGCACGACTGTGCCTCTTGGAAAATGAAAAAAACCCTGTTTTCTATTTATTTTTTCTTCCGCGAGAGGCACGGTTTTGCTTCTGCAAGATGCACAGTTGTGCTTTCGTGAGAGGCACAGCCGTGCCTCTAGGAAACGGAAAAAGATGTGTTTTCTGTTTTTCTTTTTCTCTTCCTCGAGAGGCACAGTTTTGCTTCAGCGAGAGGCACGATTGTGCTTTCGAGAGAGGCACGGGCGTGCCTTCTCGGAAACGAAAAAACTCGTTTTCTATTTATTTTTCCTTCCACGAGAGGTACGATTTTGCTTCCGTGAGAGGTACAGTCGTACTTTCGCGCGAGGCACGACCTTGCCTCTTTCAGAAAGGAAACAAACCATGCTGCCGGTTCAGTTTTTGTCTGGTTTTTTCATGAAAAAAAAGTTCGTCAAAACCTATCTACATGTCTAGTTTTGAAAATATCGACGTGAGGAATCCAACGGTGAAAACGGTTTGAGATTTGGACGCACAGTTTAAAAGATAAAATGTTTTGAATAAACATATATACGAAAAAGGGAAACTCTTAGATTACGACAAAAATCGCACATGCAGCGTGCCACTTGTCACGACCTGAGGAAGTGCGTGTGATCTTTAAAAGTACTCATCAATTAGTGATGTCAGTGTATATGAGTCACGTTATTTGGGCCCTGAGTCTGTTAACTTCCGCAGATCATCGCTCGATAAGAATTCATCCCGATCCCTATCCCGCGCCTTGAGCCCTACCCCCTCCATCCGGTGAAGAGTGTACGTTTGACTTAAATTTTGTCCACAAAAGAGTATATTTCTATCTTTTCAATGCACTTTAAAGTAGAAAAAATACTTCTATCTCATCACACGGTAATCAAGACCAATAACAATCTACACATGGTTTTTTTTAATTTCTACATGCACTTAACTCACTGGGGGTTGGTCAATTAAAGAGGAGAAAGATGATGACTTGCACCTTTCCAATGCATTTTTTACTTTACTTTATAATTTGTACTAAAATCTCTAGATGTACACTCTTTCACCAAACGGAGGGAATAGTTAATATGCATTTCCTTTTCTTTCCTTTCTTTCTCAACCGCACACAGTTCGTATGTGAAATGGGCCAGCAACACTGTTTATTTTGTCGGAAGAGACCCAGTCAGTTTTGTGAAGCTTCTAGAACCTTTCGGATGGTTTTTGGAAGCATCTAGAAGCTCTAAAGAGTTCTTATTTTTTTTTTATTTTTCATGTTTTCTTGACAGTTTTTATTCAGTTTTTCTTTTTTTCCTTGTATTTATTATTTTATTTCATTTTTATTTTGTTTTTTTCTTTTAATTTCGGTTTTTCATTTTATTTTTTGAAATGAATGAACTTTTTCAATTCAATAGAATTTTTCAAATTCATAAACTATTTTGTGAACTTTTTCTCAAATTTGTAAAAAAAATCCATTTTCTTGTGAACGTTTTTTCATTTAAAATTTTATTTTCTTGAATTTTGTGCACTTCTTTCCATCAAAGACGTGAACATTTTTAAAATCCGAGAACATCTTTTCCCAAATTTGTAAACTTTTTTTCACTCAAAATCAAGAAATTTTTGAAGTCCGAGTACACATGAACTTTTTCAAATTCTTGATCCTTATTTCCAATGCATGATTTGTTTTTTAAAATTCATAACTTTCTTTGAACTCGTGACCTTTTTTTAGTTCGTATTTTTTTTCAAATCAACATTTTTAGAATCCGATAAAAATTTTCAAATCCACAAACATCGTGAACATCTTTTTAGTTTGTGAACTTTTTCAATCTCCTGATTTTTTTTATTTTTTGCTAACTCTCTGTTAAACTTTATTAAAACTAGATAATACCCCGCGCGTTGCTGCGGGATATTATTGTGCCAAATCGTAAAGATTCATGGGTGTATTATCAGAGGACATATAAGAGATCAGAAGGAAATGAATTCTACCACTTCAGTGTGGTATTTGTGAACTCACACAAACCATATTTGCGCAATGTATAAGCAACTATCCGACTTGAATCATAGTTCTATGTTGTTTGAGCCTTGCAAATTACAATAAGCTCTTCAAACAAACTAAACAATTGTAGTAAGGGATTCATTCTTCAAACTTTCACCGGCCTAAAAGTGGGGGGCCAAACAGAAACTGTCTCACTCAAACTAAAGGTTCCAACAATAATCAAATGTATGCCTCACAGATAATAACATCATGGATCAAAACTGCTTGGCCATGCAATTGCACTTATACAACATGCAGACAATCTGGCTAACTTTAAATACATATATAAACAATGAAATCAAATTAACTAAACTTGATATATTTTACAAAGATAGATACATACCCAAGAGAAAAAAATTACTTCTCTTGCAACGATCTGAATTTAAATAAACTGATTGTGATAACAAAGTTACGCACAATTTGTTGCATGGTGGGATTTCACTCCAGATCTTAGGCTATAAGTATATCTACATCAAACAACTTGAACAACAAAAGTACTGTCTTGGCAGACTGTACATACAAAAAAGGACGCCATGTTTGGCAAGTCTGCATGCAGGCTTCAACCTTTGTTTGAATCAGTTTGAGCTTCACCTATATGCGTTAAAGCGAAGGAGATATAGGGTGGGTGTCTATGTGATACAAAAGAGAGATGACCGTAGAACATGAATGCAAGAAGAACATTACCATAGATTAGCAGGAATAGGACTGAAGCAAGATCACTGGCTTGCTTTGGTTTTCATCAAACAACTTGCAGAGACAATAGAAAAGAATCAGCACAAACGAAGGTTAGAAAAGTAGTAAGTAAAGATCAAAGCTTCTCTCAACAAAATCAACTATTGTAGAGATCATGAATTGTGGTATTATTGTTCGTTCAATCTAAACCTCCGATGGATATTGGTTGAAGATCAACCCGAAATTCCATCAATAATCAAAATTACCATAGGACTCGACAAAGTAAAATGGGTCTGGGATTATGGATTTAAGAGAAGCATCGACGTAAAAGATAGAGGACTGAAGGGAGTAACTGATAGTCCATAAGATAACCAGGAAACATAAAATTATTGACTCATTTTGTTCCAAAATTGCAAATTATGAAATAATGAACTTGTTATCACTGAATGCGGCAAGGTTAAAAAAACATATTGAGCAAACAATGGAGCATAAAGACTATCGAGATTTATTTTCAAACTACAATATGCTTCCATTTTCATCGGACCATGTCGATATAGATTCAAAAGTCTGCTTAAAAAACATCTAATGAACTTGTTATCATTGACATTAGCAAAGTTTCAAAAAAGATATTGAGTAAACAGTGGAGTACAAAGATTATCTAGATTTATTTTCAAACTGCAATCTCCTACCATTTACATTGACCTTGCTGGCATAGATTAAAAATTCTGCATAAAGAAACATCAGAAGGAGAGAGTATCACCATCGGTGCAGTATGAGTGGTGCGGCTGAACCCACCCGTGCTGGAGGACGATGGGAAGGCAATAAGGTGAGGCAAAGCACAGACTTCAAAAGGCGATCCATCAGTTTCTTATATGGAGAACGTGGGGGAGAGGAAGTGGAAGAGATTAGGAGATGGAGCGTCAAATGCCAAATATTTGAGGTACATGCAGCATATGTTTTCTTTTGTTTGGAGAAAATCAGGTCGTTGGGTGGTTGTACACAACAACGGGGAAGATAAGACAGTATGGGACGGTTGGAGCGGCTGGGTTGCATAAGGGCGGAAGAAGTGGCGTACAGTTGCTGTGATATTTTCTTAGAAAAAACAAACAAATACTGAAGAACAGAGCACATGACCTTCAACTTGAAGAAGTCATCGATGTAGTTTGAAATTGTATGTCCTTGTCCGCACGCCCATGACCAATAAAATGAAGCACCGAATGACCATGACAGCTTCCTCCCTAGTTGCAAAGGTCAGCTTGCGGAGAAAGGCCACCATTGCGACAGTAGAAGGTCGCGGTTGGAGGAAGACAAACAACGACTGAATGTTCAATGGCCCCGTTGTTTGATTAAGCACTTCTCTGAGCATTGGCTGTCACCCTTTATGCGGTCGGCCGCGCGATGGAGGGACCAGAGGGGAGCCACGGCATGTGCACAGGCACTGCTCAGGGATGCCTGCTTCAGGCCATGGCGGCAGCGAGGAGGCGAGGGGAAGGGGCAGTGGTAGACCGGCGAGCTGGGGCAGTGAGGGGGATGGTTGCATCACGGATTCATCCTGCTGGATCCCGCAGGAATCGGGGAGCGCGATAGGGATGGCCACTGCGTCTGATGCCACCGCCGCCGCGAGGAGTAAACGGAGAGCCGCCGCGAGGAGGATCCGGAGCTGAGGAACAGGATGAGGAAGTGGCTCCTACCACCGGCGAGGGAGGCCGGCGGCGGGAGGGAGTTTCTTCGGGCATGGGCAGTGGGGAATCCTAAAGATTTCGTGTTTTCTTTCGAGGATTTTTTATGGCATAGAGTTGAGGAGGTGGGCTTGAGTGGATTGCATGGTGTGACGTGGCTGGATGTGATTGGATGATGATGTGGCTATGCTGCATGTTGAGATAAATCAAATAGTGGGGGTGAACTTCTTAAGTATATACAGTAGGATCTGTGAACTTTTTTTTTCTTTTTTGCAACTTGTTTAGTTTGTGTTTTTAAAAAACTACATGAACTATTATTTGAAAACAGATCAACTTTTTTCAGATTCATGAACATTTTTTGAAAATTCATGAACTTTTTTGAATCCAAAAAGTTGTTTCATAATCTGCAAACTTTTTTTAAATTTGTCAACTTTGTTTTTCAGAATCGATGAGTTTTTTTCAAGTCCGCGAACTTTTTTGTCAAAATTATTTTGAACATTTTCATATTCTCGGCATTTTATTAAATCATGAACTTTTTCGATTCTTTGTAATTTTTATTTTTGTGAACTTTTTTGGTTTTTTGTGATTTTTTATTTCCTGTTTTCGTATTTGCCAATATATCTTTTTTTACAGGTTTTTAGACTATTTTTACAAGAGTGAAACGGTCAACTGTTGACTGGTCACTGGTCAACTCTTGACCTGAGCGGTCAACGGTTGACAGGTCAGCAATTGACCGTGCGAAGCGAACAAACCAAGGAAGACCAGCAACCATTTAGTATGAGGAGTGTGTTGGGCGGTTTTTTTTTCTTCAAAATAACCAGAAATATAAAAGTTGAGATCAAGTGCACAGCAGCCAGGCGAAACAATCAAAGTGTGTGCTAAAACTGGGTCAGCCCAAACCCAGCGTGCGTAAGCGATGGAGCGAGGATCTGCCTGCTCCGCCTCCATGCGGAGAGCCACGGACGCCGAGGTGGCGGCCTCGGAAGGAGAGGCGACGGCTGGCTCTCCGGCGAGCAGTGGTCGCGGGTGCTGCTCCGCCCACTCGGCCGCGCGGGCGGCGTGGTGGCAGCGGTCGTTTGGTGGCTGGTCTTCGCGTGTGGTCTTCTCCGGCGGACGGCGCCAGATTTGCAGGTCTTTTCCCTCCCCCTCTCATAGCTCCTTCCACCCCGGCGCTGCTGGTCCTTGGCGGTTCCTGGTCGCCGGATCTGGTGCGTTTGGGGTGCGGGAGTGGCGGCAGTCCCGGAGGAATCCTTGGCCGGTGTGGCCTGGCTACGATGGTGATGACATCAACTGTTGCCGTGCCCCTCCCTGGAGGCTCCATCGAGGTTCTGTTCCCCTCTCCCCCTCTCTCCCCGGGTGAAAACCTCATCCTTTTGGATGGGGCGGCAGCGGCGCTCTACGCCGTCACCTTCCTGGAGGGGCGATTTGGGGATTGGGGGATCGACGGTCGCGTGGTCCGATTTTATCGTTCTGCGCTTCCTTCCTCAGCACCTTCGATCTTGATAGCTTCATCCCTTCGTGTGTGGCTCTATGCGTGTGGGCGAGGATCTTCCAAGGCGAGCTCGTCTCTGCTGGGGGCGGGGCTGAGTATCTCTCAAGGTTGTTCGTGGCTGCCATCTTATCTGGCTCTAGGGTGAGCTTCCCTATCTTCCGACGGTACGGC
The DNA here is from genome assembly GCF_002162155.2 of Triticum dicoccoides. NCBI lineage: Eukaryota > Viridiplantae > Streptophyta > Magnoliopsida > Poales > Poaceae > Triticum > Triticum dicoccoides. Next base: position 656,116,171 of record NC_041387.1, on the reverse strand, counting down.
GTCCTTCGAGCCTGGACGAGGGGCAGGGGTCCTCTTCGGAGATGGTTTCAGGTAGTTTGTTGCAGCTCACCACTCCTGGTGCAGATGAGGGCTTGCTCCCTGTCTATGATGGGTCTCATCTTGTTAGTGCTTCCGCTCCACCTATGGTGCTCATTCTGCGGCTGGGGACATCATCGACATCAAGCGAAGCTTTGTTGTCCAATATGTTGTAGGGCTTGGTGTTGTTGAGGTTTGTAAGTTGTCTAGTAGCACCATGTATCTGCCGTCTTTTTCTTTTTCCTCTTGTAAGGTGCTGTCCGATGTAACTCCTGGCCGGTTGATGGCTTCGTTAATTCAAAGCCGGGCTCTCTCTCGAGCCTTCATTCTAAAAAAAAGATTAAAGTTACATGTGTTTTCCAAAAA
>NC_041387.1:656105438-656115378 GCF_002162155.2 Triticum dicoccoides | reverse complement strand
AGGCACACGAAATCTACGCCGTGGGGTGCATCCGCACTGGTAGGGTGGGAGACGGCGAAGCGGCATTGCCGATGACGGAGCTGCCCCACGTAAATTTTACAGTTTTGCTAGAACTCATCTAGATGAGATATAATTTGGTCACATTCACCTTTTATAGCCATTGAATGTGATGCTATAAGATGCGTGTGTGCCGGCGTGGGTTGTATCTATTCTTGTTTTTAAAGTGAATGAGACCAAATTATGTCTCATCTAGATGAGTTCTAGGTACTCCCTAAATTTTATCCGTCCTCTGCCACTGTCTATTATGATTAGGTTCCTCATGGCAGATAAGCGAATCAGACATTCATGAAATTGCATCTTGCTCATACTGTCGGGTGCCACAATGTTGACAAATCATGATGTGCTCTTGGAAGCATTTGAGATTCGATATTGAGCGACGTGCCATAATGGACTAAAACACCACGATTCGAAATCAAGATAGAGAAATCAAATTGTGCAGGGATATTTTGACAGGAATGGCAAAGAGTAGCCATCGGCAAGAACTAAGAATATGTTCGTTGGGCGAGACATTATGCTTCTTTTTGCAATAATCCCACTCGGTAAAGATGTACTATTCCTTGCAGGGAACAGTTCGTATATATCATGATTGGAGACGAATTCCAAAGTGGATGACGTGACGGATTTTGGTGGAGCATCTGGAAGAAAAGACACGAGTGAACACGGGAAGATCGAGAGCTCCAGCTAGCTACCATTTGGGCAGCGAATAGAGGTGAGCATGGATAGTTCGGCTCGAGCTCGAACCGTGCATTATCCACTTCGTCGAATTTATCTACAGCGCTGATGGCTTAAGCAGTATTTTCTCCGTGGCCTTACGGTTTATTAGGCCTCCTTATAATTGATTTTAATTCTAATAAAACATAAATTATATAACACAAAGGACCTTTGTGTTATGGCGAGAATCATGTTATGGCGAGTATAACATATGAGTCATATTTTTATTGGGTGTATAGATGACCAAAGTTTAACTTAAAATATGACGGGGAATACCTCTAGTAAGGTTGCTATGTGTGTGAGAGTCACATGGGATACGGAGCACACTGGTAATTATATGAAAGTTGTCGAGGCGCTGCGCAAACACAAAGTCACCATAGTGCGACCCTCATATTTTATTAATTGCATCAAGTCAACAACCAAAAACTCAATCTGAGATAACATTGCATTACAAAGTTGTTACATAGGGGTATAAAAGTTGAGTAGTGACATTTTCATATAATAAATTGATGGCTTTTTATGTGTTCGAAGAAGCACTAGTTTCTTCCCACCACGACGATGATAAATGCAGTACACGAGGCACATGCATATGTGACGAGTCTACCGGTCCTCTATGCCCAACAGTGTGATTGTCTGATGGCCTCATCTTTGTCTCATTCCTGCCCCATGTGGTGGAGGTTGGACACGCTTTTCAAGGGTGACAATCCCCAATTGCACGATTCATCTCCCCGAATCGAACCATGTTGGCATTGAATTGCTGCCATCTAACGCGCACCGGATCCACTGCGAAATCCGCATGTGCATCCTTGTATTGGAGCCATATAACGACATTCCTTTCGAGCGATAGCCTCTACCCAGCAGTGGTCTACACAAAAAATTTGCATGGGCAGATGGCCGAGACGCTTAGGCGTGTAGCATCATCCCATGCCTCCTTAACATTGAGGCGATTGGGAGCACGTGGTTGCCAATATGAGGAGTTGTGTGGGAGAGGCCTCTCCTACCCATAGGGATCTGCTCGTAGCCATGCTTGACATCCCAAACAACGGCATGTGTTTTGGGATTAGAATCCAGCCACTCATTGTGGAGGGCGGGATCTTCCTATGTGGCCTCCTCCACGTCGTGGCAATCCCACTCCTTCTCCTCTATCATGCCGGCGGCTTCCACCGCCGCTTCCTCCTTGTCGACAAGTTCTTGTTTCTCCTCCGAGAGAAGAACCCAGTCTGACCGAGTGGCAATCGGGATCGTGAAAGTGGGGAGAAAGAGGAGCTTTGTGAGGTAAGGATGGTGGGGGTGGAGAGAAAGAAGGCCAGACTTTTTTTGTCGGCGGACGATGGTAAAACATGGTAGGAAGGGCGCGAATGACAGAAAAACATGGTGGGAAGGGACGCAAGCAGTTGGGCATGCGGGGCCGCCATTAATTTTCTCATTTCCCCGGTGCCATGGACGGGGCGGGATCTCTACGGCATTGGTAGTGAGAGGAGGTGGGCCACTGAAGGATGGGTAGGGGTGAAACTTCTCTCCCACATGAGCGGTTGGTGGATAGCGCATCCTCCAAGTCAATCTCATGTATAGCCTCCAAATATGAAGGCTCACGGGGCTTCAAATTTTTTCTGACAAAGGGTAGATTTTATTTGCTCAAAAATGAAGCATCAAGAAGATACATAACAGGATGAGCACACACCCGGCCTCTGCATATCAAGGATGCACACAACCAACACTAACTCACACATGCGAAAACACGCAGACAAATAACAAAGTCATATAAAACCGAAGCTATGTGTAAGCGAGGAAAAAGTAAAAGAAAGCCCAAAAGCGGTCAGATATGCGGTCGGTAAACTACAACAATGACCATATCCACACCAACGATCTCATGACACCACATGGACGACGAGGTTCTTCAACAGCAACGCTTCAGGAAGGGAGCAACACTCAAGTGCTGCCGAACCGGATAAAAGCACATGTTCAGAATCTAGGTTTCCACCCTGAAAAATCTGTTCGAACATCGAGCAATGCCTTCAACAAGGTAACGACATAAGGAAAATATCACCATTACCAGGTAAAACCCTTCGGTTCAAACCTAGGCTTTCACCTCGGAGCTCGAAACTGGGTGCTGAGTAGCACCACCATCGAAGTCACTTAAGTTTTGTCGCCGCCACTTTTCCGCGATCCTAGCAGCTACGTGTGATGCCCGCCACCGCTGCACAACCATTCCTCTACGTCAAGTCCTCGTCCATAATTTGCATCTCACCGTCGAAGTCAACCACTGAATCTTGAGAGATGAACACTCTCGAAGATCATTTGTTGGCCACCATCGTCGTGGAACCGTGGGAGGTCACTGTAGCACAATCTGCTGTCAGCCCCCACCCGGCCGACCAAATCTGAATCACCACCACCAGGTCGTGGACCGTAGCATCGTTGGCCGACCAGCACCCGTGTGGATGTCCATCACCTCGCCGCCATGGTCTACCACCAAGCAGATAGCCCGATGTGCCCAACCTTCGCCACCGGCGCAAGAAGGACACGACAACCACCTGTCTCGGCTCCTCGGCAGGGCCATCTAGCCGGGAGTGGACCCTACCACATCCTGAGCTAGGCGGCGCCGCCCGCCGGAAAGGACCCAATGGCCCGCCTGGCCCGCGGGCTTGATATGGAGCACCTTGCATAATTTATGCCGACCTAGAGGCATACAACGACTCTACTGGAGTGTCATTTTGGACAAAAATCTCATATTGACAATTCTTATAGTGGACTACTCTGATAGGATTGCTCTAATATCATACTTATATACTGTACTTTTTTTGAAGGAGTAACAGTATATCATACGCTTAAACTTCTATCTTAGCAGAACCGCATGGCCATGGTCGGGGTCCCAAACGCGCGCAATGGAAATCAAAAGCTGAACATGCCAAGAAAATTAGTGGAAAATTAATCAATATATGCAAAAGAATTAAATTACTATTTAATCCGCATTGCATAACATAGATGTAATTAGAAATAGTTAATCATTTGATCGACGTATATGAAAATAGGAGAACTCATGACCAGCAAAGTACGCTATGTAATAGCACGAGATACGTACAACCGGTTTTGACGATGGTCCAACAGTATGCTATATATGTATGTAAGCATATATCCCTATTAGTGCTAGTTATGACTTGTTATCATTTTTTGTCGTACTTTAATGTTGAATACTGGTAGTTCTGAACTTTAATAAATACCTCCATTCAGGTTTATTAGCCGCCGCCGTATTTTGGGTTAAAGTTTGACCATACATTTGGCTAGAAAAAATGTTAATGCATGTCACAAAAAATTATATTGTTTGATTCGCATTTGAATGTAGCGTCCAATGATATTATTTTTTGCTATATATAATTTATACTTTATTATTTAAAGTCATGGTAAATTAATATGATTAGCAATGAGGGGACTAGTAAACCCGGATTATAGAGGTAGTATATGGCTGTCTGAATTGCAATGATAAACATGACCAGCAAATGTGCAACAGCTAGCTAACAAAGGCTGTCACCCTTCAGGCCCACACAAACCAAACACACACGTACAATTGCAATTTACTACGGCACACACGTAATGCATGCATGCATGCCTTGATGCGTTCCGCCCTGATTTCACGCCTTAAGCAAATGCAAAAGCACTTAGGAGGAGTATATATAGCACACACATAGTCGCATAGAAGATCAAAGGCGACGTTGATGATGGAGTGGAGTAGGTCAATTAAGTTGGGACGTCGACGACCTTGAAGCTGTCACGGTTCTTGAGGACGACGTCGTACATGTGGGTGGAGCGGAACTTGGTGAAGTCCCTTGGGAGGGAGATGAGGTCGATGCCGCCGTCGCGGCGGTGGAGCTGCACGATGTCGCGGTTCTCGTAGTAGCGCTCCCAGCCGTGCGCGCCGAGGCGCCGCTCCAGCAGCTCCAGCGTCGTCATCCTCTCGCCGGTGGGCACGTACAGCAGCGCCTTCCGGCCCGCCGCCGGCTGCTCCGGCTGCAGCTGCATCACGCCGTTCTTGAACACCCACACGCCGGAGCCCGAGCCCGACCCAGACATCCCTTCTCTAGCTGGCTGAGATGTGCGCACGCTATCGATCGGGCGGGGTGTGCATATTATATAGGCTCAAGGTGCCGGAGCCAGCGTTAAGCGCGCGGTAGACTAATGCACCAGCTAGGATCGGGATTCGACGTCACGATCAGGCGGCGACGGCTGCATGCTCTCGATGATTTGCCTATTCGGGTGCTCCTCTTTTGAAATAGTTGCGGCTGGTTTTAGCCACTCCCGTCTTTTCAGTGTGGGAAAAGAATGTTCGTCCGGCGAGAGTGGAGGCTGACGTTACGTCTTACGTGAGTATCTCCGGACGCAGCAGAGTGTTGTCAAGTCTGGCCGTTGAGGTGCCGGTGCTCTGTACTTGCACACATGCGTTGGAGTTGGACGACATGCTCGCAATCGCAAGTCGCAAGTGCATGCATCTGGCGCCTCTTTGCCTCGTCGCTCTCTCTGTCGGCTTGTCACTTGTCCATCTTGCCGCCGCCGCCGTCGCCGCTGTTTAGCTCTCCTGCAAGCTAGTCGTTGCCGACACTCTCGGCCATACCCGGTGCGCATGCCATTTTCCATGACCACCGCACAGCTGTATCAAAAGACAATTCTTTCGTTCATTTCTTTGCTTGATTGTGAGAGATCTTTCACAGCTACGCTATTCCAAACTTTTAGATTATGTCGGTTGCTTGAAAACTAAACAGTTTTTCTTAGAACAGGGGCCGCAGGCGAGAGCCAACCACAATGTACAGCCAGAGGATAATAAAGGGAATAGGGAATGTAACCCCACACGACAGATAAAAAGTGCTGAAGGAAAGCTAATAGACTACGAACAAAGAAGCAAAAGGAACAATGTCTAAGCCTCGACCACCAATGCGCTCGAACTAGAGGGATAGACCAAGTCTTGAGGCTGGTCGTAATGGTAGTATCATAGCTAGTATCATGCATGTCAACTAGGCAATTTTGATGAGGTGTCATAGCATTAAATGAAGAAAGAGAGGGTGTAGTATCATATCATGATACCGTATCATATTAAATGCTATGCTACTTTGTGTCATGCATGGTAATAAATAGAGTACTACATGATACTAATATCTGATACTGTGCATTAGGGAGGTACTCCCTCCGTCCTTTAAAGAGTGTACTTCCAACTTTCTTGGAAAGTCAAACTTTTTTATATTTGACCGTGTTTATATAATAATACATCAACAATTATGCCATCAAATTAGTAGCATTAGATTCATGATAAAATATACTTTCATCATATACCTATTTGATTTCATAAACATTGATATATTTTTGCACAAACTCGGTCAAATTTTGAAATAATTTAACCCTCCAACAAAGTTGGAAGTACACTCTTTAAAGGACGGAGGGAGTAGTATCATACACTAGTATCGTATGCATGATACTAGTATATGATACTCCCCATTACAACCAGCCTGAGGGGAAGCCATGCCATCAGAGGAAGATTATGCCTCGGTTCCCTCCCGATTGGTGAGATGGCGTCACAGTGCCATCCACCTCCACCACCGAGGAGAGAGGGCATGCTTCTCGACGTCGTCCCCAAGGGGGGAAATGACACCTTAAACGTCTTAGATGTCAATGGTCATAACCGTCATCCAAAATTTCCCCCAGACATAGCTCCCAGCCCAACTCCCACCCAGCCTCTCCGCGGTCACAATAGAGGGGCGACGGAAGTCGACACTACCAAACGCCCTCCGCTACCAGAAGGGTGCAACCCTCACAACAGAGTCTGCTGCCTTTGAGCCCTAGGTCCTCGCCCCAGAAGAGGAACAGCCGAAGACCTCGCTGCCACCCTTGGTGGCTATGTGTGAGATTCCCCATGGCTATTTTGGCGATAGTGAAGGCAGAGGGAGAGAAAGGAACAACGACATGGATAAAACCTAGTTGCCCTCGAGTCTCCCTTGGGGGACGATGTGAGGGATGGCCTGAGGTAACAAACTGGTAATTAATTTTTGATTTCGTTCTACCGATAGGGATAATGAATCAACAAGTGGGGAACACAAATTTTTTTTTTGAAAAGGAGGCGTACCCCCGGCCAATGCATCTCTTGATGCATACATCCATTTATTAAAATAAAGTTTGCGAAGGTTCCAACAAGAAGCCTTAAAACAAAACAAAGTGGGGAACACATGGCTCAAAATTATGTTCGTATAGTCTTTTATGGTGGTTGCTTTCATGGTGACGAGAGGATACATCATATAGTAATGGGTTGACACCTATGAGTCTGAGAGGAGAATAGTTTGCAAAGAAGAGCTAGGGCCAGTTCTTTTCGCCCCCCTCCACAGCTTCTCTTAGAATCTCCCCTCCATATATTTTTTACAATCCTAACTAATTAGACCTTAACTAGATAGGATTGTAAAAAATAATATGAAGTGGTGATTCTGGAAGAAGCTGGGGAGGGGGGCGATTAAGAGAGAATCGCCAAAAAAACTGGCCCCTAGTATTGGGACTTGAGCCGGGTCGAGTCAGCAGTGTATGGCTATGTCAAACCTCGAATAGTATCGGGCTTGGGCCAGCCGGCTTGGCCAATGTATCACACCCTGCTTGCTTGGCACATGTGCCTCAATGGAGACTGAAGCACGACACACAATGCATTAGATCACTCTCACACCTTGCCGACACGAACCTGGTCCGACAAGATGGTGTTACCTTTTTTTTTTGAGTAACTCAAGATGGTGTTACCTAGTAGCATTCACAAACTCGTGGGCCGGCCCAACTAATAGAAGCGGGTGAGCAACGCGTAGTTTCCTTTCCATTCAGTTTTCTTTTTTTTTTGTTTTTCTAATATATTTTTCCTTGTTTTCTTTAGCCAGTTTTCTTTGGTTTCTTTCTTTTGTCTATTTTTATGTTTTTTATCTTTTTAAAAATTCATGAACATCTATCTATAAAATAAAGACCCAGTGGGGCAGATTCAGCAGATCTCGGCCATCCATTAACATTAATCAGACAGTTCTTATTGTCCTAACGGTGAGCAACTAAACACATTTAGCGCTAAACGCGCTTACTGCTAATCAATCCTTTCTCTCCCTGATCCCCTTTCTTACGTACCCTTTCACACGAAAGGAAACGGCCACAACGAACAGTCGTGTGATCCCCTTCTTTACGTACCCTTTCACACGAAAGCAAACAGCCACAGTGAACCGTCGTGCGATCCCCTTCCTTACGTACCTTTCCATACGAAAGGAAACTGCCACAGCAAACCGCCCCACAGCGATGCCCCATCAACTCACTTCAGCGACGCACGCCGCCCCCATCGCCTCGACCCGCAACAACTTCAAGGACGCCGCCCCTCACATCTTTGTGCCGACTCTACCCATCGTCTTTGCATGGCCTCGGCCGTAGCGTCGCCGCTGCAACTTCAAGGACGCCGGCTGTCGGGGACGCGACCTACACTGCCTGGCTGACCGGTGGGGGCGCGTCGGAGGCGCCGCCTGGACCGCCCATCGCCATCGGACCTTTCAAGGACGCATGGCCGTCTGTTAGCGTCGGGCCATCGGACCATCATGGACACTGCCTGGACCACCTGCACGTCCCTCTCTGTCGGGCCTAGGTCATCAGCGCCGCCATCAGGGGACACACCGCCGTCAAACACGCAACCGCCGGCCAGAGGTCTTTCATCTCTGCTTTCTTCCTTTCTTGCGGAGAAGATTGATTCATGTTTCACTGAACAGAAAAGCAGCATGTATGCATTAAAAACTGAACCCAAATCATGCTTCGTAAAACTAAACCAAAAGCAGCCTTGTGTGCACACATTCAGCAGTTATTAAGCTTCATTACCAACGTGCGCTATGAAACAACTAGGTTACACAGTGATACGAAACTTTTGGTGGCAGCTGGCTAGTGGATCAGGTGTGCTGATTTCAATGGATTGTGGTCAGATTTTTGGATTTCTCTTTTAGCGGCCTAAGGACATGGTATGTGTCCCCTCCCCTGGTCACTTGCATATACCATTAATTACGTTGGATTAGTACAATCTTCAACCCATTTGAAGGAAGAGATGAACCTGCCGCTGGTGATGCTTACACAAACTATTTCTTTTGATGCTACTTTTCTAAAGAAAATTCAGGTATATCTTCAAGCTGGATTAAGATTACACGTGTGTTGCACATTTACTAGTTTTTAAAAAAATACCTATAATTTTTCATGACTATTAAAATTTTAATCAAGCTTTGAATTACATGGACATTTTAATATATATCCTAACATTTTTTAGTTTAAATTTTTCTAAATTCGTAATTTTTTAAGAACATACAAACATTTTAAAATTCATAGTTTTTTAAATAAAAATCGAGATCAGTAGTTGAAGTTCACGAACATTTTCTAAAATTCAATAATATTATTTAAAATTGATGAAAAGAAAATAAAATTGTGCAAAATAATAATTTTGTGATCATTTTAACTTCCAATTTATGTTATTTTAAATGTCTATAATTTCTACCAACTGGTTTTTCCAAAAGAAGAGGAACCTAAGGGAAAGAAAATTGCTCAAAGTGAGTGAATGGTCGCACACGAGGTGCCCAGGTGGCTATGTCTGCTGCTTGGAATAATTCCAGCACTAAGCCGAGGTGGAGCTACTGAGAGCCTAAAGACGTAGCTCCACCTCGCGGGCACCGCTATGTCTCAGACTCTTAGTAGCACGTTTGTGCATTTGAACACTCTGTTTCATTTTCCCCTCATTTTTTCTCATTTTTAAGTTTGTTTAACAATTCACACAATTCATATTTGAAATACATATACTCCAGTAAAACTTACTGACAATTTGAAAAAAGATGTGCCACTTTAAAAAAAAATTGTTGATAGCATTTGAAAAAAAAGTATCAATGCATATTTGAAAAAAATTTATAACACGTATTTGAAAACATAGTTCAAAACATGAGTTTGAAAACAATGTTAAACATGAATTTTCAAAATGGTAAAGAATAAATATGAATGGTTCAGATGTATATGAAAAATGCATGATGTTTATGAAAAAAATGTAGACATAAAGCATGTATCTAACAAAAAACATTGTATTTAAAAAATGTTAAACATGTATAAAAAATATTCCTTATGTGTAAGAAAAATGTACAATGTATATCAGCAATGTAGACAATGA
>NC_041387.1:656103909-656104920 GCF_002162155.2 Triticum dicoccoides | reverse complement strand
TCTTAATGACGTATTTAACAATTTTTAAACATGTAAAGAAATCTTGACATATATGAAAATTGTAGACATAAAAACGTATATTTTTGAAAATAATAATCATGTATTAGAAAAATGTTAAACATATATAAAAGAATGTTCTTGATGTATACAAAGAATGTACATTGTCTGTGATAAAAATTGATATATGTTGAACAAAAAGAAAAAAGTAAACAAAGTAAACCTAATAAAACAGCGGAACAAAGTGAAAAACGAATAAAACCAATGCAAATCAAGAAAACAAATACAAATGAAGAAAAATGAGAAAGAATGACAGAAAATCCGAAGAAAAACTGAAGAAACCTAATGTAAAACAGTGGTAAACAGTCAACCCAATGCTACAATAATGGGCCAGCCAAATCGAGACATAATACGTCTCGATATAGGTGACATATAGCTCCCTCGCTGCCTCGACTCTGGCACTGGGGGCACACTCGCCTTAGTGGGTCGGCAAATTAAAGTGGTTTTGGAAACTAGTCTATAGAACCTTTCATTCGGGCTTTTTCCTTTTCTATTTTATGTGTTTCTTTACCAAATTTCTTTAGTGTTGGACCCATCTCTTTGAAGCGAGAGGCATGTTGTCCTTGGCATAGTACGGGACGGAGTAGAAGGTCACTGTCTCAGGGGCCGCTGCCCCACACATGACCTTGGACCTTCGTCGCAGAGCTTGTATAGAGGATCTCGACAAAGATTGCTTAGTCCTTCCGGGGGATGACGTTGTAGTAGCGTTTGTCCAGAAACACCATTTACAAAAAAATCGAACCGCCTGCTCGGGGTTCGGCGACAGGACATTCTTCTTCTCTGCATGAACGCATGATGAGTTGGAGAAGAAGTTTGGCACCACCCGAGCAACGTTGTGTTGTTGGCAGCCATTGTGTTCTCCAGCGAATTTCGTGTGCGCTTTCGTTGGAGAGGAAAGACGAGGGGGAGAATGTGAGAATGTACTCCTCATCGAACATTTGGCATGGTATTTGT
>NC_041387.1:656067402-656103712 GCF_002162155.2 Triticum dicoccoides | reverse complement strand
TTCTCTCTTGAATGTGGTGGAAACCACAATGGGAATATGAAATGGATTCCATGAGTGAAAGCACGCCGGGCGATATGAACTCGAAACTCCAGTGCCATCACATTATGTTTACAGGTTATTAGCTACATTCCCAACTGCTACTAGAGTCAACGAGCCAACACCACTAATAAATGGGACCAGAATATCGCGTGGCTGGTGGGACCCATTTGACTCTAGTGACTCTGGTAAGGCCAGGCAATGCCACTAATAGTGGTAGTAGTGGCATTGCCTCCTTCCCAAATGCTACTAGGGTCCATGAGCCAACGCCACTAATAAATGAGAGCTAGAATAGCGATCGCATGGCCGGTGGAACCCATCTGACTCTGGGGGCACCGGTAGAGCTACCCACGTCACTAATAATTTGTCTACTAGTGACGCGTGGCTATGTACAATGCCACTAAAACTACCTGGCGGGTCGGACAACTCGGTCCTGTCTGCTAGTGACGTGTTGTGATATCCGCGCGTTACTAGTGATGTACTATGAGTAGCAGCCACGAAATGACCCACGTCGGTGGTATTTTGAAAATTTACCAGCAACGACTAATTTTGTGACATCGCCACTAACTGTTTTCACCTATAAGGGGTTTCCTACTAGTGTACGTGAAATTTTTGTGGTGCTTTTCAGTCATTTCCTAGCAATAGGCATAGTGGTGTGGTCGATCGCATGGTTGTTATGTTTAGATCTAATTGTTTTACCTGTAATCTTTGTATGTGCGGGTTTCTATTGAGTACTGTACTATAAGATTTTTACTGATAAGTTTGTTCCTTTTGGGGGTTTAGGTAACTCCCTCCAGCCCTCACCATTGTATTTATCTCAACATATCTTGAATTTGTTGTTATTCATGTTTCCTTTGCTATTCTGGTGATGTTAATTAGCTCTCATCTGCAAATGTACTGTGAATCTAATATACTATCAATCTAATATAAACACACTAGTGTTGCAACTCAAGTTTCTTCTTCACTTATTTGTCTGTTCTTTTCTTCTTTATTTGGATTACCAACTTGGCCAACTATTCAAGTTATCAGAGTCCAATTTATATATATATAAAAAGAACTTTGCCCGTACTTCTCCCAAGAACTATCTCTTGCAGATAAACACACGGGTTATCAAAATTCTTGTAACCTTTTATTCTATTTTCCATTTTTCTATACTTTGTCTTCATTTATTCTTTTCAAGTGATTCTTTTCCAGATTTGTTTTTGGACTTCGTACAACCACGACTGTGCTCTGTACAACATATTGTACATGGATTCATGGGAATGGGAAATGCTTGAAATAGTTTGATCAAGTATGCTTTGTGACTTCTTTTCGCCATCACTGCTAATTTCTTTTGCGAATTCTTTGATGTGTATCATGTTAGGGCTTTTAGCACTTTCTCTATGCTAGGGAAGTATTCCCTAGTTTCGTCAGCTAGTTGCATACAATATGACAAAGTTCGACCTGAACAAGATTGACTTGGATGTTCCTACCAAGAAGAGGAAGAAGACTCACTGTTAGATCTTCTCAGTGAAGACCAAGTGTCAGCATTACATGTTTCTTTTTCTTTTGGTTAAAATGTTTTCCGCTACTATCACTGGTCTTCGTTATTACATGTTCAATGTGTATAGCTATCATACCACCAGATATTTTTCAGATCTGAAATACTGTAGAAATATTGGATGATGTTTCTGTGTTGTTCTTGTGGTTGGCATAACAATTTTGCATCACACGTGCACTAGTACTATAGGATAATGTGTACAGTGCTTCTTGCTATTGAGCTTGAACATACTGTAGATTTTGCTTTATGCTCTGAAATGTGAAGATCAGTATATCTATTCAGCTAGAACAAACTGTAGATTTTTCAATATCATTGTGCTTCCTGCTATCAATAAATCATGTTTTCCCGTGAAGCTGGCTGGCCATTCTGTTCAAAACAATCTAATACTATACAGATTCATTAGTTTTGTTCATGAACATTTTTTTATGCCATGATCTCTTTCAAATTTTTGAACTAAGTTTGAATTCAAAAACATTTGTAATGCGTGAACAGTTTTTGAATTGGATAAAAATATCGAATCCATAAAAAAGTTGAGTTTGATGAACAATTGTTTGAATGCTGAACATTTTTTGAATCTATAAACGTTTGATGAGAATTTTTTAATACTAGAAATTAATATTGATTCTTCTTTTCTGTTTTTAAGAACCAAATTTTCCTTCTTTATATTTTAGAGAAGAAATTTCTTTATCTTTAAAATATCAAGGAAAGATATCAGAAAAATAACTAGGAGTTGGGCCAGCCCAACCAGGGGTGGAGCCAGAATTTTGGTATAGGGGGGGCCAAGTTGAGTTGAAAAAAATTGTCCGGAGCGAAGAAATAACTTCCTTAATAATATGTCATTTTGAGGCCATAAAACATGGATACATTTGTGTAGTAATACTCTACATTTAGCTCTACAATTAACAATGAGATGAAAAAAATTAACAAATTCATCCAAAGAAAACTTAGCTACTAATTTTATTCAACATAGATTTTTATGCAATACCGAAGAAGTTGTGTCCTATTTGGCGGCTCTTAGAAAACAAATAAGCTTTAGACTGTTTGAGGGAGATTTCTATATTCATAACTGCCCAAACGCAAGCTTCAGAAACAGCCTCACAACACAAACAGAAGAACTGAATCTGATGTATAATTTTGACACATCAAAAACTAAACTCTGATGTATAATTTTGACACATACAATAACTAAAATCCCTTATAGAATTAGCATCACGACAGAAGCATTGAGAGAGACCAATACAATAATCGGTAATGCTACTGCTAACCTTGTCTAATTCCTTCCGGACTGAAGAATTGACAAGGGCAGTCTGAGGACATAGCTCTTTGTCCCATTGCGGCACATGCGGTTTCAATCTAATCCCAAGCAGGAAGGGGCGGCGGGGCGCAGGAAGGGGTGGGCAGCGGCGCAACGCCAATTACACACGTGAATGACGGGTGAGGCTAATTACGCAGGGCCTGGAAGACCTTTTTTTCGAGAATTGGGCCTGGAAGACTGACGGGAGGAAGTCCTCCGTCCACTTGTGGGCTGTCTCATGGGCTTTTTCTTCTTTTCTCGTTTTATTACACTTGTGATGGGAGGGGCCAAGTACGTGCAATTGTATGATTTTCGCTAATTAATCGCTACCTGCTAAATGTCGTTCGATACTTCGATCAATAGGGGGGCCAGGCCCTGCTCGCCCCCCTTGTCTTCGCCACTGAGCCCAACTACCCCGTGCCTGACAAAAAAAGGTGCGCATTCGCTGACAATCTGCAGCCAGGTCGCCGAATAGGAGCAGCCACCCCAAAGGGTGCTTATAGCATCGCTAGCCAATCCCTTATAAACGGTTAGAGGAGAACAAAATAAGTTTTCTCCTTTAACGTGCACCTAACCTACCTCTTATAACGGTTAGAGGAGGGTATTTTTTTACTTCGCGACTACCACGACCCTTAAATATAGGCGGCCGCGCACCGTTGAAGTAAAAATCCCCTACTCCCCACCGCTTCATCGTTTTCACTCCACAGTCACCCAAACCCTATCAGTGCACCCCCACCCCACCCCCATCCACTCTGGCGCCCCCTCGTCATAAAAAATGGTCGGATCCAGCCACTCCCCGCCACATATAAAAAATGTAGATCCGTGATGCCCCCGCGGAGTCCCGATCCCATGGTCATGGTGGCGCGCCCCGCTTCCCCGGCCCAGCCACCGGCGCGACAAAGGGAATACCTCGGTGTGTGGCAGTGGGCGTGTGGCAACGTGCGGCCTCATACAACGCCCGCTGCTCCATAAGGAAGTTCGGATTCACCGTGACCATGGCTGCCATGGCCTCCTCGCTTGCGCGCTCGTCGTGGACTTGGCCCTCTGCCAATCGGTGCTGCTTGAGGAGGAGCAAATTGTACCTTTGCTCCTCCTGCGCCCGCTGAAACGCTGACATAGGAGCCGGCGCAGCCTGCTCCTCACCCGCCATGGCAGTGTTGTAGTGTGCCCGCGCTTGCTCCATGCTCATGGCGGCATACACCGCCGGCTCTGGAACGGTGTTGTCGTTGACCCCGTCTCCATTGTGGGGTTGTCGTTAGGGAGCTCAGGGGAGCTGGCCGGCAAACCGACCTCGATCCTCCTGACCGGCGCGCCGCTTCAATGCCGACGTCAGTGAGAGGTCGCGTCCGCTCCGAGCAGGCGTCAATGTGGAGCGGCTGCACTACATGAATGCGGGCAGCTGACGCCGGATGGGAAGCGCGCGTTGGTTGGGGGGGGGGGTAGTTAAACGCGGGCGTGGCTGCTGTCCTGACACCCGCAAAGCCCCCTAATTTGTCTCCGGTTCTACAAAAAAATGCGTCCGAACCGCCAAGCGAACTGATACATGATCGCGTTGGATAGAAATTTTTTTGACGGAAAGACAGCAGAGCGCTGATTTTCATTGATGAAGAAGAAGGTAAGGTACATGGTAAACCGGAGGCCCAAGGAAAACAAAACTGGCGTGGCTGGCATTAGTCCGCCCTGTACAAAAGTGATCTAGCGAACTCAAAGTGGCTCAAAGAAAGCTGACATCGGTGCAAGCCCAGCGTGTTGCCAGGTCCTTGCCTCATCGATGATGCGGCCATGAACCTGCTCGGCGGAGGAGGAGACGTGATTGAAAACCCTTGCGTTCCGCTCCTTCCAGATGCCCCATGACACAAGCAGGCAAGAGGCCTTCCAAATGGCCCGTCTCGCCCGCGGTAGCCCGGCAGTTTGTCGTCTGAATCGCAGCCGCAGCGAGCAGTCTGTGGGCATAGGCAACGCAGTGAACGGCATGCCTAGCGAGGATGTGGTCCTCTCCCACACGTCCACAGCGAAGGGGCAGGCTGCAATCATGTGGTGGGCCGTTTTCGGCGCCGCATGACATAGCGAGCAGATCGGGTCGTGTTCAATCCTTCGCTTGGCCAAGTTATCCGCCGTCATAATCCTCCCTTGCAACAGTAGCCAGGCGAAGCATTTGGCCCTGGGAGATGCTTTTGCCTTCCAGATTATGGCCTTATCGTTGGTTTGAACGCTGCCCTTAAATTGCATCTTGTATGCAGAAGCCGCCGTGTATTCGCCGGACGCTGTCCACTTCCAGGCAATCCGGTCTTCAACGTTGTCATTGATGGTGATGCTCGTAGCAGCCTCCCAGAGATCACAGAGCTCGTGTAGAATCGTCGGCGTTGGGTTGGGCTTGACGAGCGTCAGCCAATGATTGTCAAGCATCGCCACCCTGAAGGATAACCGTTTTCCGTTGCAGTGCTTGTACAGGTTGGGCCAGCGATCGGCCGGTCGGTTTCCGGCAGCCCAATGCGAGCGCCAGAACGACGCCGTTCGCCCATCGCTGATACAGATTGTTGACTAGGCACAGAATACAGCCTCCGCCTCGGGGTCACTCGGCAGGATCAGATTACCCCAAGGCCGGTCTCTATCAGTCCATGTGAGCCAACACCAGCGGGCCCGTAAGGCGCTTCCCTGTCTCTGCAGGTCATGGATGCCCAGCCCTCCGAGCTCCCGAGGCCGACAGACATTGCTCCATCTTACTAAGCATTTACCAGCCGGGGAAACCTCGTCCGCCGCCCAAAGGAAGCCCCTACGCAGCCTATCCGACGTATTTGGAGATAGCTCTAATAAACGCATCCTGCGTCGAGTCACACCGACTCACAGGTAGGTCTTGGTAAAGCTAAAGTACTGGTACTACTAGTGGTAATACGAACGCAATGCAACGAAGGCACTCCAAAGGAAGGTCAACTAGTATATGCATTCCGATCGAGGCAACGACTCTTCCTCGCCCCGCTGGTGCCCGGTGGTTGGTTGTACGCCGATTGACCCTCTGCCATGAAGGAGACCTCTCCACGAGAGAGCATCGACAAGCGCCAAACCGGCCGGTCTCTGCACAACAGCTCGTAGTATTGTTTTGCTTTTTGGTATATAATTGCTCATGGTTTCATTAAAATACTTTTTTTTGCCGGATGTTTCATTAAAATACTGCCTGACTCGTCTAAAATACTGCTCCCCTCCATTTCTAAATATAAGCCTTTTTTAAAGATTTTATTAATATAGACTATATACCGAGTGAATATATACTTTAAATTATATTTATATGCATTGGTATGTAGTAATCTTTTTATACTCCCTCCGTCCCGAAAAACATGTCACGAGTGGATATTTGCAATTTAGTCCTCCACGTTTTTCCGACCGAACCCGAGGTCCCTCTTCTTCCTCGCTCTCGCTCTCACTCTCTCCCGGCCGAACCCGACGACGGGCGCCGCCTTGCCGCTGATGGGGTCATGTACCTAGGGTAGGGTCATGGACCTGATCTAAGTACCTTGCCCAAGGACACCCTTAGAAGAGGTCGCCTTCCAGTCGACCAACGAGGGACTCACTCGACTGACTTGAAGGACTCGACCATGAAGACTCACTCGACCACCAGGAGGTCAAGAGGCACTCTGCACTGCAACGGCCTGTAATTAAGTAGGCTTTATGATAGTAAAGACACTTTATGTGGGGCGTTACCAGTAACGCCCCAAACTTAACCCATCTTAAACCCTCTCCTACGTGGGCTGGCTGGGGTCCTGGCGCACTCTATATAAGCCACCCCCCCTCCACTGGTAGAAGGGTTCGGCACCTTGTAACTCATATACTCATAATCCACTCGACCGCCTCCGGGCTCCGAGACGTAGGGCTATTACTTCTTCCGAGAAGGGCCTGAACTCGTACATCCCTTGTGTTTACAACCTCTTCATAGGTAGGACCTTGCCTCTCCATACCTACCCCCCACTGTACTGTCAGGCTTAGAACCACGACAGTTGGCGCCCACCGTGGGGCAGGTGTTTTAGCGATTTTGTGGAGAAGTTGCGATTCTTCCGAGTACTTTCATCATGGTGTCTACTGGAGTTTTGGTCGAAGGTCGAGAGATCTGTCTCGGCACTCTCACCTTCATCGCCGACGACTCCGCCTGGCTCCAGGAGGCTCCACTCGACGTTGATGCGCTCCCCGTCCGCGGTGCGACGCATTTTCGCGCATGTGTCCGCGGCGTTCTGCTGCGGCAACCGTCGACCCCGTATCGGACGGCTCCTCCATCGTCCACCCTCCCGATCTCCCGCCAGCGCAAGCGCTCGGGCCGGTCGAGGCTTCAGCGATGGGTGAGGCACGCGGTGGCTCGCCAATCGGCCACCACCCAAGTTGCGGCAATCGAGCCCGACGAATCTCTCTACGGCTTGTTCGATCTGTCGACTGGCTCCGTAGAGACTGCATCCGAGTGCGGTAGCAGTGATCCAGCGGCGGAAATCTTGATGGTCGACGGGCCCCGCAGTCCCCCTGGCTTCGCCCGTGATGGTGGAGCAGGTGACGGAGGCGACCCCGCACGAGGCCACGAAGAGTACCAGCCCGAGCCACTCGACTCTCTGCAAAGAGAGGAACTTCGCCGCAGGAACGTGGATGCTCTGCGTACTCCCATCGCAGGAGAAACCCCCGAGGCTCGTGCCTTGGAGGAGGCACGTCTGGCCAATTTGGCCGAACGCACTCGACTGGAGAATCTTCAGCGAGCACTCGACGAGCGCGCGCGGCAACGAGTTCCCGACACCAATCGACGTCAACTCTTCCCGCCGACTCAGGTATATCGAACCCCAATCCAGAATTTAGCAGCTGCGACCCGTATAGCAGAGTCCATCCAGCCTTCGCAGTCGGAAGCTGGCAGAGATTTGCTGCAGATCAGGGATCTGCTCCGGGCAGCAGGAGATCAGAATTCAGCCGTGTCTCAGTCACGCAACAGAATTCACAGTCGATCCGTCACTGCGAATACGGTTCAGTCGGCTCACAGCCCCAGATCGCCTCCGCAGCGTGAAGGGCGCGAGAATCGGCGAGATCAATATGGCGACCGACTCGACCGAGATGATAGGCGTCAAGTGCCCAATTCCCCTCCGAGGGGTGGGTCTTACGCTCCTCGGCAGCAAGATGACAGGCGTCAGTACAGTACAGGGCGAAGGGTTCCAGTCGACCCCAGAGAACCAGGCTTCGACGCGCGATCCATTATCGTGCAAGGTTTGGTCGACCGGAACAGAGCCCATCGAGGCGGACTCGACAGAGATGCACTCACAAGCAGTCGAGTGCATGCTTCTAGTCCTGAATGTTTCAGCAGAGCTATCAGAGCCGCAGTTATCCCTCCCAATTTCAGGTTGGCAACAGGAGTCAGCAAGTTCACTGGTGAGTCTAAGCCTGAAACTTGGCTTGAGGACTACCGAGTGGCAGTTCAGATTGGTGGTGGGAACGACGAGGTGGCCATGAAGCATTTACCCCTCATGCTGGAAGGTTCTGCCAGGGCATGGTTAACTCAATTACCGCCTAGCAGCATTTACACTTGGGAAGATCTGTCCCGAGTGTTCATCAGACGTTTGAAGGAACTTGCAAGCGACCAGTTGGACTGACAGAGTTGCAAGTCTGCGTGCAGAAGACCAATGAGACTCTCAGAGAGTATATTCAGAGATGGATCACTTTGCACCACACTGTGGAGAATGTGTCTGATCATCAGGCAGTCTGCGCCTTCAAAGATGGCGTCAAGAACAGAGAACTGAGTTTGAAGTTTGGTCGAACCGGTGACATGACCTTGAGCCGGATGATGGAGATTGCTACCAAGTACGCCAACGGCGAAGAAGAAGACCGACTCCGAAGCGGCAAGCACAAGCCGAGTCAGTCGGAAAAAGGAAACACCAGTCAGAAACAGAAGCGGAAGGCTGAACCGGCAGCTCCTGGAGAGGCTCTGGCCATGACTCAGGGAAAGTTTAAGGGGAAACCAAAAGGATCCTGGAACCCCAAGAAGGTAAAGGATAAAGAAGGGAACGACGTAATGGATATGCCATGTCACATCCACACGAAGAAAGACGAAGAGGGGAATATCATCTACCCGAAGCACACCACTCGCCAATGTCGACTCCTGATCCAGCAGTTTCAGGGAAAACAGTCTAAGGACAAGGAGAAGGAGTCGGACAAGGCTGAAGACAAGGAGGACAGTGAGGAAGGATATCCGCATATCAACTCCACTTTGATGATCTTTGCAGATGTGGAAAGCAGGAGTCGACTGAAAGTCATTAACCGAGAGGTGAACATGGTTGCCCCAGCAAAAGCAAATTATCTGAAATGGTCTCAAATACCCATCACATTCGACCAATCTGATCACCCGACTCATATTGCCACCCCTGGGAGGCAAGCTTTGGTGGTCGATCCAGTTGTCGAAGGCACTCGACTGACAAAAGTGCTGATGGACGGTGGAAGCGGGCTGAATTTGTTGTATGCAGACACACTGAAAGGAATGGGCATTCCAATGTCCCGACTGAGCACTAGTAACATGAGCTTTCATGGAGTTATACCAGGGAAGAAAGCCGAGTCACTCGGCCAAATAGCTTTGGACATGGTGTTTGGTGATTCGAAACATTTTCGCAAAGAAAAGTTGACGTTTGAGGTCGTGGATTTTCAGAGCGCATATCATGCCATTTTGGGGAGACCAGCTTACGCACGGTTCATGGCTCGACCATGTTACGTGTACCTCAAATTGAAGATGCCCGGCCCCAAAGGAGTGATCACTGTCACCGGTGATCGGAAAAAGGCAGAAGAGTGCTTTTAAAAGGGCTCAAAGATTGCCGATTCCCAGGTGACAGCGGTCGAGTTCGAGGAATACAAGCAAAACGCAGATCCGAGTGACTTGCTGCGATCAAAGAAACCCGCCACAGAGTCTGCATTCCAGTCGTCCGGTGAGACGAAGCCTGTTCACATTCACCCGACCGACCCCGATGCAGCTCCGACCCGCATCTCCACAACACTCGACCCAAAATAGGAAGAAGCGCTCATCCAGTTCCTCCGTGAGAACTGGGACATTTTTGCATGGAAGCCCGCTGACATGCCAGGTGTTCCCAGGGGACTGGCTGAGCATCGCCTAAGAGTCGACTCGTCTGCAAAACCAGTCAAAGAGCATCTTCGGCGGTCCGCCGTCCAGAAGAGAAAAGCCATTGGTGAGGAAGTGACTCGATTGTTGGCGGCAGGATTTATCCGAGAGATATACCACTCCGAGTGGCTCGCTAATGTCGTCATGGTTCCTAAGAAGGACAAGTCGCTCCGAATGTGCATTGATTTCAAGCACATCAACCGGGCCTGCCCGAAAGATCATTTTCCTCTCCCTCGCATAGATCAAATTGTTGACTCGACCGCGGGATGCGAGAGGCTGTCTTTTTTAGATTCCTACTCCGGGTACCACCAGATCCGTCTGTACGGACCCGACGAGGTAAAAACAGCTTTCATCACTCCATTCGGGTGCTTCTGCTATATCACCATGCCATTCGGCCTCAAGAATGCCGGAGCCACATTTATGCGAATGATTCAGAAGTGTCTACTCACTCAAATCAGTCGGAATGTGGAAGCATATATGGATGATATCGTTGTCAAGTCACGAAAAGGTTCCGACCTGCTCGCTGATCTCGCCGAAACATTTGCCAACCTCAGAAGATATGATATCAAGCTCAATCCATCAAAGTGCACATTTGGAGTTCCTGGTGGCAAGTTACTCCGTTTTCTCGTTTCCGAACGGGGAATCGACGCTAACCCAGAGAAGATTGGCACTATTCTCCGAATGAAACGCCCTGTGCGAGTGCACGA
This sequence comes from Triticum dicoccoides, assembly GCF_002162155.2. Lineage (NCBI taxonomy): Eukaryota > Viridiplantae > Streptophyta > Magnoliopsida > Poales > Poaceae > Triticum > Triticum dicoccoides. The sequence continues at coordinate 656,093,018 of NC_041387.1, read as the reverse complement.
CGTCCAGAAGCTTACTGGATGCTTGGCCGCATTAAGTCGATTCATCTCACGACTCGGTGAAAAGGCATTGCCTCTTTACCGACTGATGAAGAAGACAGACAAGTTCGAGTGGACTCCAGAAGCTGATGCAGCGTTTGCCGAGCTAAAAGCTCTGCTCTCCACCCAGCCGGTGCTTGCTGCTCCAATCAGCAAAGAGCCTCTGTTGCTCTATATCGCAGCCACAGGACAAGTCGTCAGTACTATGCTTACGGTCGAGCGGGAAGAAGAAGGAAAAGCTCTCAAAGTTCAGCGCCCAGTGTAATATTTGTCTGAAGTCTTGACTCCATCCAAGCAGAGATATCCTCATTATCAGAAGCTTGTGTATGGAATATACATGACCACAAAGAAGGTTGCTCATTATTTTTCTGATCATTCCATCACAGTCGTCAGCGACGCTCCACTATCAGAGATTTTGCACAACAGAGATGCAACTGGTCGAGTGGCCAAATGGGCGATTGAAGTTCTTCCCCTTGATATCAAGTTTGAGGCAAAGAAAGACATTAAGTCCCAGGCAATAGCAGATTTCCTCACCGAGTGGATTGAACAACAGCAGCCGACTGAAGTTCACTCGGAGCATTGGACCATGTTCTTTGATGGTTCTAAGATGTTGAATGGTTCCGGTGCTGGGGTTGTCCTGGTTTCCCCCAGAGGAGATAAGCTCAGATATGTGCTCCAGATTCACTTTGATTCCTCCAACAATGAGGCAGAATATGAGACCCTCTTATATGGGTTGCACATGGCCATTTCACTCGGCGTCCGTCGCCTGATGGTCTATGGCGACTCGGATTTAGTGGTCAATCAGGTGATGAAAGAGTGGGACGTGAGAAGCCCAGCCATGACTGGATACTGCAGTGCAGTGAGGAAGCTGGAAAAGAAGTTCGAGGGGTTGGAGCTCCATCATATACCCCGACTGAAAAATCAAGCAGCTGATGATCTAGCAAAGATAGGTTCCAAGAGAGAAGCCGTTCCGAGTGGTGTGTTCTTGGAGCATATACACACTCCATCAGTCAAAGAAGATCCTTTCACCGAAGAAACTCCACAGCCCAAGAGTGCCACAGATCCGACTGAGGTTGAAGTCCCAGCGGTGGTCGACTTGATCATGGAGGTCTTGGTGGTCATTCCCGACTGGACATTTCCATACGTCGCGTATATCCTGAGAAAAGAGCTTCCGGAGGATGAGGAAGAGGCTCGACAGATCGTCCGTCGATCTAAGGCCTTTACCGTAATCAAAGAACAATTGTACAGAGAAAGCGCGACTGGAGTTGGTCAGAAGTGCATAACACCAGAAGAAGGTCGACTCATCCTCAATGATATCCACTCGGGAACCTGTGGTCATCATGCGTCCTCTCGGACCATCGAGGCCAAAGCATACCGAGACGGATTTTACTGGCCAAAGGCGAATGAGATGGCAAAAGAGATAGTGGATAAGTGCGAGGGATGTCAGTTCTACTCGAATATGTCACACAAGCCTGCGTCGGCTCTGAAGACCATCCCACTCGTCTGGCCTTTCGCAGTATGGGGACTGGACATGGTCGGTCCTTTGAGAACAGGACGAAGTGGCTTCACGCATGTACTGGTGGCAGTCGACAAGTTCACCAAGTGGATCGAGGCTAAACCAATCAAGAACCTTGACACCGGTACTGCTGTTAGCTTCATCAGGGAACTAATATTCAGATATGGAGTCCCGCACAGCATCATTACGGATAATGGGTCGAACTTTGACTCGGAGGAATTCAGAGATTTCTGCAACTCCCAAGGCACACGGGTCGACTACGCTTCAGTCGCCCATCCGCAGTCGAATGGACAAGCAGAGCGAGCTAATGGACTGATTCTTAAAGGATTGAAGCCCCGACTGATGCGTGATCTCAAACACGTGGCTGGAGCTTGGGTCGACGAACTTCCCTCAGTGCTTTGGGGGCTGCGGACCACACCTAATCGGTCGACCGGAAGAACTCCATTCTTCTTGGTCTACGGAGCTGAAGCAGTCTTGCCGAGTGATCTTCTCCACAATGCTCCTCGAGTTGAAATCTACAACGAAGCAGAGGCTGAACAAGCGCGGCAGGACGCAGTCGACCTTTTAGAGGAAGAAAGGGAGATGGCTCTGATCCGGTCGACCATCTACCAACAAGATTTGTGTCGTTTCCACGCCAGAAATGTGAGAGGTCGAGCCTTCCAGGAAGGAGATTTAGTTCTCCGAGTGGATCAGCACAAACCACACAAGCTTGCTCCTTCTTGGGAAGGTCCCTTCATCGTCACCAAGGTTCTCCACAACGGGGCGTACCGTCTTTACAATGTCGAGCATAATATCGACGAGCCCCGTGCTTGGAACGCGGAACTACTCCGCCCATTTTATACTTAAGTTTTATCACTCGGATGAGTTGCAATAAAGTACTTCTGTAGTTCATGGACCTCAAAATAATAGTGTCATAGTTCCTCCATAATTTCTGTCACTTTTTATTTTTGTCCAATAAAATTCCCCCTCAGTAGGTGACTTAGCCGCGAATCCGTTTCGCCTAAGTTTGTAAAAATCCTACCGAGTGGTGAGCCAGACTCCCACTCGGAGACTTAGCCGCGAATCCGTTTCGCCTAAGTTTGTAAAAATCCTACCGAGTGGTGAGCCAGACTCCCACTCGGAGGCTTAGCCGCGAATCCGTTTCGCCTAAGTTTGTAAAAATCCTACCGAGTGGTGAGCCAGACTCCCACTCGGAGGCTTAGCTGCGAATCCGTTTCGCCTAAGTTTGTCAAAATCCTACCGAGTGGAGAGCAACCCTCTCACTCGGAGGCTTAGCTGCAGTCCAAGCACTCGCCTAAGTTACAAAAATCCTACCGAGTGGTGAGCCAGACTCCCACTCGGAGACTTAGCCGCGAATCCGTTTCGCCTAAGTTTGTAAAAATCCTACCGAGTGGTGAGCCAGACTCCCACTTGGAGGCTTAGCCGCGAATCCGTTTCGCCTAAGTTTGTAAAAATCCTACCGAGTGGTGAGCCAGACTCCCACTCGGAGGCTTAGCTGCGAATCCGTTTCGCCTAAGTTTGTCAAAATCCTACCGAGTGGAGAGCAACCCTCTCACTCGGGGGCTTAAGTTACAAAAATCCTACCGAGTGGAGAGCAACCCTCTCACTCGGGGGCTTAGCTGCAGTCCAAGCACTCGCCTAAGTTACAAAAATCCTACCGAGTGGAGAGCAACCCTCTCACTCGGAGGCTTAGCTGCAGTCCAAGCACTCGCCTAAGTTATAAAAATCCTACCGAGTGAAGAGCAAACCTCTCACTCGGAGGCTTAGCTGCAGCCCAGTGCTAGCCTAAGTTCTCAAAATCCTACCGAGTGGTAAGCCAGACTTTCACTCGGGGGCTTAGCTGCAGCCCTGTGCTCGCCTAAGTTGTAAAAAATCCTACCGAGTGAAGAGCAACCCTCTCACTCGGAGGCTTAGCTGCAATCCAAGCACTCGCCTAAGTTATAGAAATCCTACCGAGTGGTAAGCCGGGCTTCCACTCGGAGGCTTAGCCGCAGCCCAGTGCTCGCCTAAGTGGACTAAAGAATAAGTCGATTGCAGTAAAGGCACCTTGCTTTGAACCTGCAAAAGACATTTCGAGCCAAAAGCAATCGTATTCAAGCACCAAATTCAAGTTTGAATCGATATCTAAAAGAACCGAAAGTGCTCAGGCGTTAAGCCTGTTAAGGTTTATCGGTTACAATTTCACTCGGCATACCGAGGCAAATTTAAAGCGTCGAGCCAGAAGAAGTTTTTTACCCCTCCTGTGGAGGGCTGGAAGGTGCAACGAATTCATCAAGGTCAATTCCGTCGGCGATCCGAGTGGCGGCCGCAAGGAAAGTTTCCATAAAGGACCTGAAGTCGTGTTTCTTGGTGTGGCCACCCGAAGGGCCGCCAGCTTCTCTTCTCGCGCATCTTTACAGTGGACTCGGGCCAGACACAGAGCAACATCTGCACCACACCGAGCCGAGGACTTCTTCCATTCCTGCACTCGACCAGGGATCGTGTTCAAGCGGGCCATCAGCGACTCAAGGTCATTCTGAAGTGTCTCCTCAGGACAGAGCGTCGAGTCGATGCGAGATGTGGCGGCCTTCAGCCTTGCGAGATAGTCCACGACAGCTGCAACACGAGACTCCAGTCGGAAAACATCCATGGCAACTTCGTCGTTCACCGGAGAATTGACGGGGTCGAGGTTTGGCTCCAGCCGGCTAGTTTCTTCTTCAAAATTTTGACAAAATTCTGCAAGGATGATCACTAAGTCAAGGGGATGGTCGAATGGAAAAACCACAATTGGAAATGTTTGCCGAGCATAGAGGTTTACCTTCAAGCATAAGAAACAGCTTCTTGGCAAGACCACTTAGGAAGGCCTCCAGATCATTTTTCTTCCCAGTCAACTTGCTGACTTGGTCGGTCAGGGCAGCTTTATCAGTTTTTAGTCGACTGACCTCCTTGTTGGCGATCCCAAGAGCAGCTTTCAGATTGGTATTGTCTTGTTCAAGCTTGGTGACTGAAGCTAACTTCTCGTCAGCAAGCTTGATCTTCTCAGCTAGTTCGAGGTCTTTCTTCTGTTGGGCCTCCCTTACCTTACCTGCAAGTTACAGCAAGATCAGATTTTGAAACAAGCAAGGGGAAAAGCAGTCGTGAGGGTCTCACCAAACATACCTTCGGTCTCCTCCTTTGCCTTCGTCAGCTTCTCCTGAACCAGCTTCAAGCTCAGCTCGAGTTGAGTGTGCTTGTTTTCCAGCTCAGAGTAGCGAGCCACAAGATCACAGGAGTTCTGCGAAGAACCAATCGACTAAATGTCAAATATAATTCACTTCCGAGTGAAAAAGGAAAAATCACACGTTTCTAAGACTACAGCCGAATACAAGCATTCGACCGTAGTCTCGGGGACTACACCCAGTGGGTGCACTCAGCGTGCCCCCACTAATCCTGTTGAAGATAAAGTCGACCAGTCGACCTCAAAAAAAAAAGAGAGAGATGTATTCTTTAAGACTGTAATCAACTGCAAGCAGTCGACCACAGTCTCGGGGACTACACCCAGTGGGTGCACTCAGCGTGCCCCCACCGGTTTGTGAAATCCAGTCGACATAGTCGACTGACAGAAAGATTGACATCATAAAGCCTAAGGCCGACTGCCAGCAGTCGACCTTAGCCTTGGGGACTACACCCAGCGGGTGCACTCAGCGTGCCCCCGCTAACACGGAGTTTAATCGACACACCCAGTGGGTGACTACTATAAATTTCGGAAAGTAAAAGTTTTTGGTAGCACATCCAACAGAACAAACGGTGGTCGACTGACCTGAACATTGCTTTGGAGGGCAGAACTGGCGTCATAAGCTGCCTGGCTCGCATCCCGGATGGTCTTCAACTGCTCCATCATGATTCCCGCCTGGCGTATCGCCTCCTTCACCGCGCCAGCTTGGTCCTCTGGGACGTGGTGCGTCGTGAAGAGGGAGGGCTGCTGAGCACTCGTCAATGGATCTGCGAAGGACACCGTGTGTCGAGTGGTGTTCTCTTCCTCCGCAATCAGAATCTCAGGCGCCGTCACATCCTAGGGCACCTTGCTGGCGGACGCTTTTCTACTCCTTCTGCGCTTCAGCGGTTCCTCATCCTCATCATCATCAGGGAGATTGATAACAGCATTGGGTGGAGCTACGGAGAAGAATCAGGATCAGAGATCGCGAGTCAGTCGACTAAAAACGGCGTTAAGAATATAGTACCTAGTTTTGAAGTTGCTGCGTCCTCCATCTCATGGTCATCAGCCCGGGCTGAGGTCTCAGAAGTAGCAGCACTGCAACTCCAAAGAATCAGTCGACTAACTTCAGCGTCAACCAGGGACAAAGTTCACACAAAATAAGAAGACTTAAGTAGCACGATTACCCTGATATGGTGGGGATGGACACCTTCATCTTCGGCAGGAGCTTGATCGGCTTCGACGAGGCCGCCCTGGGCTGCTTCGGCACCTTTTCAGTCGGCACCGGAGAGGTGGTCCGAGGGCGCTTGGTCGACTGAGCAACGGTCGCAACCCCCTTGCCACGTTCAGTCGAAGGGTCGTGGACAAGCTTTGACCTCCTTTCCAAGCGCGGTGGTATGACCTCCTCCTCCTCTTCTTCCTCGTCTTCAGCGTCATCTTCATCACCGTCATCATCGTCATCGTCATCATCATCCTCTGCAACGTTCGAGTCCCATTCCTCCTCTTCCTGGCTCTCGCCCCCACTCGCCTCACCCTCCTCAATCGGAGCTTGTGCCCCATTGGGCATCGAGTACAGCTCGGTGAGGGCCTAGCAGATATCAAGACAAGGATCAATCGACCAGTCGGCAGGATAAACAGAAATGAGTGAGACAAGAACACAGTGGAGAGCAGAGCAAGCGTACCTTGTTTGGATCGCTGTTGTGGTCGAGTGGAGGAATCCTTCTGGCTCCGCGTGGGTTATCTTTGTTTCCGGTAACGGCTACCATCCATCTTTCCAGAGTGACATCATCGACTGCTTCTGGATGGACTCGAGTCTCGTCTTCAGTCCCACAGTACAACCACATGCAGTGGCTCCGGAACTGAAGGGGCTGGATGCGACGCCTAAGGAAGACCTCCAGGAGATCCATCCCCGTCACTCCCTCCCGAACCAACTGCACCACGCGCTCCATCAACATCTTCACGTCAGCTTTCTCCTCCGGAATCAACTTCAGAGAGGAAGGCTTGTTCACTCGGTCCATGGTAAACTGAGGGAGTCCACTCGACTGCCCCGGCGTCGACTGGTCCTGGCAGTAGAACCAGGTCAACTGCCAGCCTCTGACTGACTCGGGAAAGGTCATGGGCGGGAAGGTGCTCTTGTTCCTCACCTGGATCCCCAGACCCCCACACATTTGGACGACTCGGGTTCTTTCATCGCCTGGGCTCGCCTTCTTCACGGTCTGAGAGCGACACGTGAATATATGCTTGAACAAACCCCAGTGCGGTCGATAGCCCAGGAAACCCTCACACATGGACACGAACGCGGAAAGATAGGCGATAGAATTTGGGGTAAAGTGGTGGAGCTGCGCTCCAAAGAAGTTCAAGAAGCCATTGAAGAAAATACTCGGCGGCAAAGAAAATCCACGATCAACATGGGTGGCCAAGAGCACACACTCACCCTCTTCTGGCTGGGGCTGCCATTCCTTCCCCGGAAGCCTCGCAGCTCCATGAGGGATCAAGCCCTCGTTAGCCATGTCGAGGAGATCTTTTTCTGTGATGGTCGACTGGATCCAGTCTCCTTGGACCCAGCCCTTCGGCAGGCGGGATCTGGACGAAGACCCGCCGCGGCTGGTAGATCTCCCCTTCGCCTTCTCCGACGCCGACGCCTTCTTCGCACGTTCCAGCGCCGCCGTCTTCTCCTTGGCCATGGTTGCCGGCGAGATGCGCGAGGGGAAGTCGTGCGGGGGCAAGAGCGAGCGCGCCGGACGGAGACGAAGGGAGCAGAGAGAGAGAGAATGCTGAGACACAGTACAAAAATCCTCGCCGGGCGCATTTATAAGGTCCCTTCCGAGTGGATGACAGGTGGGCCCGGTCGATCTAATCATATCCAGGAACAGTTATGCAGACGGGATACGTGGTGAAGAAAGCGGCGCGGAGATCGAGGCGTCTATGTCCCGTCCCATCCGAACACCGCGGTCCGCTCCGCTTCGCGCGCGTCCCCAAATTTCGCATCCCGCGGAATCCGCGAACGGCAGATCGGTCTGTCAGACGCGGGGTTTCCCGCGATCCGTCGCTCGGAGATCGTCGAAGCCCGGAAGATCACTTGACGAAAGAAGAGAATGGATCGAGTCGACTGAAGACAGGTTGCTCACTATCGACGAAGAGATTCTTTGGTCCAGAACAACGCACGACCAGCGTGCAAAGGTTAATCGGAAACAACATCAACTCCTTCCTCACTCGAAGCCTCAATCCATTCGGGGGCTAATGATGGGGTCATGTACCTAGGGTAGGGTCATGGACCTGATCTAAGTACCTTGCCCAAGGACACCCTTAGAAGAGGTCGCCTTCCAGTCGACCAACGAGGGACTCACTCGACTGACTTGAAGGACTCGACCATGAAGACTCACTCGACCACCAGGAGGTCAAGAGGCACTCTGCACTGCAACGGCCTGTAATTAAGTAGGCTTTATGATAGTAAAGACACTTTATGTGGGGCGTTACCAGTAACGCCCCAAACTTAACTCACCTTAAACCCTCTCCTACGTGGGCTGGCTGGGGTCCTGGCAGACTCTATATAAGCCACCCCCCTCCACTGGTAGAAGGGTTCGGCACCTTGTAACTCATATACTCATAATCCACTCGACCGCCTCCGGGCTCCGAGACGTAGGGCTATTACTTCTTCCGAGAAGGGCCTGAACTCGTACATCCCTTGTGTTTACAACCTCTCCATAGCTAGGACCTTGCCTCTCCATACCTACCCCCCACTCTACTGTCAGGCTTAGAACCACGACAGCCGCCCCTCTCCGCCACCGCTCCTCCCGCCCCACGCCGCCCCCGCCGCCCCTCTCCGCCACCGCTCCTCCCGCCCCACGCCGCCCCCGCTGCCACCACCCCTCCCGCCTCACGCCCCACGCCACATCGTTCCCCGCCTCGTTCCCCAACGTGAAGCACGCGTTTTTTTGTCGATCCTCCTGTCGTTCCTATTCGACGGCCATGTGTTTACCTCACCGGGGCACGGCAGTGGGGCGCCCTCCTTTCTCGCATTCCTGGCGCGGCGGCTGCTCGGCGGATTGCAAAGAGGCAGGTGGAGGAGCTCACCAAGTAGCCCGCCGGAGTCAAAGGTCTCCTTTTTCCCCTTCTCCTCCCTTTGATCTACTGCGCCCATACAATTTCTTCTTTTATCTTCTTGGATTGTTCGGGCCATGTCCACCCAATTTCTTCTTCATCATCCTAGGTTTCTACAGGCATTCGAGGATAGGGACAAGCCGGCGGCGCAGCCAGTGACTGGAGCGGCGGCGCGAGCTCTGTCTCCGGGGAGAAGCCGATGGGCGACGTCAGCGAGCTCGTCTCCGTGCGTTAACCCCTCTGTGCATTGCGGGGTGGGGAGGCAACTCCGTGAGCTCGTCTTCGTGCGGCTACCGGGGGTTTGCCCCTCAGCCGCAAACTCTATTTCCGGGGAGAAGCGGCGTCGGCGACTCCGTGAGGGCGGCCGCCGGCGCAAGCCCCCATCCATCCCAACTCCAAACTCTGAAACTTCATTTTTTCTTTTCTGAAATGAACTCTGAAACTTCGTTTTTTCTTTTCTGAAATGAACTCTGAAACTTAGCAATGGTTAATGGTGACTGAGTAGGTCGATTTTCGGCGGCTTCGCTCAAGGCCAACGACTGGGCGCGTGTGGTGGCAGTTCGAGGAGTGGTGACATCTTCTGGTGGATTGCTGTGTGTGCTTTGGTCTGAAAATTTGTGATTGGAAGGAGTGGCAACATCTTCAGGTGGAAGGAGTGGCAGTTCAAGGACATCTTCAGCAGTGGTCTGAATTGATTCAGGTGATTCCTGAATTGCTGCATTTTCAACAGCACTAAACAACTGCATTCTCAACTGCTGAATTAGACTGAATATTCCTCGTGTATAATGTCACAACTAAACATCTGCACTTCTAGAATTAGTGTGCACTTATAGAACTAGTCTGCACTTATAAAATGGCACAATAGTGTACAGGAGTAATCTGTCATGTGACAGTAGTCATGATTAATCATCTTGAGCTTTTTCCATTTAATTTTTGAATCACAGCATCATTTAAATTTGTTTTTAAACTTGTTTCATGCATCCATGGCCGCACCATAGCAGCGAGTACTGCTTGTTGAGATACTACTACTCCTGTCAATAGCATACTGAATACTCGTGTCAATAAACTGAATGGCACAGTACTGTACATGAGTATTTAGACAGTTTAATGTTGACGTATAAACTGAATGTTTAGACAGAGTTCTTATTCATGTGCTCCTGTCAATAGAATCAAAACTGATTTATTACCTTTCCAAGTTTGTTTCTGAACAGTAGTGACGTGGAGTAGTGTAGTGGTCCTGTAGTGACCAAATTTTCAAATACTCTCTCTAAGTTGGTGAAAATACTGAAGGAAATATGCCCTAGAGGCAATAATAAAGTTATTATTTATTTCCTCATATCATGATAAATGTTTATTATTCATGCTAGAATTGTATTAACCGGAAACATGATACATGTGTGAATACATAGACAAACATAAAGTCACTAGTATGCCTCTACTTGACTAGCTCATTAATCAAAGATGGTTATGTTTCCTAACCATAGACATGTGTTGTCATTTGATTAATGGGATCACATCATTAGGATAATGATGTGATTGACATGACCCATTCCGTTAGCCTAGCACTTGATCGTTTAGTATATTTCTATTGCTTTCTTCATGACTTATACAAAGTTCCTGCAACTATGAGGTTGTACAACTCACGTTTACCGGAAGAACACTTTGTGTGCTACCAAACGTCACAACGTAACTGGGTGATTATAAAGGTGCTCTACATGTGTTTCCAAAGGTACTGGGTTGGCATAATTCGAGATTAGGTTTTGTCACTCCGATTGTCGGAGAGGTATCTCTGGGCCCTCTCGGTAATACTCATCACCTAAGCCTTGCAAGCATTGTAACTAATGAGTTAGTTATAAGATGATGTGTTACAGAACGAGTAAAGAGACTTGCCGGTAACGAGATTGAACTAGGTATTGGATACCGACGATCAAATCTCGGGCAAGTAACATACCAATGACAAAGGGAACAACGTATGTTGTTATGCGGTTTGACCGATAAAGATCTTCGTAGAATATGTAGGAACCAATATGGGCATCCAGGTCCCGCTATTGGTTATTGACCGAGAATGGTTCTAGGTCATGTCTACATAGTTCTCGAATCCGTAGGGTCTGCACGCTTAACGTTACGATGACAGTTTTATTGTGAGTTTATAAGTTTTGATGTACCGAAGTTTGTTCGAAGTCCCGGATGTGATCACGGACATGACGAGGAGTCTCAAAATGGTCGAGACATAAAGATTGATATATTGGATGACTATATTCGGACACGGGAAGTGTTCCGGGTAATTTCGGAGAAAACCGGGAGTGCCGGGGGGGTTACCGGAACCCCCCGGGAGAGTATTGGGCCTTATGGGCCTTAGGGGGAAAGGAGAGAGGAACGGCCAGCATGGGCCGCGCGCCCCCTCCACCCTCTGGTCCGAATTGGACTAGGAAGGGGGGGGCGGCGCCCCCCCTCTTTCCTTCCCCCTCTCCCCTTCCTTCCCCCTCCTAGTAGGAGTAGGAAAGGAGGAGTCCTACTCCTACTAGGAGCAGGATTCCTCCTCCCTTGGCGCGCCCAAGGGGCCGGCCGGCCTCCCCCCTCCCTCCTTTATATACGGGGGCAGGGGGGCACCCCATAGACACAAGTTGATCTACGGATCGTTCCTTAGCCGTGTGCGGTGCCCCCCTCCACCATATTCCACCTCGGTCATATCGTCGCGGAGTTTAGGCGAAGCCCTGCGCCGGTAGAACATCATCATCGTCACCACGCCGTCGTGCTGACGGAACTCATCCCCGAAGCTTTGCTGGATCGGAGCCCGGGGATCGTCATCGAGCTGAACGTGTGCTGAACTCGGAGGTGCCGTACGTTCGGTGCTTGGATCGGTCGGATCGTGAAGACGTACGACTACATCAACCGCGTTGTGCTAACGCTTCCGCTTATGGTCTACGAGGGTACGTGGACAACACTCTCCCCTCTCATTGCTATGCCATCACCATGATCTTGCGTGTGCGTAGGAAAATTTTAAAATTACTACGTTCCTCAACAGTGGTATCAGAGCCTGGTTTTATGCGTTGATGTTATATGCACGAGTAGAACACAAGTGAGTTGTGGGCGATACAAGTCATACTGCTTACCAGCATGTCATACTTTGGTTCGGCGGTATTGTGAGATGAAGCGGCCCGGACCGACATTACGCGTACGCTTACGCGAGACTGGTTTCACCGTTGCGAGCACTCGTGCTTAAAGGTGGCTGGCAGGTGTCTGTCTCTCTCACTTTAGCTGAATCGAGTGTGGCTACGCCCGGTTCTTGCGAAGGTTAAAACAGCACCAACTTGACGAACTATCGTTGTGGTCTTTATGCGTAGGTAAGAACGGTTCTTGCTAAAGCCCATAGCAGCCACGTAAAATTTGCAACAACAAAGTAGAGGACGTCTAACTTGTTTTTGCAGGGCATGTTGTGATGTGATATGGTCAAGACGTGATGCTATATTTTATTGTATGAGATGATCATGTTTTGTAACCGCAGTTATCGGCAACTGGCAGGAGCCATATGGTTGTCGCTTTATTGTATGAAATGCAAACGCCTTGTAATTGCTTTACTTTGTCACTAAGCGGTAGCGATAGTCGTAGAAGCAATAGATGGCGTAACGACAACGATGCTACGATGGAGATCAAGGTATCGCGCTGGTGACAATGGTGATCACGACGGTGCTTCGAAGATGGAGATCACAAGCACAAGATGATGATGGCCACATCATATCACTTATATTGATTGCATGTGATGTTTATCCTTTATGCATCTTATCTTGCTTTGATTGACGGTAGCATTTTAAGATGATCTCTTACTAAAATTATCAAGAAGTGTTCTCCCTGAGTATGCACCGTTGCCAAAGTTCGTCGTGCCAAGACACCACGTGATGATCGGGTGTGATAAGCTCTACGTCCATCTACAACGGGTGCAAGACAGTTTTGCACACGCGGAATACTCAGGTTAAACTTGACGAGCCTAGCATATGTAGATATGGCCTCGGAACACGGAGATCGAAAAGTCGAGCATGAATCATATAGTAGATATGATCAACATAGTGATGTTCACCATTGAAAACTACTCCATCTCACGTGATGATCGGTCATGGTTTAGTTGATTTGGATCATGTGATCACTTAGATGACTAGAGAGATGTCTGTCTAAGTGGGAGTTCTTAAGTAATATGATTAACTGAACCTAAATTTATCATGAACTTAGTACCTGATAGTATTTTGCTTGTCTATGTTTGTTTGTAGATAGATGGCTCGTGCTGTTGTTCCGTTGAATTTTAATGCGTTCCTTGAGAAAGCAAAGTTGAAAGATGATGGTAGCAATTACACGGACTGGGTCCGTAACCTGAGGATTATCCTCATTGCTGCACAGAAAAGTTACGTCCTGGAAGCACCGCTGGGTGCCAGGCCTGCTGCTGATGTAACTAACGATGTTAAGAACGTCTGGCAGAGCAAAGCTGATGACTACTCTATAGTTCAGTGTGCCATACTTTACGGCTTAGAACCGGGTCTTCAACGACGTTTTGAATGTCATGGAGCATATGAGATGTTCCAGGAGTTGAAGTTAATATTTCAAGCAAATGCCCGGATTGAGAGATATGAAGTCTCCAATAAGTTCTACAGCTGTAAGATGGAGGAGAATAGTTCTGTTAGTGAGCATATACTCAAAATGTCTGGGTATAATAATCACTTGATTCAACTGGGAGTTAATCTTCCGGATGATAGCATCATTGACAGAATTCTCCAATCACTGCCACCAAGCTACAAGAGCTTTGTGATGAACTATAATATGCAAGGGATGAACAAGACTATTCCCGAGCTCTTCGCAATGCTAAAAGCTGCGGAGGTAGAAATCAAGAAGGAGCATCAAGTGTTGATGGTCAACAAGACCACTAGTTTCAAGAAAAAGGGCAAAGGGAAGAAGAAGGGGAACTTCAAGAAGAACAACAAGCAAGTTGCTGCTCAAGAGAAGAAACGCAAGTCTGGACCTAAGCCTGAAACTGAGTGCTTCTACTGCAAGCAGACTGGTCACTGGAAGCGGAATTGCCCCAAGTATTTGGCGGATAAGAAGGATGGCAAAGTGAACAAAGGTATATGTGATATACATGTTATTGATGTGTACCTAACTAGAGATCGTAGTAGCACCTGGGTATTTGATACTGGTTCTGTTGCTAATATTTGCAACTGAACACAGGGACTACGGAATAAGCGAGCACTGGCCAAGGACGAGGTGACGATGCGCGTGGGAAACGATTCCAAAGTCGATGTGATCGTGGTCGGCACGCTACCTCTACATCTACCTTCGGGATTAGTTTTAGACCTGAATAATTGTTATTTGGTGCCAGCATTGAGCATGAACATTATATCTGGATCTTGTTTGATGCGAGACGATTATTCATTTAAATCAGAGAATAATGGTTGTTCTATTTATATGAGTAATATCTTTTATGGTCATGCACCCTTGAAGAGTGGTCTATTTTTATTAATTCTCGATAGTAGTGATACACATATTCATAGTGTTGAAACCAAAAGATGCAGAGTTAATAATGATAGTGCAACTTATTTGTGGCACTGCCGTTTGGGTCATATCGGTGTAAAGCGCATGAAGAAACTCCATACTGATGGACTTTTGGAATCACTTGATTATGAATCACTTGGTACTTGCGAACCGTGCCTTATGGGCAAGATGACTAAAACGCCGTTCTCCGGAACTATGGAGCGAGCAACTGATTTGTTGGAAATCATACATACTGATGTTTGTGGCCCAATCAATGTTGAGGCTTGCGGCGGGTATCGTTATTTTCTCACCTTCACAGATGATTTGAGCAGATATGGGTATATCTACTTGATGAAACACAAGTCTGAAACATTTGAAAAGTTCAAAGAATTTCAGAGTGAAGTGGAAAATCATCGTAACAAGAAAATAAAGTTTCTACGATCTGATCGTGGAGGAGAGTATTTGAGTTATGAGTTTGGCCTACACTTGAAACAATGTGGAATAGTTTCACAACTCACGCCACCTGGAACACCACAACGAAATGGTGTGCCCAACGTCGTAATCGTACTTTACTTGATATGGTGTGATCTATGATGTCTCTTACTGATTTACCACTATCATTTTGGGGTTATGCTTTAGAGATGGCCGCATTCATGTTAAATAGGGCACCAACAAAATCCGTTGAGACGACGCCTTATGAACTGTGGTTTGGCAAGAAACCAAAGTTGTCGTTTCTTAAAGTTTGGGGCTGCGATGCTTATGTAAAGAAACTTCAACCAGATAAGCTCGAACCTAAATCGGAGAAATGTGTCTTCATAGGATACCCAAAAGAGATTATTGGGTACACCTTCTATCACAGATCCGAAGGCAAGACATTCGTTGCTAAGAATGGATCCTTTCTAGAGAAGGAGTTCCTCTCAAAAGAAGTGAGTGGGAGGAAAGTAGAACTTGATGAGATAACTGTATCTACTCCCTTATTGGAAAGTAGTTCATCACGAGAACCGGTTCCTGTGACAACTACACCAATTAGTGAGGAAGCTAATGATAATGATCATGAAACTTCAGATCAAGTTTCTACTGAACCTCGTAGGTTTACCAGAGTAAGATCCGCACCAGAGTGGTACGGTAATCCTATTCTGGAAGTCATTTTACTTGACCATGATGAACCTACGAACTATGAGGAAGCGATGATGAGCCCGGATTCCGCAAAATGGCTAGAAGCCATGAAATCTGAGATGGGATCCATGTATGAAAACAAAGTATGGACTTTGGTTGACTTGCCCAATGATCGGCAAGCCATTGAGAATAAATGGATCTTTAAGAAGAAGACTGACGCTGATGGTAATATAACTGTCTATAAAGCTCGACTTGTTGCAAAAGGTTTTCGACAAGTTCAAGGGGTTGACTACGATGAGACTTTCTCACCCGTAGCGATGCTTAAGTCCGTCCGAATCATGTTAGCTATTGCTGCATTTCATGATTATGAAATTTGGCAAATGGATGTCAAGACTGCATTCTTGAATGGATTTCTAGAAGAAGAGTTGTATATGATGCAGCCGGAAGGTTTTGTTGATCCAAAAGATGCTGACAAAGTGTGCAAGCTCCAGCGTTCTATTTATGGACTGGTGCAAGCATCTCGGAGTTGGAATAAATGCTTTGATAGTGTGATCAAAGCATATGGTTTTATACAGACTTTTGGAGAAGCCTGTATTTACAAGAAAGTGAGTGGGAGCTCTATAGCATTTTAATTTTATATGTAGATGACATATTATTAATTGGAAATGATATAGAATTTCTGGATAGCATAAAGGGATACTTGAATAAAAGTTTTTCAATGAAAGACCTCGGTGAAGCTGCTTACATATTGGGCATCAAGATCTATAGAGATAGATCGAGACGTTTAATAGGACTTTCACAAAGCACATACCTTGACAAAATTTTGAAAAAGTTCAAAATGGATCAGGCAAAGAAAGGATTCTTGCCTGTGCTACAAGGTGTGAAGTTGAGTCAAACTCAATGCCCGACCACAGCAGAAGATAGAGAGAAAATGAAAAATGTTCCCTATGCTTCAGCCATAGGCTCTATCATGTATGCAATGTTGTGTACCAGACCTGACATATGCTTAGAAATAAGCTTGGCAGGAAGGTACCAAAGTAATCCAGGAGTGGATCACTGGACAGTGGTCAAGAACATCCTGAAATACCTGAAAAGGACTAAGGATATGTTTCTCGTATATGGAGGTGACAAAGAGCTAGTCGTAAATGGTTACATCGATGCAAGCTTTGACACTGATCCGGACGATTTTAAATCGCAAACCGGATACGTGTTTTTATTAAACGGTGGAGCTGTAAGTTGGTGCAGTTCTAAACAAAGCGTCGTAGCAGGATCTACATGTGAAGCGGAATACATAACTGCTTCGGAAGCAGCAAATGAAGGAGTCTGGATGAAGGAGTTCATTTCCGATCTAGGTGTCATACCTAGTGCATCGGGACCAATGAAGATCTTTTGTGACAATACTGGTGCAATTGCCTTGGCAAAGGAATCCAGATTTCACAAGAGGACCAAGCACATCAAAAGACACTTCAATTCCATTCGGGACTAAGTCCAAGTGGGAGACATAGAGATTTGCAAGATACATACGGATCTGAATGTTGCAGACCCGTTGACTAAGCCTCTCTCACGAGCAAAACATGATCAGCACCAAGACTCCATGGGTGTTAGAATCATTACTATGTAATCTAGATTATTGACTCTACTGCAAGTGGGAGACTGAAGGAAATATGCCCTAGAGGCAATAATAAAGTTATTATTTATTTCCTCATATCATGATAAATGTTTATTATTCATGCTAGAATTGTATTAACCGGAAACATGATACATGTGTGAATACATAGACAAACATAAAGTCACTAGTATGCCTCTACTTGACTAGCTCATTAATCAAAGATGGTTATGTTTCCTAACCATAGACATGTGTTGTCATTTGATTAATGGGATCACATCATTAGGATAATCATGTGATTGACATGACCCATTCCGTTAGCCTAGCACTTGATCGTTTAGTATATTGCTATTGCTTTCTTCATGACTTATACAAAGTTCCTGCAACTATGAGATTGTACAACTCACGTTTACCGGAAGAACACTTTGTGTGCTACCAAACATCACAACGTAACTGGGTGATTATAAAGGTGCTCTACATGTGTTTCCAAAGGTACATGTTGGGTTGGCATAATTCGAGATTAGGTTTTGTCACTCCGATTGTCGGAGAGGTATCTCTGGGCCCTCTCGGTAATACTCATCACCTAAGCCTTGCAAGCATTGTAACTAATGAGTTAGTTATAAGATGATGTGTTACAGAACGAGTAAAGAGACTTGCCGATAACGAGATTGAACTAGGTATTGGATACCGACGATCAAATCTCGGGCAAGTAACATACCAATTACAAAGGGAACAACGTATGTTGTTATGCGGTTTGACCGATAAAGATCTTCGTAGAATATGTAGGAACCAATATGGGCATCCAGGTCCCACTATTGGTTATTGACCGAGAATGGTTCTAGGTCATGTCTACATAGTTCTCGAACCCGTAGGGTCCGCACGCTTAACGTTACGATGACAGTTTTATTGTGAGTTTATAAGTTTTGATGTACCGAAGTTTGTTCGAAGTCTCGGATGTGATCACGGACATGACGAGGAGTCTCGAAATGGTCGAGACATAAAGATTGATATATTGGACGACTATATTCGGACACCGGAAGTGTTCCGGGTAATTTCGGAGAAAACCGGAGTGCCGGGGGGGGGTGGTTACCGGAACCCCCCGGGAGAGTATTGGGCCTTATGGGCCTTAGGGGAAAAGGAGAGAGGAACGGCCAGCATGGGCCACGCGCCCCCTCCACCCTCTGGTCCGAATTGGACTAGGAAGGGGGGGCGGCGCCTCATGGAGTCATGTACCTAGGGTAGGGTCACAGACCTGATCTAAGTACCCTACCCAAGGACACCCTTAGAAGAGATCATCTTCCAGTCGACCTATGAGGGACTCACTCGACTGACTTGAAGGACTCGACCACGAAGACTCACTCGACCACCAGAAGGTCAAGAGGCACTCTGCACTGCAATGGTCTGTAATTAAGTAGACTTTATGATAGTAAAGACACTTTATGTGGGGCGTTACCAGTAATGCCCCGGACTTAATGTACCTTAAACCCTTCATTACGTGGGTTGGCTGGGGTCCTGGCGCACTCTATATAAGCCACCCCCCTCCACAGGCAGAAGGGTTCGGCACCCTGTAATCCATATACACATAATCCACTCGACCGCCTCCGGGCTCCGAGACGTAGGGCTTTTACTTCCTCCGAGAAGGGCCTGAACTCGTACATCTCTTGTGTTTACAACCTCTCCATAGCTAGAACCTTGCCTCTCCATACCTACCCCCACTCTACTGTCAGACTTAGATCCACGACAGTTGGCGCCCACCTTGGGGCAGGTGTTTTAGCGATTTTGTGGAGAAGTTGCGATTCTTCCGAGTACTTTCATCATGGTAGCTGCTGGAGTTTTGGTCGAGGGTCGAGAGATTCGTCTCGGTGCTCTCACCTTCTTCGCCGACGACTCCGCCTGGCTCCAGGAGGCTCCACTCGACGTCGATGCGCTCCCCGTCCGCGGTGCGATGCATTTTCGCGCATGTGTCCGCGGCGTTCTACTGCGGCAACCGTCGACCCCATATCGGTCGACTCCCCTATCGACCACCCTCCCGGTCTCCCGCTAGCGCAAGCGCTCGGGTCGGTCGAGGCTTCAGCGGTGGGTGAGACACGCGGTGGCTCGCCAGACGGCCACCACCCAAGTTGCGGCAATCGAGCCCGACGAATCTCTCTACGGCCTGTTCGATCTGTCGACTGGCTCCGTAGAGACTGCATCCGAATGCGATAGCAGTGATCCAGCGGCGGAAATCTTGATGGTCGACGGGCCTCGCAGCCCCCCTGGCTTCGCCCGTGATGGTGGGGCAGGCGACGGAGGCGACCCCGCACGAGACCACGAAGAGTACCAGCCCGAGCCACTCGACTCTCTGCAAAGAGAGGAACTTCGCCGCAGTAACATGGATGCCCTGCATACTCCCATCGCAGGAGAAACCCCCGAGGCTCGCGCCTTGGAGGAGGCACGTTTGGCCAATTTGGCCGAACGCGCTCGCCTGGAGAATCTTCAGCGAGCACTCGACGAGCGCGCACGGCAACGAGTTCCCGATGCTAGTCGACGTCAACTCTTCCCGCCGACTCAGGTATATCGAACCCCAATCCAGAATTTAGCAGCTGCGACCCGTATTGCAGAGTCCATCCAGCCCTCTCAGTCGGAAGCTGGCAAAGGCTTGATGCAGATCAGGGATTTGCTCCGGGCAGCAGGAGATCAGAATTCAGCCGTGTCGCAGTCGCGCAACAGAATTCACAGTCGATCCGTCGCTGCGAATACGGTTCAGTCGGCTCACAGTCCCAGATCGCCTCCGCGGCGTGAAGGGCGCGAGAATCGGCGAGACCAATATGGAGACCGACACGACCGAGATGATAGGCGTCGAGTGCCCACTTCCCCTCCGAGGGGTGTGTCTTACGCTCCTCGGCAGCAAGATGACAGACGTCAGCTCAGTGCGGGGCGAAGAGTTCCAGTCGACCCCAGAGAACCAGGCTTCGACGTGCGATCCATTATCGTGCAAGGCTTGGTCGACCGGAACAGAGCCCATCGAGGTGGACTCGACAGAGATGCGCCCACGAGCAGTCGAGTGCACGTTTCTGGTCCGGAATGTTTCAGCAGAGCTATCAGAGCCGCAGTGATTCCTCCCAATTTCAGGTTGGCAACAGGAGTCAGCAAGTTCACCGGTGAGTCTAAGCCTGAAACTTGGCTTGAGGACTACCGAGTGGCAGTTCAGATTGGTGGTGGGAATGACGAGGTGGCCATGAAGCATTTGCCCCTCATGTTGGAAGGTTCTGCCAGAGCGTGGTTGAATCAGTTACCTCCTAGCAGTATTTACACTTGGGAAGATCTGTCCCGAGTGTTTGTCAGAACGTTTGAAGGAACTTGCAAGCGACCGGCTGGATTGATGGAGCTGCAAGTCTGCGTGCAGAAGACCAATGAGACTCTCAGGGAGTATATTCAGAGATGGATCACTTTGCACCATACTGTGGAGAATGTGTGTGATCATCAGGCAGTTTGCGCCTTCAAGGATGGTGTCAAGAACAGAGAATTGAGTTTGAAATTTGGTCGAACCGGAGACATGACCTTGAGTCGGATGATGGAAATTGCTACCAAGTACGCCAACGGTGAAGAAGAAGACCGACTCCGAAGCGGCAAGCACAAGCCGAGCCAGTCGGAGAAGGGAAACACCAGTAGGAAACAGAAGCGGAAGGCTAAATCGGCAGCTCCTGGAGAGGCTCTGGCCGTGACTCATGGAAAGTTTAAAGGGAAACCAAAAGGATCCCGGAACCCTAAGAAGGTAAAGGGTAAAGAAGGGAACGACGTGATGGATATGCCGTGTCATATCCACACGAAGAAAGATGAAGAGGGGAATATCATTTACCCAAAGCATACCACTCGCCAATGTCGACTCCAGATCCAGCAGTTTCAAGGAAAACAGTCTAAAGACAAGGAAAAGGAGTCGGACAAGGCCGAAGACAAGGAGGATAGTGAGGAAGGATACCCGCATGTCAACTCCACTCTGATGATCTTTGCAGATATGGAAAGCAAGAGTCGATTAAAAGTCATTAACCGCGAGGTGAACATGGTTACCCCAGCAAAAGCAAATTATCTGAGATGGTCCCAAACACCCATCACATTCGACCAATCTGATCACCCGACTCATATTGCCACCCCTGGGAGGCAAGCTTTGGTGGTCGATCCAGTTGTCGAAGGCACTCGACTGACGAAAGTGCTGATGGACGGTGGTAGCGGGCTGAATTTGTTGTATGCAGACACACTGAAAGGAATGGGCATTCCGATGTCCCGACTGAGCACCAGTAACATGAGCTTTCATGGGGTTATACCAGGGAAGAAAGCCGAGTCACTCGGCCAAATAGCTCTGGACGTGGTGTTTGGTGATTCGAAACATTTTCGCAAAGAGAAGTTGACGTTTGAGGTCGTGGATTTTCAGAGTGCATATCATGCCATTTTGGGGAGACCAGCTTATGCACGGTTCATGGCTCGACCATGTTACGTGTACCTCAAATTGAAGATGCCCGGCCCCAAAGGAGTGATCACTGTCACCGGTGATCGGAAAAAGGCAGAAGAGTGCTTTCAGAAGGGCTCAAAGATTGCTGATTCCCAGGTGACAGCGGTCGAGTTTGAAGAATACAAGCAAAACGCAGATCCGAGTGATTTGCTGCGATCCAAGAAACCCGCCACAGAATCTGCATTTCAGTCGTCCGGTGAGACGGAGCCTGTTCACATTCACCCGACCGACCCCGATGCAGCACCGACCCACATCTCCACAACACTCGACCCGAAATAGGAAGAAGCGCTCATCCAGTTCCTCCGTGAGAACTGGGACATTTTTGCATGGAAGCCCGCTGACATGCCAGGTGTTCCCAGGGGACTAGCTGAGCATCGCCTAAGAGTCGACTCATCAGCAAAACCAGTCAAAGAACATCTTCGGCGGTCCGCCGTCCAGAAGAGAAAAGCCATTGGTGAGGAAGTGGCTCGACTGTTGGCGGCAGGATTTATCCGAGAGATATACCACTCCGAGTGGCTCGCTAATGTCATCATGGTTCCCAA
Source organism: Triticum dicoccoides (assembly GCF_002162155.2). Lineage (NCBI taxonomy): Eukaryota > Viridiplantae > Streptophyta > Magnoliopsida > Poales > Poaceae > Triticum > Triticum dicoccoides. The sequence continues at coordinate 656,070,929 of NC_041387.1, read as the reverse complement.
GAAGGACAAATCGCTCCGAATGTGCATTGATTTCAAGCACATCAACCGGGCCTGCCCGAAAGATCATTTTCCTCTCCCTCGCATAGATCAAATTGTTGACTCGACCGCGGGATGCGAGAGATTGTCTTTTCTAGACGCCTACTCCGGGTACCACCAGATTCGTCTGTACGGACCCGACGAGGTAAAAACAGCTTTCATCACTCCATTCGGGTGCTTCTGCTATATCACCATGCCATTCGGCCTCAAGAATGCCGGAGCCACATTTATGCGAATGATTCAGAAGTGTCTACTCACTCAAATCAGTCGGAATGTGGAAGCGTATATGGATGATATCGTCGTCAAGTCACGAAAAGGTTCCGACCTGCTCGCTGACCTCGCCGAAACATTTGCCAACCTCAGAAGGTATGATATCAAGCTCAATCCATCAAAGTGCACATTCGGAGTTCCTGGTGGCAAGTTACTCGGTTTTCTCGTTTCCGAGCGAGGGATCGACGCTAATCCAGAGAAGATCGGCACTATTCTCCGAATGAAACGCCCTGTGCGAGTGCACGATGTCCAGAAGCTTACTGGATGCTTGGCCACATTAAGTCGATTCATCTCACGACTCGGTGAAAAGGCATTGCCTCTTTACCGACTGATGAAGAAGGCAGACAAGTTCGAGTGGACTCCAGAAGCTGATGCAGCGTTTGCCGAGCTAAAAGCTCTGCTCTCCACCCAGCCGGTGCTTGCTGCTCCAATCAGCAAAGAGCCTCTATTACTTTATATCGCAGCCACAGGACAAGTCGTCAGTACTGTGCTTACGGTCGAGCGGGAAGAAGAAGGAAAAGCTTTCAAAGTTCAGCGCCCAGTGTATTATTTGTCTGAAGTCTTGACTCCATCCAAGCAGAGATATCCTCATTATCAGAAGCTTGTGTATGGAATATACATGACCACAAAGAAGGTTGCTCATTATTTCTCTGATCATTCCATCACAGTCGTCAGCGACGCTCCACTATCAGAGATTTTGCACAACAGAGATGCAACTGGTCGAGTGGCGAAATGGGCGATTGAACTTCTTCCCCTTGATATCAAGTTTGAGGCAAAGAAAGCCATTAAGTCCCAGGCAATAGCAGATTTCCTCGCCGAGTGGATTGAACAGCAGCAGCCGACTGAAGTTCACTCGGAGCATTGGACCATGTTTTTTGATGGCTCTAAGATGTTGAATGGTTCCGGTGCTGGGGTTGTCCTGGTTTCCCCCAGAGGAGATAAGCTCAGATATGTGCTCCAGATTCACTTTGATTCCTCTAACAATGAGGCAGAGTATGAGGCCCTCTTATACGGATTGCGCATGGCCATTTCACTCGGCGTCCGTCGCCTGATGGTCTATGTCGATTCAGATTTAGTGGTCAACCAAGTGATGAAGGAGTGGGACGTGAGAAGCCCAGCCATGACTGGATACTGCAGTGCAGTGAGGAAGCTGGAAAAGAAGTTCGAGGGGTTGGAGCTCCATCATATACCCCGACTGAGAAATCAAGCAGCTGATGATCTAGCAAAGATAGGTTCCAAGAGAGGAGCCATTCCGAGTGGTGTGTTCTTGGAGCATATACACACTCCGTCAGTCAAAGAAGATCCTTTCACCGAAGAAGCTCCACAGCCCAAGAGTGCCACAGATCCGACTGAGGTTGAAGTCCCAGCAGTGGTCGACTTGGTCATGGAGGTCTTGGTGGTCATCCCCGACTAGACAGTTCCGTATATCGCGTATATCCTGGGAAAAGAGCTTCCGGAGGATGAGGAAGTGGCTCGACAGATCGTCCGTCGATCTAAAGCCTTTACCGTAATCAAAGGACAGTTATATAGAGAAAGCGCGACTGGAGTTGGTCAGAAGTGCATAACACCAAAAGAAGGTCGAATCATCCTTAATGATATCCACTCGGGAACCTGTGGTCATCATGCGTCCTCTCGGACCATCGTGGCCAAAGCATACCGAGCCGGATTTTACTGGCCAAAAGCGAATGAGATGGCAAAGGAAATAGTGGATAAGTGCGAGGGATGTCAGTTCTACTCGAATATGTCGCACAAGCCTGCATCAGCTCTGAAGACCATTCCAATCGTCTGGCCTTTCGCAGTATGGGGGTTGGACATGGTCGGTCCTTTGAGAACAGGGCGAAGTGGCTTCACGCATGTACTGGTGGCAGTCGACAAGTTCACCAAGTGGATTGAGGCTAAACCAATCAAGAACCTTGACGCCGGTGCTGCTGTTAGCTTCATCAGGGAACTGATATTCAGATATGGAGTCCCGCACAGCATCATTACGGATAATGGGTCGAACTTTGACTCGAAAGAATTCAGGGATTTCTGCAACTCTCAAGGCACACGAGTCGACTCCGCTTCGGTCGTCCATCCGCAGACGAATGGACAAGCAGAGCGAGCCAATGGCCTGATTCTCAAGGGATTGAAACCCCGACTGATGCGTGATCTCAAGCATGCAGCTGGAGCGTGGGTCGACGAACTTCCCTCGGTGCTTTGGGGACTGCGGACCACACCTAATCGATCGACCGGAAGAACTCCATTCTTCTTGGTCTACGGAGCTGAAGCAGTCTTGCCGAGTGATCTTCTCCACAGTGCTCCTCGAGTTGAGATCTACAACGAAGCAGAAGCTGAACAAGCGCGGCAGGACGCAGTCGACCTTTTAGAGGAAGAAAGGGAGATGGCTCTGATCCGATCGACCATCTACCAACAAGATTTGCGTCGTTTCCACGCCAGAAATGTGAGGGGTCGAGCCTTCCAGGAAGGAGATTTAGTTCTCCGAGTGGATCAGAAGAAACATCACAAGCTTGCTCCTTCTTGGGAAGGGCCCTTCATCGTCACCAAAGTTCTCCACAACGGGGCGTACCGTCTTTACAACGTCGAACATAATATCGACGAGCCCCGAGCTTGGAACGCGGAACTACTCCGCCCATTTTACACTTAAGTTTATCACTCGGATGAGTTGCAATAAAGTACTCCTGTAGTTCATGGATTTCAAAATAATAGTGTCATAGTTCCTCCATAATTTTTGTCACTTTTTATTTTTTGTCCAATAAAATTTTCCCCTCAGTGGGTGACTTAGCCGCGAATCCGTTTCGCCTAAGTTTGTAAAAATCCTTACCGAGTGGTGAGCCAGACTCCCACTCGGAGGCTTAGCCGCGAATCCGTTTTGCCTAAGTTTGTAAAAATCTTACCGAGTGGTAAGCCAGACTTCCACTCGAAGGCTTAGCTGCAGTCCAAGTACTCGCCTAAGTTATAAAAATCCTACCGAGTGGTAAGCCAGACTCCCACTCGGAGGCTTAGCCGCGAATCCGTTTCGCCTAAGTTTGTAAAAATCCTACCGAGTGGTAAGCCAGACTTCCACTCGGAGGCTTAGCTGCAGTCCAAGTACTTGCCTAAGTTATAAAAATCCTACCGAGTGAAGAGCAAACCTCTCACTCGGGGGCTTAGCTGCAGCCCAGTGCTCGCCTAAGTTATCAAAATCCTACCGAGTGGTAAGCCAGACTTCCACTCGGAGGCTT
>NC_041387.1:656040410-656067149 GCF_002162155.2 Triticum dicoccoides | reverse complement strand
GCCCAGTGCTCGCCTAAGATATAAAAATCCTACCGAGTGAAGAGCAAACCTCTCACTCGGGGGCTTAGCTGCAGCCCAGTGCTCGCCTAAGGTATAAAAATCCTACCGAGTGAAGAGCAAACCTCTCACTCGGGGGCTTAGCTGCAGCCCAGTGCTCGCCTAAGATATAAAAATCCTACCGAGTGAAGAGCAAACCTCTCACTCGGGGGCTTAGCTGCAGCCCAGTGCTCGCCTAAGTGGGTTGAGGAATAAGTCGACTGCAGTGAGCGTCTTGCTTTGAACCTGCAAAAGACATTTCAAGCCAAAAGCAATCATATTCCAACATCAAATTCAAGTTCGGAACAATACTTAAAGGAACCGAAAGTGCTCAGGCGCTAAGCCTGTTAAGGTTTATCGGTTACAACTCCACTCGGCATACCGAGGCAAATTTAAAGCGTCGAGCTTAAAAGAAGTTTTTTACCCCTCCTGTGGAGGGCTGGAAGGTGCAACAAACTCATCAAGATCAATTCCATCTGCGATCCGAGTGGCAGCAGCAATGAAAGTTTCCATAAAGGACCTGAAGTCGTGTTTCTTGGTGTTGGCCACCCGGAGGGCCGCCAGCTTGTCTTCTCGCGCATCTTTGCAATGGAATCGGGCCAGACACAGAGCAACATCTGCACCGCACCGAGCCGAGGACTTTTTCCACTCCTGCACTCGACCCGGGACCGTGTTCAAGCGAGCCACCAGCGACTCGAGGTCGTTCGGGAGTGTCTCCCCGGGCCAGAGCGTTGAGTCGATGCGAGATGTGGCGACCTTCAGCCTTGCAAGATAGTCCACGACAGCTGCAACACGGGACTCCAGTCGGAAAACATTCATGGCAACTTCGTCGTTCACCGGAGAATTGACGGGGTCAAGGTTTGGTTCCAGCCGGCTAGTCTCTTCTTCAAAGTCTTGACAAAATTCTGCAAGGGCGATCACCGAGTCAAGGCAGTGGTCGAATGGAAAAATCACAGTTGAAAATGATTGTTGAGCATAAAGGTTTACCTTCAAGCATAAGGAACAGCTTCTTGGCAAGACCATTCAGGAAGGCCTCCAGATCATTTTTCTTCCCAAGAGCAGCTTTCAGATTGGTATTTTCTTGTTCAAGCTTGGTGACTGAAGCTAACTTCTCGTCAGCAAGCTTGATCCTCTCAGCTAGTTCAAGGTCTTTTTTCTGTTGGGCCTCCTTCACCTTACCTGCAAGTTACAACAAGATCAGATTTTGAAACAAATAAAGGGAAAAAGCAGTCGTCGAGGTCTCACCAAACATACCTTTGGTCTCCTCCTTTGCCTTCGTCAGATTCTCCTGAGCCAGCTTCAAATCCAGCTCGAGCTGAATGTGCTTGTTTTCCAGCTCAGTGTAGCGAGCCGCAAGGTCACAGGATCTCTGGGAAGAATCAATCGACTAAATGTCAAAGATAATTCACTTCCGAGTGGAACAGGAAAAATCATGCGTTTCTAAGACTACAGCCGAATACAAGCATCCGACCATAGTCTCGGGGACTACACCCAGTGGGTGCACTCAGCGCGCCCCCACTAATCCTGTTGAAGACAGAATCGACCAGTAGACCTAAAAAAAACAAGATGTATTCTTTAAGACTGTAATCGACTGCAAGCAGTCGACCACAGTCTCGGGGACTACACCCAGTGGGTGCAGTCAGCGTGCGCCCACCGGTTTGCGAAATCCATTCGCCATAGTCAAATGATGGAAAGACTGAACTTATAAAGCCTAAGGCCGACTGCCCGCAGTCGACCTTAGCCTTGGGGACTACACCCAGTGGGTGCACTCAGCGTGCCCCCACCGGTTTGCGAAATCCATTCGCCATAGTCGAATGACGGAAAGACTGAACTTATAAAGCCTAAGGCCGACTGCCAGCAGTCGACCTTAGCCTTGGGGACTACACCTAGCGGGTGCACTCAGCGTGCCCCCGCTAACACGGAGTTTAAATCGACACACCCAGTGGGTGATCACTATAAATTCTGTAAAGAAAACAAGCGGTGGTCGACTGACCTGAACATTGCTTTGAAGGGCGGAACTGGCGTCGTAAGCTGCCTGGCTTGCATCCCGGATGGTCTTCAACTGCTCCATCATGATCCCTGCCTGGCGTATCGCCTCCTTCGCGGCGCCAGCTTGGTCCTCTGGGACGTGGTGCGTCGTGAAGAGGGAGGGCTGCAGAGCACTCGTCAGTGGATCTGCGAAGGACACAGTGTGTCGAGTGGTGTTCTCCTCCTCCGCGACCAGAGTCTCAGGCACCGTCACATCCTGGGGCACCCTGCCGGCAGACGCTTTCCTACTCCTTCTGTGCTTCAGCGGTTCCTCATCTTCATCATCATCAGGGAGAGTGATAACAACATTGGATGGAGCTACAGAAAAGAATCAGAATTAGAGATCATGAGTCAGTCGACTAGAAACGGTGTTAAGAGTATAGTACCAGGTTTTGAGGTTGCTGCGTCCTCCATCTCATGGTCGTCAGCCCGGGCTGAGGTCTCAGAAGTAGCAGCACTGCAACTCCAAAGAGTCAGTCGACTAACTCCAGCGCCAACCAGAGATAATGTTCGCACAAAACAAGAAGACTCAAGCAGCATGATTACCCTGATATGGTGGGGATGGACACCTTCATCTTCGGCAGGAGCTTGGTCGGCTTTGACAGGGCCGCCCTGGGCTGCTTCGACGCCTTTTCAGTCGGCGCCGGAGAGGTGGTCCGAGGGCGCTTGGTCGACTGTGTAACAGTCGCAACCCCCTTGCCACGTTCAGTCGCAGGGTCATGGACAAGTTTCGACCGCCTTTCCGAGCGCGGTGGTGCAACCTCCTCCTCCTCCTCCTCTTCCTCGTCCTCATCGTCATCATCATCATCGTCATCATCATCATCATCATCCTCAGCGGCGTCCGAGTCCCACTCCTCCTCCTGGCTCTCGCCCCCGCTCGCTTCTCCCTCCTCGGTCGGAGCCTGTCCTCCATTGGGCATCGAGTACAGCTCAGTGAGGGCCTGATAGACATCAAGACAAAGACCAGTCGACCGATCGGCAGAGAAAACAGAAATAAATGTGACGAGAATACAATGGGAAGTGGAGCAGACATACCTTGTTTGGATCACTGTGGCAGTCGAGTGGAGGAATCCTTCTGGCTCCGCGAGGGTTATCCGTGTTCCCAGTAACAGCGGCCATCCACCTTTCCAGAGTGGCATCGTCGACTGCTTCTGGATTGACCCGAGTCACATCCTCAGTCCCGTAGTACAACCACATGCAGTGGCTCCGGAACTGAAGAGGCTGGATACGACGCCTAAGAAAAACCTCCAGGAGATCCATACCCGTCACTCCCTCCCGAACCAACTGAACTACACGCTCCATCAGCATCTTCACGTCAGTTTTCTCCTCCGGAATCACCTTCAGAGAGGAGGGCTTGTTCACTCGGCCCATGGTGAACTGAGGGAGTCCACTCGACTGCCCCGGCGTCTACTGATCCTGGCAGTAGAACCCGGTCGACTGCCAGCCTCTGACTGACTCGGGAAATGTCATGGCTGGGAAGGTGCTCTTGTTCCTCACCTGGATCCCCAGACCCCCACACATTTGGACAACTCGGGTTTTTTCGTCGCCTGGGCTCGCCTTCTTCACGGTCTGAGAGCGACACGTGAATATGTGCTTGAACAAACCCCAATGCGGTCGACAACCCAGGAAACTCTCACACATGGACACGAACGCGGCAAGATAGGCGATAGAATTCGGGGTGAAGTGGTGGAGTTGCGCTCCAAAGAAGTTCAAGAAACCACGGAAGAAAATGCTCGGCGGCAAAGAAAATCCGCGGTCGACATGGGTAGCCAGAAGCACGCACTCACCTTCTTCCGGCTGGGGCTGCCACTCTTTCCCCGGAAGCCTCGTAGCTCCATGAGGGATCAGGCCCTCGTTGGCCATGTCGAGGAGATCCTTCTCCGTGATGGTCGACTGGATCCAATCTCCCTGGACCCAGCCTTTCGGCAGGCGAGATCTAGATGAAGACCCGCCACGACTGGTGGATCTCCCCTTCGCCTTCTCCATCGCCGACGCCTTCTTCGCGCGTTCCAACGCCGCCGTCTTCTCCTTGACCATGGCTGCCGGCGGGACGCGCGAGGAGAAGTTGTGCGGAGGCAAGAGCGAGTGCGTTGGGCGGAGACGAAGGGAACAGAGGGAGAATGCTGAGGCACTGTTCAAAAAACCCTCGCCGGGCGCATTTATAAGATCCCTTCTGAGTGGATGACAGGTGGGCCCGGTCGATCTAATCATATCCTGAACAGTTACGCGGACGCGATACATGGCGAAAAAAGTGGCGTGGGGATCGAGGCATCTATGCCCTGTCCCGTCCGAACACCGCGGTCCGCCTCGCTTCGCGCGCTTCCCCAAATTTCGCATCCCGCGAAATCCGCGAACGGCAGATCAGTCTGCCAAACGCGGGATTTCCTGCGATCCGTCGATCGGAAATCGGCGAAGTCCAAAAGATCACTCGACGAAGGAAAAGAATGGATCGAGTCGACTGAAGAAAAGTTGCTCACTATCAACAAAGAGATTTTTTTCAAAACAACGCACGACCAGTATGCGAAGGCTAATCGGAAACAACATCAACTCCTTCATCACTCGAGCCTCAATCCATTCGGGGGCTAATGATGGAGTCATGTACCTAGGGTAGGGTCACAGACCTGATCTAAGTACCCTGCCCAAGGACACCCTTAGAAGAGATCATCTTCTAGTCGACCTACGAGGGACTCACTCGACTGACTTGAAGGACTCGACCACGAAGACTCACTCGACCACCAGAAGGTCAAGAGGCACTCTGCACTGCAACGGTCTGTAATTAAGTAGACTTTATGATAGTAAAGACACTTTATGTGGGGCGTTACCAGTAATGCCCCGGACTTAATGTACCTTAAACCCTTCATTACGTGGGTTGGCTGGGGTCCTGACGCACTCTATATAAGCCACCCCCCTCCACAGGCAGAAGGGTTCGGCACCCTGTAATCCATATACACATAATCCACTCGACCGCCTCCGGGCTCCGAGACGTAGGGCTTTTACTTCCTCCGAGAAGGGCCTGAACTCGTACATCTCTTGTGTTTACAACCTCTCCATAGCTAGAACCTTGCCTCTCCATACCTACCCCCCACTCTACTGTCAGACTTAGATCCACGACAGCGCCCCCCCTCTTTCCTTCCCCCTCTCCCCCTTCCTCCCCCCTCCTAGTAGGAGTAGGAAAGGAGGAGTCCTACTCCTACTAGGAGGAGGATTCCTCCTTCCTTGGCGCGCCCAAGGGGTCGGCCGGCCTTCCCCCTCCCTCCTTTATATACGGGGGCAGGGGGGCACCCCATAGACACAAGTTGATCTACGGATCGTTCCTTAGCCGTGTGCGGTGCCCCCCTCCACCATATTCCACCTCGGTCATATCGTCGCGGAGTTTAGGCGAAGCCCTGCGCCGGTAGAACATCATCATCGTCACCACGCCGTCGTGTTGACGGAACTCATCCCCGAAGCTTTGCTGGATCGGAGCCCGGGGATCGTCATCGAGATGAACGTGTGCTGAACTCGGAGGTGCCGTACGTTCTGTGCTTGGATCGGTCGGATCGTGAAGACGTACGACTACGTCAACCGCGTTGTGCTAACGCTTCCGCTTACGGTCTACGAGGGTACGTGGACAACACTCTCCCCTCTCGTTGCTATGCCATCACCATGATCTTGCGTGTGCGTAGGAAAATTTTAAAATTACTACGTTCCCCAACAAATACCCCTTATACTTCATGCTCAAGATGTTTTTTGCAGAAAATGCTGCCATACTCAAGTTTTTTTGCTGAAAATACTCCATGTTCAAGTTGAATGCATCCAAAATATTTGTGTTGTCAGTGAGGGACTGAAGAAAATGTGTTCTCAAATTTATTTACTGTAGATCCAGTAGAACAAATTGTGTTGGCCAATTTCAAATTGTGTCTCAGACAATGGCCTGGAGTACTCATCATGGAGTAGTTCTGGTAGATTTCTTGGACTTTAGATTTCAAGATCATGGAGTAGTTCTGGCATGGAGTAGTTATGGCAGATTGTTGTATTAATATAGGAGTACTCTGTTTAGAACATGGAGTAAATTCAGTAGAAATTTTTACAGCATGTACTCAAAACTTTAGACTTGCTTTTGTACCGCTCCAGCTTACTCAAAACTTTAGCTCCAGCTTACTCAAAACTTTAGAACATGTTCAGTTTTCAGTTAACTCCATACAAGGGACTCTTGCTTTTTTACTAAAGCTAGATTGCAATTGCAGTAGAAGATAATCTCATATCATCAGTAGATTGCAATTTGGAGTATCATCTAACTGATGATATGGGATTAGCAAAGGCCTTGCTTGCCAAGCATACAGATTAGCAAAGGCCTTGCTTGCCACTAACCTTAAAAGTATACTGATTGTGACATTAGCATGCCTCATTGAAATAAATCCAAATATTTTAAATTAATTCAAATAACTAAAATTAATCCAAATTATTACCTTTGCATGCCTATGGTAGAAAAGTGTCAAGAAAAATATACTCCTGTCAATAGAATCAAAACTGATTTATTACCTTTGCATATAAACTACTCCTAGTGAAACTACAACACATTCCAATCAATTTATGTTTGCTTATTTTTGTTTTTTCTCTCTACAGGAAATACTTTGGCATGGTACAGTTTGACCAGCCACAGGACCAAATCAGTTAACCTACTCCCTTTAGTCTGCATCAAGGTACAGATCTTTTAACTGAATTTTAACAGTCTGGTGATGTTTTCACTGACATCACAAGTTAAATGTTTCCTTGCATGTTCAACTGAATTATGGCCGAGTTTAGATATTTAACAAAATTATGACATCTTGTGAGGTGGTGCCTTATTCAGCCTGTGCAAGCTTGTCTTTTCCTGTGCTGTATGTAAACTGTAATCATCTTCAGCCTACTCCTTCAGTACAAACACCTGACTGACTCTTCAGATTGTGATTCGATTTTCGCAATTGATAATCAGCGTAGTCAGCAAGCAATTCAGCATCATTTGGGTTCCTGTATGTAAACCTAACAATGGAGTTTGTGACCTGCATTAGATTATTAGACATCTTTCATGTGTCATGTTTTCATGGCCGAACAGGAATTTTGGTAGTGGTGGTTGTCGATCCTAACACCAAGTTGCTTTCTATTGTTCAGGTTTGGAGACCAATGAATCCTAAAAACTGTGAGGTTTTGGTCTGCCATGTCCCCATAACAGAGCAAGATGAAGATAAAGAGCTTTATAAATTCCCATTGACTGACTGAATTATACTTTGATCATAATTGACACTTGACTGGCTGAATTATACTCTGATCATAACTGATACTTGACAGTTTACACTCCACATCCACTCCATACCTTTCCCTGGAGTACAGTTTACACTTGACAGTGTTTGTTCAGATCATAATTGCTCTGCTGATATCTACTGATTTTTTTCAGTTAACACTAATCATATTCAGTTAATATTGTTCTTCCTGACGAACAGGAGCAGAGCAGCAACTCCTTACAGTACACTGATCATATTCAGCACAGGGAGCAGAGGAGCAACTCCTTACGGTACCTTCTTCCTCCTGACGAGCAGGAGCTCTGGCGGCAGCACCGGCAGACGAGCAGCAACAGTACTAGTAGACGAGCAGAAGCTGTACGGGCAGAGGAGCTCCACCGGCGGTAGGGGAGAAGCAGCCGCACGGGCGCGCGGGCAGAGGAGAAGGAGTTGCACGGGCTCGCGCGGGAGATTGAGGAGGACGCGCGGGAGATCGAGGAGGCAGCGCGCGAGCTCCTGGTCCACCGGATCGTGGAGGCAATTTCCGGCGACGCCCGTAGGGGATCGCAGCCGGGAGGAATTGCGGCGGCGCACATGCGGGAGCTCGAGGAGGATGCGCTGGAGCTTGAGGAGGATGCGCTGGAGCTCGAGGTGGACGCCCGCGAGCTCGAGGAGGACGTGGCCGGAGGTCCCGACGACGCCCGCAGGTAATCGAGGCGGGAGGGGATCGCGGTGACGCAGGTCTGAGCGGGGGAGGCGGCGGAGCAGGTACTTGGCGACGGCGACGGCGGAGCAGGTACTTGGCGATGGTGGCGGAGCACTTCCTGATGGGCGGCGATGACGACGGCGGCGGCAGCTGGGCGGCGCCGGCCCTATCGACGACGGAGGAAGAAGACAGGGGCGGAGGGGCTTCTTTCAGATGATTTTAAAACTACGAGGGCTTTTTTGCAAAATCACCCAGGAGGGAGTAGTAACTAGTAATAGGACAAGCATTAACTCTATCTCGATGCAGGCTGCCAGTCAAACAGCGCCGCCGTCGTCCCCTCCTGCATCATCTGTCTGCATGACAGCCCGGCCCCACTAGCCCCACGGATCCACCTGTCAAGCCATGCATGCATGCAGGCGAGCCACGTGTCCGTCCTCCGCCGGGCAAGCCAGGTCGCCGGCCCCATCCGGAACCCGAGGCACGCAGTCGTAGTAGGAGAGAGTAGATTCGTGCCGCCATCATACCGCGCCCACGTTTTTCCCCGATCGATTGATTTCTTCTCCTCCCCCCTCGCCCGCCGGGTCTCCAACGGCACCGCCGAAACGGCAGCGCGGCCGTCGCCTCGCCCGCATCCCTCGCTCGCGCGCCCGCCCGCGGCGACGAGGACTGGACGGTGGCGGGAGTGAGAAAGGAGGAAACTCTCCCGGAAGAGGCACTCCTCTTAGTCCACACGCGAGTCGCCAATACAAGGCAGCGTTTTAAAGCAGGCAATTAAGCCAGTGGGCGTTCCGTTTCCGTTTCATTCTCTTTCCCCTTCGGCCGTCGCGTCGATACATCTCTCTCCCCTCGGCGGCCATTAATTGGACGGGATATCGATCTAGCCAGAGATAAGCGTTGCGTCCGCGGACAGAGAGAGAGAGGCAGGGAGAAGGGCGGCCATGACCACCGGCGGGGAGGAGCAGCAGGGGCGGAGGCTGTTCGGCGTGTCCCTCACGGACAGGCCCGTCTGGCAGCAGTTCCTCATCTGCTCCTCCGGCTTCTTCTTCGGCTACCTCGTCAATGGCATCTGCGAGGTACGTACGCACGTGAATCCTTCCTCTCCTCGACCTCCTCCCCTCCTCCTCCTTACGATTATCACTCTACTCGTCCGTGTTCGTCGAATTCACGCAACATCATCATTTCACTGTATGTAAGTATGGAGATCTCGCAAGATTTTCTTCCTTATCGAAAGAGAAATCTCGCAAGATTTTACGTTTCCGAGTGCATTGATTTTTCCTGTTGAAAATCCGGAATTAATTGTGCTAGGATCGATAGATAGATAGATACTGTTTCTTTTCCACTCCCCGTGTGTATTTGTCTTCGTCCTAGACTTACTGACTGACTGACTCGTAGAGTTGCGTGGTCAACATGGTACCCCGAACCCGAAGCTTCTGCACACGTTCCCCTGATTTTTATTTTCTTTTTCCTCGTACAATTCCTGCACAAAATCGACGATCGATCTCCTATCGTTTTCCAAACTTTGTCGTGGCTAACTGAATTCTACGTGCCTCGTGCTTCTGCTGCAGGAATACGTCTACAACCGGCTCCAGTTCAGGTGAGCCTTCTATCTCACCCACCTAATGATTGGTGATTGATCACTTGCGAGACATACTTACTCTCACTCTCTCAGTGTACTAATGGTGTTTGTGGTGGTGGTGCAGCTATGGGTGGTACTTCACGTTCGTGCAGGGGTTCGTGTACCTGGCGCTGATCAGGCTGCAGGGGTTCACGATGAAGCACATGGTGAACCCGTGGCGGACCTACGTGCGCCTCTCCGCCGTGCTCATGGGATCCAACGGCCTCACCAAGGGCTCCCTCGCCTTCCTCAACTACCCCGCACAGATCATGTTCAAGTCCACCAAGGTGAGCTTCGCCAAACTCATTACTGCTCTTTCTAGTTTCTGACAGTGCAGTAGTAACTTGACTTATCATCATTGTTTCATTTTATTACTATTGCGGCATGGGATGTGTTGTGGTCTTGTGTGAGGAAATGGGAACCTTTCTGTTCTGGGGAATGCTCCAATTTGAGAATCCGACATCAGAGATGATGTTTGCTGAGCGGCCAAGCTATTCCTGTTAAATCATGTACAAATTCTAGCGTGTTTCTACTTTTGAGCCCGGGATAGTACACGTACTCCTCTCGCTAAAATTGCAGTACGTAGGGCAGGCAGGCTGAATGATTCTCATACACAATGTTGTTGATATGCGCATTCTGAATGATTATCTCTTAATTGGGTATGCACGGCAGGTTTGTTTTTAAAATGTATAGTTTTGCCTGTGACAAAATGTCTAGTATTTTTCCAGCAAGAAATTGATTTTCAATGGTGTTAAATAATGAACTAGTGGTAGTACTTCTGCGAAGGCCGAAGGGAATGTGCAGCTGAAGGAGTACACTGTTGCTTGTAGCACTTCCTCGGTTCCTTGTCCCTAGGAAGCAGAGCAGAAACCCATGTGAATGTTTACTTCTTCCCATGTTTTGAAACTCCCAATTGGTAGTAAGGTGACTACTGACTACTGGTGATTTTCTGACAGAAGTCGAAATGAAGTTGAGACCAGAGAATTTCAGATAGTACTTTATCTGAAAATAAAGAATTTCTAGTTTCAATCAGCGGTGCAGATCTTATTTCTGTATTTGACCTTTCACTCTGCCATTCAGGTGTTGCCGGTGATGATAATGGGAGCATTTATCCCAGGATTAAGACGCAAGTACCCGTTCCATGAGTACGTATCGGCAGTGATGCTCGTCATCGGCCTCATACTTTTCACGCTCGCGGACGCGCAAACGTCTCCTAATTTCAGCATGATCGGCGTGGCCATGGTGTCCAGTGCACTCATCATGGATGCCTTCCTGGGTAACCTGCAGGAAGCCATCTTCAAGATGAACCCTGACACTACACAGGTACTTTGTGTGCATCTTTGATGTCCACTACATGTTTCTGTCAGTTACTGAACTGGGAGGACACTGACACTGAATACTTGCTCTCTGGTTAGATGGAGATGCTGTTCTGCTCAACTGTTGTTGGCCTGCCTTTCCTCGCTGTGCCAATGGTGTTAACAGGGGAGCTTACGACAGCGTGGAGCGCGTGCTCTCAGGTATATGATCAGAATCTCTCATCCATGTTGTTTTTTCAGGGATTTCAATCATCAGATCCTTTAGTTCAGAATGTGTACAAACCAGATGGTAGGGAAAGAATCAACTACTCTTTTGTGAACAACACTAGCCTTCAGGAATCCATCTTTGGTAGAGTATAGTTCATTTGTACAGAACAAGACATCCCAGCACTACATTCTTCATTCTTCTGACTTGATTCTGACCACATTGTCCGGAAAAGTATCTGATCCACTTGAAATTTAAAAGTGCTCCTGGCTAACTTGCTGTTAGTACTTCTCCCCAAAAAGATTGCTGAAAAAGATTAATCTGACAGACGTTTATGTCCACTTGCAGCACTTGTACGTGTATGCCGTGTTGGTTTTCGAGGCGATGGCGACGTTCGTCGGGCAGGTGTCGGTGCTGTCCCTCATCGCGCTCTTCGGGGCAGCCACGACGGCCATGGTGACGACGGCGAGGAAGGCGGTGACCCTGCTCCTGTCGTACCTGATATTCACCAAGCCCATGACGGAGCAGCACGTCACGGGGCTCCTGCTGATCACCATGGGGATCGTGCTGAGGCTCCTGCCGGAGGACAAGGAGAAGAAGGGCACGGCCGAGCGCCAGCAGGCGAAGGCGCAGCGCGGCGAGGAGAAGCGGCGGGGAGACGGAGTAGAGGAGGAGACATCGCCGTTGGTATGATCGGTGACTTGGATGAGCTGAACGAATAACAAATCAGAGTGCAGGATTTGGCCAAGTCTGCTTTTGTGAACCTTTGTCCAGTTTGTGTTGTTTGATGTCGTGGAACTGTTTTGGGGATTGTAACTTGTAAGTTAAAGGAACAAATCAGAGTGCAGGATGGCGATGATCAGAGATGGATTAGATGTTGTTAATCCTTTTCCCTTGGGTCTCTGTGACAATATATCATGGACAACTGAGATTATCAATTAAGTGGAAAATCACATAAAATTCGTTAAAGTCATCTTCTCCAGACCAGACTAAGCTTCTCATTGACATCTTTGATGTTCCTCCGTGTCGTAGTTTTTGCTTTTGAAAACACCTCACTGATGACCTTTTTTTTAGAATATTGATGACACCTCACTCGAGCTTATTATTGATCATACTTCTCTCCGTTCATGGCGGAATGTGATATGTCCAGCCGTCTCCTTCGTTTGCTTGATCTCCCTAGTAAAAGGCGTGTGTTCTGCTCTGCTCCGTTCCTCTGGTCCACTGCACAGTTTGAAACGGTGAACCCATCTCCAGAAGATCTTGCCGAAACCATAATGCCTAAAATCACTAGTTAAGATGTACCTCTTGCACATGTCACTCTCACTCCCTTTGGTGGTGAAGATTTTATCTCAATCATGCATCCAAATCACGAACCATTTTCGATGTTGCGTTTCCCATGTTGAGATCTTCGAAATTAGATCCAATGTTAATAGATTTGGACGAACTATTTTTTCCAAAAAAAAGAAGCAGAAAAAACAGGAAACAAAGAACAAAAACATGGGAGGCATGTTTTGTGCATTTTCACTTTTCAGGAAGCGCAGTTGTGCTTCAACGTGAAGTACAAGTTTGTTTTTGACTTTTCAGAAACACAACTATGTTTTTTACTTTTTCGGAAAGCATGTTTGTGCTTTATTGGGAAGCATAACAGTCCTTTTCACACGGTGTGCTTCACGCGAGAAAAAATAATCCCCCCCCCCCTCTACGGAAAACCAAAA
Organism: Triticum dicoccoides; assembly: GCF_002162155.2. Taxonomy (NCBI): domain Eukaryota; kingdom Viridiplantae; phylum Streptophyta; class Magnoliopsida; order Poales; family Poaceae; genus Triticum; species Triticum dicoccoides. Next base: position 656,054,291 of record NC_041387.1, on the reverse strand, counting down.
ATGACCGTAGAAAAATAAAATCACTCCAAGAGAAGAAGTGAAGGAAATATGCCCTAGAGGCAGTAATAAAGTTATTTTTTATATTTTCTTATTCATGATAAATGTTTATTATTCATGGTAGAATTGTATTAACCGGAAACTTGATACATATGTGAATACATAGAAAAAACACTGTGTCCCTAGTATGCTTCTACTTGACTAGCTCGTTGATCAAAGATGGTTAAGTTCCTAGCCATGGACAGTGGCGTAGCTAGGGGTGGCTTATGATATAGTGTAGTAAAATTGGATATGTGCGATAAAATTGGATATGCATAAAGCTTATGACCGGGTTGAATGGCCTTTTCTCAAGGAGATTATGCTCAAACTTGGATTTCGTGAGGTGTGGGTAAATTTTATTATGGAGTGTGTTTCTACTGTTGAATATCGTATTCGGTTTAATGCGGAGGAGAGTGAAAGCTTTAAACCTACTAGGGGGCTGAGGCAAGGAGACCCGCTGTCTCCTTACCTGTTCCTGTTATGCACGGAGGGTCTCACAACTTTACTAACGCATGCGGAAGGAAATGGGAATATTTCAGGAGTAAAGGTTTGCAGAGATGCCCCATCTGTCACGAACCTTCTTTTTGCTGATGACTCTTTAATCCTTATGAAAGCAAATTTGCAAAGTGCGGAAACATTAAAATCAGTTCTAGATTCGTATTGCGCAGCTTCAGGGCAGATGGTCAGTGTTGACAAATCCAACATCTTTTTTAGCCCTAATACGGGAGTGGACACTAGAGAACAAATGTGTACAATTCTCAATATAATGACTGAGGCCTTGAATGACAAATATTTAGGACTGCCGGCCAATGTGGGTTTAGATAAAACCGATTGTTTCCAATACTTAATTGATCGTATTGTTCAGAGAATTAGTGGCGGAAGGAAAAACTTCTGTGAGGAAAGGAGATCTTACTTAAAGCGGTTGTTCAAGCTATTCCCACCTATGCAATGTCAGTCTTTAAAATTCCTAAAAAAAATTGCAAAGGAATTATTGATGCGATGGCGCATTTCTGTTGGGGAGATGAGGACAACCAAAGGAGGATGCATTGGATGGCTTGGTGGAAAATGTGTGTACCCAAGAACCAAGGAGGAATGGGTTTTCGGGATATCCATTGTTTCAATTTGGCTATGCTGGCTAAACAGGCTTGGCGTCTTCTCGAGAATCCGGATTCTTTATGTGCTACTATTTTGAGAGTCAAATACTATCCTGACGGTGACTTGTTGAACACTGACCTCAAGAAGGGATCTTCCTTTACCTGGCAAAGTATTATGGCGGGTGTGAGCTCCCTGAAGCGTGGTCATATTTGGCGAGTGGGAAACGGGCAGAATATTGACATTTGGGAGGACGCATGGATTCCAAATTGTGCAAACCGTAAAATTGTTACCCCTAAGGGAGGCCAGTTGTTACGGAAGGTAGCAGATTTGATTGATCCAATCCTAAATAGTTGGGATGAAGATCTTCTCACACAGACTCTATGGCCTATTGATGTTCAGCGAGTGCTTACGATCCCGATATCGCAACATGATATGCCAGATTTCATAGCTTGGAATTTCACAAAAAATGGGATTTTTTCAGTTCGGTCTGCTTATTTTGTGAAATGGGACCACCAATATGGGAACAAGTTACGACATACCAATGGGATGGGACATATCACGGTCAATCCTATTTGGGCGAGGATTTGGAAGCTTGCTTGTCCAGCAAAGGTTAAAATATTTATTTGGCGTACACTTCACGGCAATATTCCGTGTCGTGTTAACTTAGCTAATAGACATGTGAAAGTCTCGCCTAAGTGTCCTGCCTGCTCATCTGGGCCAGAAGACACAAAACACTTGTTGTTTCTATGTGACAGAGCAAAAGAAGTCTGGAGAAGACTAGGGATGGACGATATTATCGACAGAGCTTGTAAAATAGACTATGCGGGTGAGGTAATCTTGGAATATTTACTTTCATTACCAGATCAGGAACTATGTATTATGGGCACTCGTAATGTGCGTGACATGATTGCCATATCAGCCTGGTACTTGTGGTGGGAAAGGCGCAAATTGGTACACAATGAGACTACTCAGAATGCACAACAGATATCCATGGGGATACGCGCTCTCGCTGCCAATTTTGTTAATGCCTCGCCGAAGGCTTCCATTAAAAGAGGAGGATGGTCTAATCCCCCGATGGGATTTGTTAAACTTAATGTTGATGCTTCTTTTGATCACGACCTTCTCAGGGGTACGATCGGGGCTGTCTTAAGAGATGACAAAGGTAGGTTCATCGGTGGAGGAAATGGTAAGATTGACTGGTATGCAGATGTGTTGATGGCTGAAGCTTTGGCGTTAAAATTTGGCCTATCGCTTGCGCAAAGGACGGGTTGTAATCGCATAATTATTAACTCGGATAATATGGAGGTGATCGAGACCATGAACGAAGGAGGACGATGGGCAGCAGCTACAATTTTTTATGACTGTTTTCACTTAGCTTGTGATTTTCCTATTTCTAGATTCGAGCATTGTAATAGAGAAGCAAATAAAGTTGCTCATGAACTTGCCAAGTTGGCTAGATTTTCTTTCATTTCTGATTGGTTTGAGGAACCATATAATGCAATTGTACCAATCCTCATAAACGATGTAATGATTATTTCAAATGAATAAAGTTCGAACTTTCTTTCAAAAAATATAGTGTAGTAAAAATAAATAAACTTATGTAAATATAGTGTAGTAAAAAAATCTTTAAAAATAAATAAACTTATGTAAATATTTCTATTGATGGACCACCCTGGTTTATTGGGCTGGCTACGCCACTGGCCATGGACATGTGTTGTCATTTGATGAACGGGATCACATCATTACAAGAATGATGTGATGGACAAGACCCATCCGTTAGCTTAGCATAATGATCATTCAGTTTTATTGCTACGGTTTTCTTCATGTCAAATATATATTCCTCCGACTATGATATTATGCAACTCCCGGACACCGGAGGAATGCCTTATGTGCTATCAAATGTCACAACGTAATTGGGTGATTATAAAGATGCTCTACAGGTATCTCCGAAGGTGTTTGTTGGGTTGGCATAGACTGAGATTAGGATTTGTCCTTCCGAGTATCGGAGAGGTATCTCTGGGCTCTCTCGGTAATGCACATCATATGAAGCCTTGCAAGCAATGTGACTAATGAGTTAGTTATGGGAGGATGCATTATGAAACGAGTAAAGAGACTTGCCAGTAACGAGATTGAACTAGGTATGAAGATACCGACGATCGAATCTCGGGCAAGTAACATACCGATGACAAAGGGAATAACGTATGCTGACATTGCGGTTCGACCGATAAAGATCTTCGTAGATTATGTGAGAACCAATATGAGCATCCAGGTTCCGCTATTGGTTATTGACCGGAGAGGTGTCTCGGTCATGTCTACATAGTTCTTGAACCCGTAGGGTCCGCACGCTTAATGTTCGATGGCGATATGTATTATATGAGTTATGTGTTTTGGTGACCGAAGGTAGTTTGGAGTCCCGGATGAGATCACGGACATGGCGAAGAGTCTCGAAATGGTCGAGAGGTAAAGATTGATATATTGGAAGGTTATATTCGGACACCAGAATGGTTCTAGAGTGGTTCGGGTATTTTTCGGAGTACGAGGGATTACCGGAACCCCCCGGGGAAGTAATGAGCCTTATTGGGCCATAGGGGAGAGGAGGAGGCAGGCCACAGGAGGTGGCGCCCCCCCCCCAATGGGAGTCCAAAGTGGACAAGGGGAGGGGCGCGTCCCCCCTTTCCTTCTCCTCTCTCTCTCTCCCTCCACTTCCCTCTTTCCCCCTCCGTTGGAAAGGAAGGGGGCCGACTAGGACTGGGAGTCCTAGTTGGACTCCCCCCACTTGGGCGCGCCCTAGGCGAGCCCTCTCCCCTCTCCCTCCTTTATATACGGGGGCAAGGGGCATCCCAAAGAACAACAATTGTTTCTTAGCCATGTGCGGTGCCCCCCTCCACCGTTTACTTCTCCGGTCATATCGTCGTAGTGCTTAGGCAAAGCCCTGTGCGGATCAGATCACCATCACCGTCACCATGCCATCGTGCTGACGGAAATCATCGACTCCTTCGTACCTCTATTGGATCAAGAGTTCGAGGGACGTCATCGAGCTGAACGTGTGCAGAACTCGGAGGTGTCGTACATTCGGTACTTGATCGGTTGATTCGAGAAGACGTTCGACTACATCTACCGCGTTAAGTTAACGCTTCCGCTTTCGGTCTACGAGGGTACGTAGACACACTCTCCCCCTCTCGTTGTTATGCATCTCCTAGATAGATCTTGCGTGAGCATAAGCATTTTTTTGAAATTGCATGCTACGTTTCTGAACAAGAAGACAGTGTCCGGTTCAAGCCATTTAGTTTTTCGTCCATAAGTCAACCCAGAGGAGGAACACCAATCACAAATTTCAATCTTATCTTTCCTTCTCCTCTAAACCTCAAAGAAATTTCGAAGTATCTCTCTCTCTCTTTCTCTCTCTCTCTTATCGTTTTCAGTTGAATACTCTCATGTGAAGGATCTATGATATGTTCCTGCAAAGATAAGGACCTACGATATGCTTCTCCCCCGATCTCTAAGTTATTTCTCTTGAATCCATGCTCTTGCATCCTTCTATTGTACTAAAAATTATTTCCATGCTAGGGTCCATACTCGTTTTGAACCGTTTTACTTGTTGAGCACTTAATCTTTGATGTTTTTTTGGCGGGAGAATGGTCACATATGTTATGAAGATTCAATCTTGCATCCTTCTATTGGACTGAAAATTATTTTTGGTTAGATATGTATCTGAGGAGTGCCACCGCTCGTGCTCTTGCATGAGGGGAACTTTTTTTTTGCCGGATAAACTTTCAATCTATTCATCTTCAATCATGGTAGTACAACGAACACTAGAAATAATAAAAATTACATCCAGATCCGTAGAACACCTAGCGACGACTACAAGCACTGAAGCGAGCCGAAGGCGCGCCACTGTCATCGCCCCTTCCTCGCCAGAGTCGGGCAAACCTTGTTGTACTTGATAGTCGGGAAGTCGTCGTGCTAAGGCCCCATAGAACCAACACACCAGAAGAGCAACTGCCGCCGATGAAGAGTGTAGATAAGAAGGATCCAACCTGAAGACGCACGAACAAAGACGAACGACGAACAGATCCGAGCAAATCCACCAGAGATAGATCCACCGGAGACACACCTCCACATGCCCACCGACGATGCTAGACGCATCACCAGAACGGGGACTAGGCTGGGAGACCTTTATTCCGTCTTCAGGAAGTCGTCGCTGTCTCGCCTTTCTGAGTAGGACACAAACCCAAACCAACCTCGAAAAAAGATCTAAAAATGGAACCCTCCCACCGGCAAGGGCCGGGATCCGCTCCGTCCCCATGGCCCTAAGGCCACGGTAGATGGGGCGAACTAGCGCTGGTGCCGGTGGGAGACAGAGAAACCCTAGTTTTTTTTGGATAGGCGATGACTGGCTAGGACTTCCGCAACAATTGCTCATAGGCACTAAATTTTCTTTCAAGGAGTCAATTTCATTGATCGACCCCAAAGGAACAAGTACAAAACAACTTCATGAGAGGAAATTATATCAGCCAAGTGGGCATGTCCGGCAACAATCGCCACATTTGGCATAGATAATGATTTTAATTTGTTATATGTTAATGTTAGTTTGCATCACTTTGTCTTTCAGGAAGCAAAAACCTACCACCGATTGATGTTTGAGTTTTTGAGCACCTCTTCACACACACATCGATGGGTTTAATCCCTACTGACATCAGATTTTGATACGGCCAAGAACTTAATTAAGATGGCCTCAAATGGAGAAGTGCTCAAAGTAAGAAAGTTTCGTATCATCAAAAGGAAAAACTTCGATATTTGGGTCATAGCCATCCGGTCTCATCTCTAAGGTCGAAGTTATGTTTGAAGTACTCAGATTTTGTATTCAGAATACTATTCGGCTGATTACGCCCCCAAGATGGCCTCATATGAGAAACGTTTCTACACGGATTGTCTCCGTCTCGTCGAAACCATCAATTTTGATATAAACAACGTCTAAATCGGTGTTCATATGCAAAATTTAGAGCCAAAACATGTGCTACATAAATCTGCCCCGGAAGTTCTAGGCAAAACTTCCGGGGAGGTTCCGGCTAAGCAGAAACTTTGCACGCGGTGCGCCCCGAAAACTCAAATTTCATTATTATTTGCAGAATTGCGGGCCTGAATCCAACCTCAAGATGACCTCGGATGAAAAAGTGATCAACTGAAGAGTTTTTCTCCATTGCAAGATCTACAACTTTGCTTTTTGGACCATCGCAATCCGAGGCCATTGCAAGATTTATTTCAGGATTTCCGGCGATGCTCGTTCAGTGGGAGGAGGCGTTCCCTGTCGACTACGAAGCGCCTACGGTGACTGTAAAATCTCGAGATGATATGTCTGTTTAGTCTCTCAAAGATATTCATAAGGATAGGGTGCGCGTGTGTGCGTTAAAAGGGGTGAGTGTATGCGCATATATATAAGCGCTTGCGTGTATACTGTGTTAAAAAAAACTGGAGACGTTCAGCCGCATGTGTGGAACTTGCAACCCAAGCAAACAAAACCATATTTTGTTACCAAGTGGTCAGCTTGGTAAGATAAAAAAAATTGCATTCAATGAAAACCATATTTTGTTGATCAATTCTTGATTTTTTTTGCATAATTGGTCAAAAAAATTGAGAAATCATATTGGTCGATTATATGGAGAACGAGATGCCTCAAGTAGTATATGGGCTTCCACCAGAATTCTTAGAACTGTCAGGTCCAGTACACCGGCAAGGCCCATTTGTACCACCAAGCCGACATCGTCTTTCAAAAGAAAAAAAGCCCAAGCCGACATCGTTTCTCGTAAGCATCCATTTCAGCAGTGGTGGTTCTTCTCAAAAAAAAAAAAAACTAGCAGTGGTGGTACGTACTTTCTTAAAATACAAAGTCATTTCAGCTAAAAAAAATACAAGTACTCTCTGGCACGTCGTCATGTTGCAATACCGTGGCCTCTATTTGCCCATGATCTAAACACGTGGGGAGTTTTTTATAGCTGGAATCCTCAATGATCATGTAGCTAGCGTGCGTACGTACGTGTGGACAATGTGGATTAAGCAAAGGTATATAGGTATCACGGGGAAAACTTGTACAGGATCTGCTCTTAGATGAGATCGATGCGATCAATCTTTTTAAAGACACAAAACATGTTCAAAAATTATGAATTTTTTTTTGGAGACACTCATCCATCTTTGATGTACAAACTCAAAAAGTTTCAGCTCCTAATTCAAACTACACTTAGAGGAACAAAAAAGACAAAATCATGAATAGTGTCAAAAACTGTTCACCTAAAGCTGACATTATTCATATTCAATTTTTCTTTTCGGATCTCTAATTGTAGATCGAGTTTTGAACTGTTTTTTTTAGTTGTAGACATAACCTGTAGGTAAGTTGTAAATTATTTTCAGAATTTTTTCGATTGTCTAAATATGAAAATTTTAGGTTGACCCTACGATCTCATCTAAAGAGCTGATCCTATACTAGTCTCCCCCTAGGTATCACGCCCCGCCTTGCCGCCTCGGGGAGGACACATCAACGGCAGTGCGGGGTGGCACCACACTACATGATGGGATCCTACTGTCGACAGCACCCGCGGCTTGCCTCGGCTCGGCACAGCATGCGCATCTACAGTCGGGCGCCCGAACCCGCCTCAAACGTCTGCGCGGGTCATACGGTCACTGGCCGGTCATGAAATTTCGACCCAGGCGAACGTCTTAAACGCATCTCAAATGTTTGGGCTGACCGTCCCCCTCATATCCAGCCCAAATATAAGACGGATATGGTGCGCCCGGGTGCGTCCGCCACGTCTTACTCAGCCCACACTGGCCCATCCGACCTCACATATATTCGGCCCCATCCGCTCGCCGGATCAAACCATAGCCACTTCACACTCTAGTCCCCTCCACTCCCGCCACCACCCAAACTCAGCTCCCGCGATTCTCGGCAGTCTCCGGCATGACGGACAGCGGAACCGAGTCCTTCGCCTCCAGATCTATCAACCCCGAGCTCATCCACACAACCCCGAGGAGGAGATGGTCGTCCGTCTTGCGCTCTGTAGCTCCCAGGAAGAGGCCCGTGCCTGGCAGCGCTCGGATTCCTTCCATCGGGGAATCCATTGCGTCCACCCAAATGTCGCATGGATCCGTCGCTAGGTGTGCCATCGCTGCCTCACTGGAGGCGGTGCGGTTCATCTAGCGTCTGAACACGGTGCCGGACGCGCAACTCCTCCGTTGGCGCGCCGAGCATCGGGACGCGCCATGGTCCTCATTCGATGAGAACATGGCACAGGCGTGCCCGCCGTGCGAGGCAGCGGGCGCGGGAGACGGCGGCAGCCCATGCGGTGGTGGACGTCGGCGAGGCGGAGTTGCATTCTTCGGCACCCCGTATGGTGCAGCAGTTCGGGTGCCGCAATCGCATCATGGTGGACGTCGCCGGCTCGTCCCAGGACGGATCCATCATCGATCTGACGTCCACCGACACCGTTCGGGTTCCGGGCTCCGGCGAGGAAGAGTAATGCATGGGCGACAGCAGCGCCTTGAGTCTCGTGAGCCAGCTCGTGTCCCATGCCCTACTCAACCTTGCCAGCAACCGGACCAACGCTCTGTGGGGCGCAGCCAGCCGTCGGACATGGCATGGCAGAGCTGGACGAGCTCCGCTTAAAGATCGTTGTGTTGCACGTAATAATATGGATTTGACATTTCTATTTTTTAAGTATGCGGATGTGGTGCATTATTTGAGGCGTGGTCGGTTATTGGACGTGTCCGTGGATGTTTGAGGGTCGGATTTGTCTAATCCGGCTGTATATGCTCTAATGGGGAGCAACTACTCCACTGAGTGCGGGAGGAACCGAAGCAGCATCCTTGACCTGCATTGACCGTGGCTGGCGCTCGACACGGCGGGGTGGACTGGTGGTGCCGCTCGGGCCGCGCGCTCGGGGGCCGGGGGCCAGGGCCAATTGGCCGAAGCAAAGCCGAGGACGAGCAGAGGAGAGGCTTTCCGCTGTGGCGCCTCGTGCTCGTGCTGTTTACATGGCGGGGTCGGGTCGGGGCCAGCCACCTTTACGCCGCTGCGTGCTGCACTGCACTGCACTGCTGTCCGCGAGGGGCGCCGATCGCTCGCTCTGATGGGCGTCACATGCGCCATGCATGCAATGCAGTCCCACTCCCAGTCCACCTCCTCTCCTCTTTTCACGCAGCGTCGCGGTGCCGACTGCCTAGCCGCTGCCGTCTGCCGACCAGACCTCGCCGTGCCACCAACCCGCCGGCCGGCCGGTGTCTCCTTGCTCCGCGCCGGCGCGCGGCGACGCACGAGGAAACCGGCCGCCCCACCCGACACGCCGACAGCGCGCGACGCTGTTTTCCAAGCGGATAACGCGCGCACCCGCTCCCTGGTCCGAGGGGCGCGGAGACCGAAGCGCGCACTGCCGTGCCGTGCCGTGCGTGCTCCGTCCTCGGTGCGCGCGCGGTGCTCCGGCCCTTTTCCTTTTGCCTGAGCCTGACGAGACGTCTTTGTATGCACGCATGCGTCCACGCGCCCCTAAAACTGAAGCTCGCACGCACGCAGGGGCATGCGGATGGATGTGGCGTGGTGACGGTGGCGTGCCTGCCTCGCGGGACATGCATTCCGAGCATGTGCATCGTCCCGTTTTCCCGGCGCAACGCGTACATGCGTGCTCGCTGCGTCCGTGCGAACACAATAGGGCGTCTCTAACCAACGACGACCCTCAAACCGACCGCATATGCAACGTTCGGACAACGCTGTTTTGGACGTGTTATGCTATTCCACACGGGTTTGTATTGTTTTATAGGATGGGCCGGACGTGTTTTCTCCTGCAAACCGGAGATAAACGTGGGGGCTTTGCGGGCGTCCAGACCGTAACCACGCTCGTCTCTAACCGCCCTGGCCTACCCAAACCTCCACCCCACCCCTCCCGTATTTTTCATTTCACGCATCGCGCCGCTTACTGTGTCGCATTCATGCCAGTTCAGAGCATGCAGCGGGCGACATTGATGCCCGCGATTTGACCAGATGGGAGGGCGGCGCAGACGGACGCGACCTTTCACTGCCAGCATTGAAGCGGCGAACTGGGCGAGAGAGTACTGCCCACTACTCGTCCGGCCGAACACGCCTCCTCACTGCATTCAAACGGTTGCAGACTGTCCGCCTTCCTCCATTTAAAACCCGCGCGTGTGCCGAGAAATCTACTCTGGCCACACGTCCATTCACGAGCCGCCAGTCATTAAACACAACACCGGTTGGCTCCGGCCATTCCCGTGCTATTTAAACGATGCCCAGACATCGGGCAAAAATTGCACCACACTCCCTCCCATCTCCTCCTTGCATATCATTTTTTCCACAAGCTCCATGGCATCCGACGAGTAGGAGGACGAGTTCTCCAACATACTAGCTGGCTAAGTGGGCCGTCGTGCCCATCGGATATGAGCCAGGCAACTCTCTGCTCCGCCTCCGTCGACGGTACGGGTGGCTGCAGGCCAGCTCACGACGGTTGAAGCTCCTAGCCGACGCGTCATTCAGCAACTCGCCGAGGAGTGGCATGTTGCTCCATGCTGGCACACGGTGGACCACAGCGGCATAGGCATCGTGCCTCCGGGGACAAGTCGTGCCGCACCGTTCCTCCCATGCTGATGCTCACGCTATTCGTCGTCAACGTGTCCGTGACTGCGCCCTGTCGGCGACGCGGCATCTAGCACGTCTGGTCCACACCCGCCGCCATCATCGAGGGGAAGTAGAAGATGGGAGGCCGCCGCCGCCGCTTGGGTCTCATGAAGGCCACTGTCGAGCGAAGCCGGTGTCTTGTCCAGTTCAGCGCAAACCATCGTCGACCCCCGTCTGGGCTTCACAGATGCGGAGCCCCCAATCCCCTCCGGCCGAAGCACCCCCTTTGCCACTCCGATGAGCGGTGCAGCCTGACATAGGGAAGATACGGGGAAGAATATACCTCCGGGGCTCACGGCGGTCCGCAAGCGGGTTGCCAGACATGGGGAAGACAAATGGGATCCACTAGGCTGGCCATAGACTAATGTAGTGTATCTGTGTCGTGGGAATGGAGCTCCACGTGGCTGGACGTGCACATAGTTTTAGATATTTAAGTAAAATATGTCCAAAATGTAATGAATTTCATCCGGTTTATATGAAATTTGTCGTGTTTGCATGAGTTTCTTCTGGTTTGTTGAATAAGTGTTTGAAATCTATGCGGGCAGTATTAGATGGCGACCTCCCGCATCTGTGTCCATGGACTGACCCCCCTGTCTATGGCCGGATGCTGAAGAAAATTTACGGGTTGCTGTTGGAGATGCCCTTACAGTCATTTAAAGATAAAATAAAATTGAAGAGTTTTTCTTTTAAGAATGAAATTGAAGAGTTGCTACATATGCAAATCGCACATACACGGGCGTACCCCGTGGGGTGGGAAGGATGTGCTCTCTTTTGGTGTTAAGCATCGACAGCCGGACTTCTCGGATTGACCGGACGGACGCATATTCATTGATCGGAGGGAAAAAAATTCAAGGAATTGCTACATGCACGGCCGTAGCCGTGGGAAGGACGTGCTCTCTTTACAATCCCACACATTAGTTCGTTACTGTGAGTGCTCCACCTACTTTTTTTTTGAACATCAGTATAGACGCAAACGCTCATACATACGCGCATACACTCATCCAGTACTCCGCCTACTTGATAGAACTACAGTAGTGATCAGTTAACAAAGAGAGACGGTGTCTGTACATGCAAGTCAAGTCCTCGCCGAACACATGCCACTTTTTTTTAGCTTACGCAAGCCACTTTGTTGCCTGGTCTTGGACGTACTTGTCAACTGAATTTGATTTCACATCGATTTCAACTTTTTCAAACTAAAAAGAGAAACTATTGACGATGGTGAAACCTACCTAATTTGTTTTCATGTGATCTATTGTACGGTCTTTTCTTTTTACAGAAATCTAATTCGTCGCTTGGGATCATATGCTCCTATCCGCCAAAAAATGTTTTTGCAAATGTCAAAAAATTGTCACACTGAATTGCTACACGCAAATTGTTTTAAAAGGATTAAGCATTTTGACATGTGCAAAAAAAACGACAACAAAAGTTACCTCTAAATGTTACACTTGATTTTATTTTATTTTCATCGACGAAGCAGTGCTATCCCCTTTCTCATGAAAATGTCAGGCACGCTTGTTAGACTAACATGAACATCCACACACAAAAATAAAAATAACAATTTCATTTATTATTTATTTTGAATTTATTGTTCATCCGGGAGCATATGCTCCCAGAGCCAAAACAGTTATTGTAGCAACAATCTATTAATTAACCAAACAAAATACATCAAATCTTTCTCGTATGTAAATGGATGGCGTCCTGTATACGCTTAACGCAATCTCTAATGGATACCATGCTTCACTGATCACTAGTATCTATTGGAATATTCTGACAAAATTAGTAATATTTATTGTCCATATATTTTCCATGACAATTCTGATGATTAATATTTACACCTTGCCAAAAAAAACAGTAAGCGTTAAAAAATTAGATAATCTAATTGCACACTTCCTATAAGATTATCTATTTACGAATCAAGGTAAATACATTCTTGTGTTTAGACAGTTTGCCGAAATGGCTTTGGCCTGGATAAACTTTGCAAAAATGCATTGTGAGTTTCTAGCATCTTAACATATTGGTGACCATCGCTTTCCAGACATGTATACTATACACAAGTGTTCCCTTTTTTTTGGCAAGTAATGGCAGGAAACTTGGCCTGCTCCTGGAAAAAACAATGGCATTGTCGATGCCAGACTTTTTGTTTTGTTTCAGTAGTGTAATTGAGTTACTTTGTTTGTCGTTGTTACCCAAACTGTAGTTTTCGTCATTCATATAATATGACATTTTACGGCGAGAACGAAGGACGCACCTTGCAATAGATGAAGAAGGGGGAACGATCTGTAGAAAGAAGACAAATTCCACGTGAGGCATCTCCAATGATTACCAAGCTTCGGGCACCGCTAGAACAACGTGGTCCAGTCAAGTTATAACACTTACTAGGAGTGTTATAGTCGAGCTGGGCACAAATTCAATACACCACCGATGAATGCAAGAACAGGTAACATGCATTACTGGCACCATCCAGTAGACATCTTGACAACCCAGATAATAACACAAAGAGGCCCCAACAATCAATAAAACAATACGACATAAGAATGCACAAAACAGCCTCACGAGACCCACTAAAACCACGCAAATCCAATCAATTTATAATGCCTACTTGCTAATGGAGCCGAGCACAAGTTCAACACGCCATGACAATGCAAGCAAGAAGACGTGACATATCATGCTTAACAATGCAGATGGTAGCACATAAGAGGGTCCAGGAGATGATAAACAACAACAAATTTTTTCCGAGGGTACACGATAACAACGACATCACGGCTCAGACTCCACCAAATTTTCCTAATCTTATTCAACTTGAATGAATAAAAATAGAAGGAGCCTCACTAGATCCATCCCAAGAAAAAGAAACCCCCCACAAACCCCTACCAAGATTGATAAGAAAAGCACCAAAAGCCAGCCAAGGAGGGAGGGGTGGACTGAAGGAGAAAAAGCTTCAGGCTCCGGTCAACACAGCAGATAAAAGCGAGAAACAGAAGCGAGCGAGGAGGACCAGCCCAACCCCCAACGCCGCGACCCCTCCCCCACCCCCCCCAATGGCGGCAGCAGCAGCTTCGCCCGCCGCAGCCGCTCTC
>NC_041387.1:655954139-656040021 GCF_002162155.2 Triticum dicoccoides | reverse complement strand
TCCTCGTCCATTCCCGCCGCCCGCGCCGCCGTAGCATTGGACGCCGACCCCCCCGATGGAGCAGGTAACCGGCGCCGCGCGAGCGGGCGATCCGCCTCCGTCCGGACGCGGCGCGAGGGTTTCGGCTCGTCCGATCCGATCTCGTTTTCTGTTCTCGTCTTCTCAACCGCGTGTGGTGTGTTTGCGCAGTACGAGAAGGTGGAGAAGATCGGGGAGGGCACGTACGGGGTGGTGTACAAGGCCCGGGACCGGGCCACCAACGAGACCATCGCGCTCAAGAAGATCCGCCTCGAGCAGGAGGACGAGGGCGTCCCCTCCACCGCCATCCGCGAGATCTCGCTCCTCAAGGAGATGCAGCACGGCAACATCGTCAAGTGCGTCTGTTTGTTTGTTGTTTGCATTCACTCTGTTCCTACCTGCTCCGGATTTATCTAGGATTTGGCATTGGTTTGCCTCAACTAGCTCGGATTAACTGCTTGATTCATTGATCATTTGATTGATTGAACTGGGCATTAAGTCGAGATGGAGATGGGGACGGATGGCCTTCGCTTTTATGCAACAGTAAATGAACAGGCGGATTTAGAACCTATGAAATGTGCTAGTACTGCCTGTGATGTTGCTATTTATTTATCCATCTATTTATAGGGTGAGTGTTAGTAGGTGGTATGCATTGTTGCTACGCTGAGAAGTTTTGCTAATTCATCTCTTGCAGGCTGCACGACGTTGTCCACAGCGAGAAGCGCATATGGCTCGTCTTCGAGTACCTGGATCTGGACCTGAAGAAGTTCATGGACTCCTGTCCAGAGTTTGCCAAGAGTCCCGCCTTGATCAAGGTGAGCAATGTGACATTGTCGTGCGTATGACCGTGACTTGCTTCTATTGCTTTCCGTATTTAGTTGGTTGAACATTTGTTTGTCCGTTTGTTACTGATCGATGATTATGTATGTCATACAACTTGGTAGTGCTGGGAGTGGTAGAACAATAAGAGTGCCTTCTTGTTTCGTGTAAAAGAATTATTAGCTCTCATATGTTGTACAATTATTCATGACAAGGCACATACAGAACCCACATTATGCCTTGTGCCCTCCGTATATGGTGTATCACCTGTCTTCTTATGTCACTGTGTTTTATATGGCAGGACAGTCCCCGTTTTGCTGTTCACTAGGGCCACACTTAGCGTAAACCTGTATGCACAGTTGGGGAAAAGCAACCTTGTCTGTCTCACGTGTGTACTAGTTCATTGTTGAACTTATTGCAGTGAATGTCCCTTGTATGTAGGTTATATGCACATGTGATGTTTGGACATATATGTGTTGTTTACTTTAGAGGTACTGTGTACCTGCATTGTTGTGGTAAGATCAGACTTTTATTAGTCTTGAACTAGCTGAATTCCTGTGCCAACAGATGTTAAAAATGAATAGTTTGCAAACAGAGCTGTGTTTGCTTTACAAATGCAATGTTTGTTGTTGGAAATGTAGTTGTATTTCTTTTACAAATGTAATCTATCTCAATGTTTATTGGATTATCTTCACTGTTATAAACTGGGCCAACCAAAATAAACGCTGTAATCTTATCTGCTTAATGTGGGAATTTCTGAGATCTCGAAGTGAACTTTGGAGCTCTTTTTAACCTTGTTTCAGTAATGTTAGTGCATGGCTGTGGGTGACATGGATACACTATAGGAACATACAATTGCTTTCTAGGACTGCCTTGGGCTCTAGTACTGAACACGATAGCTGGCACACAATGGAGCCCATCTCCTCAAAGTAGATGTACTGTACAACACTCTTTGCTGTACAGTAACTCTTGTAAGCTGTAAATAAAACATGTGTTCACTGTTACCGGTAGGTTTGTTGCTATAAATGATTGGCAGTGTGGCACCACCACCATCACCCCAGTACTGTATGATCTCCATGTGGGCACCATTTCTGTCATGCTTGCTGTCTTTGTGTAACTATTTACTGCACACATAACTGGCACTGTGTCCTTCAACTAACACTTCTGACAACCATGGCCTGTGGTCTTTGGATCAAAGTAGTTGGTGCATTTCTTGACATATTGTTTTCTGATTAGTATTGCCTATTCTTTGGCATATAGTATTGGTAACGTTAGAGTTTTCTTACAATATGAATTGTTGCAACACATTTTAGATCAACTGAATTGTATAGGTAAACATGAAATCCATGTAATGTTACTTTATTAAGAGGCTTATACTTACATGCAGAGAGTAATAAATATAACACGAGTGCAAGCGTTGCATCTTATTTTGCTGTTTTTATTCCTTCTTTCAAGCATATTCATGTCTGACTCAGAGATATGCTTGTCTTTCATTGTTAAACTTGTTGCACTGAATGTCACTGGTATTTAGGTTATATGCACATGTGATGTTTGGGCATATATGTATGTTTACTTTAGAGTTACACTGTACCTACATTGTTGTGGTAAGAATAGACTTTATTATTCTTGAACTAGCTAAATTCTTTACAAATTTGAAAACAGAGCTGTGTTTGCTTTACAAATGCATTGTTTGTTGTTGGAAATGTAGGTGTATTTCTTCTACAAATGTAATCGTTTCAATATTTGTTGCATCGTCTTCACCGTTATAAACTGGGCCAACCAAAATAAATGCTGTAATCTTTCTCTATTTTATCTGCTTAATGTGGGAATTTCTGTGATCTCAAAGTGAACGTTGGAGTTCTTTTTAACCTTGTCTCAAACTTTCAACAATGTTAGTACATGGCTCTGGGTAACATGGTTACACTATAGGAACAGATAATCAATATTGCTTTCCAGGACTGCCTTGGGCTCTAGTACTGAACACGATAGCTGGCCAGCAGAGCCTATCTCCTCCTCAAATTAGATGTAACAACACTCTTTGCTCTATGGTAACTCCTGCAAGCTGTAAATAAAACATCACCCAAGCTACAACACTCTTTAGTGGTAGGTCTGTTGCTATAAATGATTGGCAGTGTGGCACTACCACCATCACCCCAGCACTGTATGGTCTCCATGTGGGCATCATTTGTGTCATGGTTGCTGTCTTTGTGTGACAGCTTACTGCACACAGAATTGGCACCGTGTCCTTCAACAAACACTTCTGACAGCCATGGTCTGTGATCCTTTGATCAAAGTAGCTAGCACATTTCTTGACATATTATTTTCAGATTAGTATTACCTGTTCGTTGGCATATAGTTTTGCAGGTAATGTTAAGAGTTTGCTTTCAATATGAATTGTTGCAACACATTTTAGATCAACTAAGTTGTGTAGGTAAACATCAAGTTCATGCAACAGTACTTTATTGAGATACTTATACTCTTATACAGAAAGTAATAAATGTAGAATGAGTGCAAGCGCTACATCCTGTTTTGCTGTTTTTGCACCTTCATTCAAGCATATTCATGTTTGACTCAGAAAATGCATTAACTTCTGGTTGCATCTTGGTGGTATGTGAGTATGTGACTGTTTTCTTCTTTCTCCAGTCATATCTCTATCAGATACTCCGCGGCGTTGCTTACTGTCATTCTCATAGAGTTCTTCATCGAGATTTGAAACCTCAGAATTTATTGATAGACCGGCGTACTAATGCACTGAAGCTTGCAGACTTTGGTTTAGCAAGGGCATTTGGAATTCCTGTCCGTACATTTACTCATGAGGTACTTTTCTTCTGTTACTTGTTTACATGGGGCCATGGAAACTGTCCTGGGCGATCTTTGTCATAAATTTGTTGATGCTATTTTGCTCTTAGTGTGTACATGTGATTTTGCATCTAAACAAGCTCATACTTCTATCTATCCAATTCCATGCCACGTCAACTGACCAAGTATTTTCAGGTAGTAACATTATGGTACAGAGCTCCTGAAATCCTTCTTGGAGCAAGGCAGTATTCCACACCAGTTGACGTGTGGTCAGTGGGCTGTATCTTTGCAGAAATGGTGAACCAGAAACCACTGCTCCCTGGCGATTCTGAGATTGATGAACTATTTAAGATATTCAGGTTCGTATCTCGCCACGCCCTCCTATTCAATTTCTCATCTTCTGAGTGCACTTCTTGCCTACCTACTCATCTGATTTGTGTGTTGCGTTCTGGTTATCCAATGAAGGGTACTCGGCACTCCAAATGAACAAACTTGGCCAGGCGTGAGCTCCTTGCCAGACTACAAGTCCGCCTTCCCCAGGTGGCAGGCAGAGGTGCGAGACCACCGCTTAAACTTTCCGTTAGACGCTCATGGCAAGTACGTTTATAATGGCCTATATATACCATGTCATTGACATTCCTTTTGGAACCTTCACTGATGATCTCCAGGACCTTGCAACCGTTGTCCCCAATCTTGAACCTCTTGGCCTGGACCTTCTCTCGGTAAGTCAAGAAGACATCCACCTACGACCGTGGACATGGCATCATGTAATGTAACTGTATTATATCCTCTTGTTTCATTGCAGAAAATGCTTCG
This sequence comes from Triticum dicoccoides, assembly GCF_002162155.2. Taxonomy (NCBI): domain Eukaryota; kingdom Viridiplantae; phylum Streptophyta; class Magnoliopsida; order Poales; family Poaceae; genus Triticum; species Triticum dicoccoides. Next base: position 656,035,569 of record NC_041387.1, on the reverse strand, counting down.
GTTCGAGCCAAACAAGAGGATCACGGCCAGGCAGGCTCTTGAGCATGAGTACTTCAAGGACATGGAGATGGTGCAGTGAGCTCGCTATGTGGTAGTGACTGGCATATGTATGAGCTGAGCTGAGCTGCTCGTTTCATTCCTTTTGTGAACGCTCTGCCTTCCCCTTTTCGGCATTTTTGTCTGTCAACTGAATATTTCAGATCTGGTGTGTTTGAGGTGCACTCAGGATTGCTACTAAATAGATTACCATCTTGGTCTCTATCTTGTTCAACGTAAATATTGTCATGTGTTCATTTTTCAACGAGGCATCCATTATTTTGCTCCTCTCTTTTAGTTTTCTTGTTTGCTCAACACTTAAACATATTTAGAGTTCTACAACGGGCTGCATCTTTAGCTATCTCTACACATTTAGGTTGATTGTATGTAGTTCAGTGCTAAGCCTAACCAGTCTTTATGTGGCCGTTCTAGAAAAAAGCCTACGTGGGGACAACAAAATTAGCTCACGCTGTGGATTTGTACATGTCTAAATGCAATCCTTGTCTACATAATCAGGTAAAATAATAATAATACTACAATTTCGTCGATTTGACATATGTAATAAATGTAGACGCATTTTAAGGCTCCTTTCATACAAAGAAATTTCATAGCATTTTTGGAGGATTTGGATCTTTAGGATTTTTTTCCTACGATGGTCGTGTGATTTGTAGGATTGAAATCCTTCGGAGTTTTCCATAGGATTCATTTGTAGTACATTTGGAGAAGAGAAATCATCCACTCAAACCTCTCTGTTGGATTCCTTTGTTTTTTCCTTATGTTATCAAACATTCTTCCAAATCACGTAGGGTACAAGAGGACATGACACTATTCTTTTGTTTTTCTATTCCTGCATTTTTAGAATTTTTCTATTCCTGCATTTTGAGAATCCCACGGATCAAAGAGGCCCTTAGTGTGCTTGTATGCAGTCCATAAGATCATGTTACGGTATCGAATCCAGATCAGAACTGCTTCCAGTACAGTGCATCTAAAAGAGATGAAAACAAACCTATCACACACTCAATTGGCTTGTAAATGAGAGAAATACAAAGGGCTATCACAAGTTTCAAACCACGTAAACCTCCTGAGCTGAGGCAAAAAGTAGCATGGAAAAAACAGTAATTCACATACGAGATCTCCTAAATTTACAATGAAAAACCCATCTTTACATTGGATGAGTGGAGACAAGTTTTCACAGATTCACCACCAAAGATGCAAGTATTTGGTCTGGCGAAGCCCGTTATCGTTTCTTCTTCATAATTGCCGCCGTGCGCATCTCGGCGTCTTCCTTGGCGAAGCTCCACCAGAGGTAGGACAGGGGGATAGCCATGGCGAGGCAGATTGCGTGACCATCAACATATCCCCATCGCGGAGGGACATCATGGGCTTCCAGGTATATTGAGAGGACACCGCCGATAGCAACGAAGACGACCTTCAGGCGTGAAGGATGCCTTGTAATGGCAGCCCACACTGTCCACAAAAGGAGCTGCGCAACGCTAATAACAGTGCAAACCTTCATGTTCAGGCCTGCAGAATTAGAAGAGGTTAGGACAGCCAAGTCTTTTAATTTCCAGCACTATCACCAGGAAGTGCCAATCTCAGAATTTAACTGCATATAGTTTTCTCAATGATCGTGCAGAAGCAAAACAAGTTATCATGAATTTGGAATACCTTTGTCGAGTTCGTAGAAGTTGAGGTACAGAATGTGGGTTGTCACAAAAGCCAGAATTGGAGCTGCAACCATCACTCTTGAAGCTTCATCCCTCAGATTCGAAGTTCGCAGTATGGCCAAGATGAGGGAGTAACCAAGAAAAGCAGCAGCTGATGACAAGTACAGCTTTTCTGTCCAAGCAGTATCACTGTAACACAGATGGCCAAGCTGGATTAATTAACTGTCGACAGACGACATATCTGAAAACGTAGACTGCTAGACTTGAACGTACCAACTGTGATATATGGCACACCAGAACCATGAATTCATGGCCAAGAGCGCGTTAATGTGCCATAATCCGGTGTATTCGTAGTATGTGGCATGAGTTTCCGGCCTGAGAGGTAGCTTGTAAGAAAGCAAGAGGAAAAACGATAGCCATCCGTTAAATTGCACGAGAAGAGTCAGGGCAGACAGAGCTGCAGAAAGAGGTTCCTGAAAAATGAAGCAATAGCCAGCATGTAAGTGAACATGAGACAGAAAATTCTTTAACTGTGGTACTGATGAAGACATAAAGAGTAACATGGAGCTAGAGGTACCTGAAACACAGAAGCACGTTTGAGAGGCCATTTGCCATGATACTTGACGGGCCCTAGCCCAAGCTCTTCCCTTTCCTGCTCTCTTTCCATCATGCAATGGTATCGGCATTCGCTGTTGCAGTTCCACTCCTTCCACTGCAGGTACAACGGCTCGTGCGCGTACCATGCCTTGTCAGCAGGCTGGTCATTGGTCGGCACGACACAGTGTTTGACAGAATCCTCTTTCAGGGTGCCGGTCCTTTGACATTTTTCGAAGCAAGCTCTGGTAATAAGAAAGAAAGGAAAACATGAGTAACTACTAGCATGCTGGTTGGTTGCTGGCCAAGTCAGTAGCTTGAACTGCATGAACAAACTACAATCAGCACATCTTCACAAAGCCAAATAGTGGGATGAAAAGATGATGGTACAGAGTTTTTGTTTGCTGCTGCTGATGTTCCTGAATGATGGCTGAGTTCGGAATTCAGATATATTACTGAATTCAAAGATGGCGTGGCTGCAAACCAATGTTCCCCCCACAGAGGAATAGGGATAGATTCGATCTCTGAAGAGATAGTTAGTTTATAGACAGGTTTCCAGGTCCAATGCTGGTAATCAAATCTTAACACGAGATCTCGCATCGGCGGCTGCGGATCACGCGAACCTTACCATGGGCCGAGCCGCAGTAGGCAAGCATACATCCACGGCCCCCCATGATTCTTGGTCCTCTCTGGAGCTTCCAGTCCCCATGACACCCACCCTCAACAGGACGGGCAAATATTCCCGGCTCTAATCACTAACAAAACTACTACTAGTTGAAGCTCCGGTTCCCTAGAAAACTCGGCAGTACCAGTGTACTAGTATCAATGTTAATCAAGCAATCAACAGTACCCGGTGAAAGATGCATCGCTTGTCCGGAACACTGTTGTACCGTACGCAATCGGCGTCCGACACGCGAGGGACACGAACCGCCCCCAACTGCCGAGGAGGGAACGAGGGCGGAAATCTCGGGGAGGGAGGAAGGCTGACCTGTAGAGCGGATCGGCGTCGCCCTCGGAGGCGGAGGCGGAGTCCGCCGCCAAGGCCGTGGCCACCACCAGGCCGAGAAGCAGCAGCAGCAGCGGCGGCGGCCCTCTCCCGCGGAGCCCCATGTCCGTCGGCGCGGCTCCGCGAGTCGGGCGGGGCGGACGCGGAGTAGCGAGCAGCAGAAGCAGCAGCTAGAGGGAGAGCGGGGCGGGGCGGAGATCCATTAATCCACGCGAGATGGGGAGGGGGATGGGGGTGATTGGTTGGCTGGCTGGATGGTTGATTGACTGGCGCGGCGAGGCGCGCTAGGGGGTGGTGGGTATGGTTTTTCTCTCTGTTCCGCGTGTGTGGGGGGGAGCAAATCGACAGGGAGGACGATTAGACGGAGGCCCCCTGATCGATGTGCGATGGCAACAGGTTTTGTTCGGGATATTTACTCGAGTTTTCGTTCCTCTCCCCCCACCCGCCCGCTTTGTGGATGGACGTGCGTGCTCCGTGCGCCTTCTTGGCGTGTCAGGATCTGGTTTGGTTCATCGCTGGCCCAGCCGCCCACGAGACCGGCGAGGAGGTGGAGCAACGTATAAACAAACTAATCTCCAGCTGACAAGCGCAGGTCGAGGGGGATACCGGGCACGCCGCGCCTCGCGTTTCGCTGTATTTCACATGCCCCTCCGTACGTCCTTAGAGCAACTCCAACGGGCGACCCCAAACGAACGTCCGTTTTGTCCGAATTCTGTCCGTTTGAGTAGGGGTTTGGGGCCGTGTCCAGGCGTGTCCTGGGATGCGGTGGCCGTGCGCGCAACGCGCAGCCGCATCCATTTGCCCCATCCTGTCCGCGTCCACTTAAAAAACTAATTCAGCCAGCGTCCCCGGTTCATCACGCCGCCCTACACGTCCATCGCCGGCATCAGCCAGCGGCCGGCAACACAGCCAGCCTCCAAAACGAATAGTTCTCCTCGCCGGCAACACAGCCAGCGGCCGACAACACAGCCGGCCTCCAAAATGAATGTTTTCTCGCCGGCACACTACCAGCGGCCCCGACGGGCGGGCGGCACCCATGCCAGCCTAAAAAAGAACGGCCACGCCGATCGGATGACCTAGTTCAGGCCTTCGGCGTCGAGCATCTTCTTCTGCCTGGCCTCGAACCAAGCCCTCGTCTTGTCGCTCATCTTCGACAAGTCCACGCTCATGATCGCAAGGGCCACCTCCTTCGCTTTGGTGGCGGCATTGGTGGCCTCGATGTCGAGCTGCCTCTGCCTGGCCTTGACGTTGTCGGCCTCGATGTCCAGCTGCCTTTGCCGGGCCGCCTCCTCCATGTCGAGCTGCCTTTGCCGGGCCGCCTCCTCCATGTCGAGCTTCCCCCTCTTGGCCGCCTCCTCCCTCTCAAGCTTCTGTCTTTGAAGGTCTAGGTATTGCTTCATTTGCTCGTCCTTGCTTTGCCGCTTCTTCTCGTCCCTCACATCCTTTTGGGACATCATGCCATGCAAAGTCTCATGCAAGGCCATGGATGAGGCGTCACGTATGTCGTCCACCTTGGAGTTGGTCTTGTCCCTCGGCCTCTTCAATGCCTCGCCATCCCCACTTCCGGCGAACTTGGCCGTCTTCTTGCCTCTTTTTCTTTGAAGTTCACGGTATTGGTCCTTGAACTTGGGGCAATTGTTGATGAGCGTCCAACAATGCGTAAGAGTAAATGGCTTGTCATTGTGCCGGGATGGAGGCAAATGTCGCCAAATGGGCGTGGGGGGGGGTCTGATTTCTCCCACTGACAGGCGGGCCAGGGGAGGACAAGCGCGCGCGTCCCGCCCGTCCGCGCGCTGTCCGTTTCACCCCAAAACCAGCGCAAGTTTGGGCTGGGGATTGGTCGAAAGCGGACACAAAGCGGACACAAAGTCCGTTTGCGCCCGCGCGCTGGGCCGTCTCTTTTGTCCCTTTTACCCCAAACGGACGGGGGCAGACAGGATAGGGTCGCGTGGTGGAGTTGGCCTTAGAGCAACTCCAACGGGCCGACCCAAACGAACGGCGCATTTGTCTGTTTTTTGTCCGTTTGGGTCGGCCAGACGGACACGGGCGTCCGCTCCCGCGTTTGGATCGGCGCGTTCGCCCAACACTGACGCGACCCATTTTGACGGCGTAAAAGAAATATATAAATGCATGCATATTTAACATAAAAATTGAATTAATTAAACATTAAAGCCGCCCATGAAGGCCGGCGGGAGTCCACGCATCCACATTAGCATTTAAGAAAATTAAAAACAAACTACAAACTAGGCGCCGGCGCGCTGCCCTAGGCATCGTCGTCGTCGTCCTCGGGGTCAGTGAGGTCGATGAGCGTCGGCGCCGGACCGGCCCAGCTGAACGCCGTGTTCCAGAGCGCGGCCATGTCGGGCGCGGGCTGTGCCGCGCTGGCAATGCCGCCGCCTGGGCCGCCGCGGCCTGGCGCGCCTCCTCCTCGGCGTCGCGCTCGAGCATCTCGAGGTACTCGCCCTCGCGGCGCTCCTGTCCACCTGGATCTGCCGCCAGTGCTCGAGGTACGCCACCTCTTGCTCCAGCGTGGCCTGCATCCAGAATGGCGGCGCCCTCACCCACTCGCGCACTACTCCTGTCCAGGAGTAGCGCTCGATGGGCTCCGGCTTCGGCCGCGGTTTGGCTTTGGCGAGGCGGCGGGGAGGGGACGGCGGGGCCACTGGCAGCACCACGCAGTCGCCGGCTGCGGAGAGAGCAATGCCATGGCCGCCTCGTACCGAGCTTCTTCTTCTTCTGCCGCCTCCGCCCTGTGCCGCTCGTCCTCCTTGCTTTCCCGGTAGACGGCCGCAAGGGCCGCCTGGTAGGCGTCCTCTGCCGCCTGGTCTTCCTCCTTGATGATGAGCGGCGGCGGCGACACACTGCGGTCGACCTCGCGCACGCCGCGCCGCCTCGCCTCCTCGTGCTCGAAGGCGAACCAGCGCGCCTAGTTGGGCGAGTCGTAGGCGTAGGCCTCGTCGCCGCGCTGCTCCGGTGTCAGGAGCGCCCGCCGGTGACGCACCTCCTCCGCGTGCGCCCTAGCTGACCGCGGCGCCGCCGGCACTGGGATCCTTTCCTGATCCAGATGCCAGTCGTGCGGCAGCGTCACGTCGGGGTACGGCAGCGGCACGCGGTGGCACCAGTGCCACTTCGCCTGGTGCAGGGGCACGTTTACCCGCTGCCTCTGCCGGCGAGCCGGCGCAGGCGGAGGCGGGGTGAACTCCGCGGGGAAGGGGACGGCGGGGGCCTTGCCCTTCGACTTGCTGCTGCTGCTGCCGGAGAAGAGCCCCATTTGGGCGGCTGGGGTGGCGGGGGTGGCTAGGGTTTGCTTGCCGGCGACGGGGGAGCGAGCGTGGCCTAGATGGGGACGGGAAGTGGATGAGGACGGCCCCGCCACATAGTCGGCTTAAAAAGGACGACCGCCGTCGCTGACGCATGGGCCCGGGGTCATAAATTAAGCTGACCGGCGAGGGGGCGGGTAGTTGGGCGACCGTCAGGTGGGGCCGCGGTGGACATCGAGAAGGTGCACGTGGCGTCCGTTTCGCGTCCGCGCCGACGCATTTGGGGCGCAAATTTGGGTCGCAAATGTGTCGGCGCGGACGCGTTTTGGGTTTGGGTTGGCGCGTTGGGCTTCCACTTTTGTCTGCCCCGACCCAAACGGACGGCGGCGGATGAAATGGGTCGCCCCGTTGGAGTTGCCCTTAGAGCATCTCCACTCGTTCAACACTCTCAGGGGCTGAAATAGTGCCTTCTGGTGGCGAGCCGGTGTTATTTTTCTTGTGGGGATGGTCGGGTTCCCACCCGCCGCCCCAAGTTAGCCCCCATGTATTGGCTAAAATTTGAAGTATTTGGATGAAATTTAGACGAAATTCATTCATATTTGTACATAATTTAAAATACATGATTTAAACCCTAAAACTATGCCGCCGCCCGTCGCAGCCCTGCCCTGGGTCGCCAAGGCAGACGGGGTTGGACGGCGACGGCGCCTCCTCGTAAGTGTCGTCGAGGATGACGATGTCGTCCTCATCGCGGCCGCGGCACTGGTGCTCCAGTTCCTCCCGGACATAGTCATTTCGCGCCCACTTCATGCCGGTCTCGAGGTCAGCGGCCATGGCGAGGTGCTCCTGTTTGACGACGGCAGGCGGCGTCTCCGGCTCCTTCTTCGGCCTGACCAGGCAAAGATGGCCGCAGGAAGGAGGAGAAGGTTGGCGGCGGTGACCCTCGTTTATGATGAGGTTGCCCCTGCGCCGACGCTCCAACTTCTCTTGGGGCTCGGCCTTGACGGCGACGAGCGGCTTCGGGGTGCCGGAGGAGTGGGAGCTGGAGGAAGACGAGGACGCGCCCGCCATGCGCCTCGGCAGCCACGAGCTGTCATTCCGACACGAGAAGGATGGCGCGGAGGTACTCCATCCGCGGCGCGTTGTCGCCCTCGATGTGCTCGAGGACGGCGTGGAGAGTGCACCCGGGGACTACCCACCACTGGCGGCCACCGTCGGAGTTGTGCGGCCCCCGTGGTGCCGGAGCGCCGTTCGTCGACACAAGCAGGTCAGCGTGGCGGTGCTTGAAGTACGTCGTCCAGAGGTTGGTGCTGTCGGGGGCGTACCTCGCCTGCTGTCGCGCTTCCTCTGGCAGCGCCAACCGGATCTACGCGATCTCGGCACGGCGGGGGTACGGGGACTCCTCCGGCACCGAGCCTCCACGAGCCCAACACATGCATGTCGGGCGATGCCGGGTAGTCCGCCTCGTGGAGAAGGCGCGCCTCCCACTCATGGAGATGGCGGCGGCCAAAGCCGTTGGCCGTCGCTCCGTCATCGTGGAAACGCTCGGCCATCATTTCGTTAACAGAACTAAACGAACGAAAACCATTTGTTAAAACGAACGAACGAGAAAACGTTTACTAATTAAACTAAAACGGAAACTAAACCGATCTAACCCTAAAAATCGAAAAAATCGTAAATAAAACCGTTCGAACCAGGCCGTTCTTACCGGTTCTAAAAAAACAAACCGGCGGCTCGGCTGATTGGATTGGATCAACGACGGCGGTGGCTCCGGTGAGGCAGCGAGCAGCGCAACATGCGGCGGTGGGGCCGCAGCCAGGCGGGGCAGCGGCGACTAACAGTAGCAGCGGCAGCGGCATTTGACGAGGAGAGGAGGGTGTGGGGCGGCGCCTTAAAAAGGGGGGGCTCCTCCGACTTGGAGGAGGGGTCGGGCAGCGTGGCGGGGCGAACCCGGACTCCCGCGAGTCCGGTTCTCGCACGGAGGAGAAGGCGGCGGCGCGCTGGGCCGGCTGGGCCTTCGGCCCAGTTCGGTCTGGGAAAAGTTTTTTTTATAATTTCACCGTAGAGAAAATCTTAATAAAATATAAAAAAATTCTAAAAATTCCTGAAACAATTTTCACCGTTCAAACCTAATATTTAGGACAAGAAGAACATTTTTCTGGACTAAAATGCAATTTTCAAAAATGCATGTTTTCTCTAATTCAAATAAAATAGCAAATAAAATACAAATAAAATAATAATTTGATTTTAAAATTCTTTCTCCAATGTTTCTCTTCTGTTGAAGAAGTCGTATTATCTTCTCTCATTCATTTTTATTATTGGAAATAATTGGAGAGAAAATATTAAATTCAAATTGATCCTCTTTTCAAATTTAAAATAAATCCAAACATGAAAATTTGTGAAACCTCCAACTCTCTCCTTGGGTCCTTGAGTTGCTTCAGATTTCTAGGATCTCAACCAAAATGCAAATAAAATATGATATGCATATGATGATCTATGTATAACATCCAAATTGAAAATTGGGATGTTACAAACCTACCCCCCTTAAGATGAATCTCGCCCTAGAGATTCGAGTTGGTCAGCAAAAAGGTTTGGTTGGTCCTTGCAAAGATTTTCTTCTCGCTCCCAGGTGGCTTCCTCTTTGGTATGGTGGCTCCACTGAACTTTGCAAAACTTGATAACCTTGCTGTGAGTAACTCGACTGCAAAACTCAAGAATCTTGACTGGCTTCTCTTCATAAGTCAGATCACTATCCAACTGAATTGCTTCCAGTGGCACTGTATCTCTCAGAGGAATATTGGCCATCTCTGCGTGGCACTTCTTCAGCTGGGAAACATTAAACACATCATGAACTCCTGACAATCCTTCGGGCAATTCCAACGTGTACGCAACTTCTCCCATGCATTCCAAAACTCTGTATGGTCCCACAAAACGTGGTGCTAGCTTTCCTTGACTTCAAAATGTTTAACTCCTTGAAGAGGGGACACATGAAGATATGCTCTGTCTCCGAGTTCATAGACTATATCCTTGCGTTTAGTATCCGCATAACTCTTCTGCCTGGACTGGGCTACTGATGTCTACTACACAACCTTCTTCTTGTAGACGTTGTTGGGCCTGCAAGTGCACATGTTTGTAGGACAGTAGCAAATTTCCCTCAAGTGGATGACCTAAGGTTTATCAATCCGTAGGAGGCGTAGGATGAAGATGGTCTCTGTCAAGTAACCCTGCAACCAAATAACAAAGAGTCTCTTGTGTCCCCAACACACCCAATACAATGACAAATTGTATAGGTGCACTAGTTTGGCGAAGAGATGGTGATACAAGTGCAATATGGATGGTAGATAAAGGTATTTGTAATCTGAAATAATAAAAACAGCAAGGTAGCGAACGATAAAAGTGAGCGTAAACGGTATTGCAATGGTAGGAAACAAGGCCTAGGGTTCATACTTTCACTAGTGTAAATTCTCTCAACAATAATAACATAGATAGATCATATAACAATCCCTCAAGATGCAACAAAGAGTCACTCCAAAGCCACTAATAGCGGAGAACAAACGAAGAGATTATGGTAGGGTACGAAACCACCTCAAAGTTATTCTTTCTGTTCTAACTATTCAAGAGTTCGTAGTAAAATAACATGAAGCTATTCTTTCCGCTCAATCTATCATAGAGTTCATACTAGAATAACACCTTAAGACACAAATCAACCAAAACCCTAATGTCACCTAGATACTCCATTGTCACCTCAAGTATCCGTGGGCATGATTGTACAATATGCATCACACAATCTCAGATTCATCTATTCAACCAACACAAAGTACTTCAAAGAGTGCCTCAAAGTTTCTACCGGAGAGTCAAGAACGTGTGCCAACCCCTATGCATAGGTTCATGGGCGGAACCCGCAAGTTGGTCACCAAAACATACATCAAGTGGCACATGATATCCCATTGTCACTAGAGATAAGCATGGCAAGATATACATAAAGTGTTCTCATAAAAGACTCAATCCGATAAGATAACTTCAAAGGGGAAAACTCAATTCATCACAAGAGAGTAGAGGGGGAGAAACATCATAAGATCCAACTACAATAGCAAAGCTCGGGATACATCAAGATCGTGCCATAGAGGGAACACGTGAGAGAACACGAGAGAGAGAGAGATCAAACACATAGCTACTGGTACATACCCTCAGCCTCGAGGGTGAACTACTCCCTCCTCGTCATGGAGAGCGCCGGGATGATGAAGATGGCCAGCGGTGAAGGATCCCCCCTCTGGCAGGGTGCCGGGAAGGGCTCCCGAGAGGTTTCTGGTGGTTACAGAGGCTTGCGGCGGCGGAACTCCCGATCTATCTTGATTTTCGATGTTTTTAGGGTACGAGGGAATATATAGGCGAAAGAAGTCGGTCGGGAGGTGCTCAAGGGGCCCACGAGACAGGGGGGTGCGCCCAGTAGGGGGGGCGCCCTCCTATCTCGTGGCCTCCTCGAGGGTCTTCTGACATGAACTCCAAGTCTCCTGGGTGTTATTCTTCCAAAAAAATCACGTTGCCAAAGCTTTCATTCCATTTGGACTCGTTTGATATTCATTTTCTTCGAAATACTGAAACAGGCAATAACACAGCAATATGGGCTGGGCCTCCGGTTAAAAGGTTAGTCCCAAAAGTAATATAAAAGTGTATAATAAAGCCCATAATCATTCAAAATAGATAATAAAATAGCATGAATGCTTCATAAATTATAGATACGTTGGAGACGTATAAGTATCCCCAAGCTTAATTCCTACTCGTCCTCGAGTAGGTAAATGATAAAAGAAAGAATTTATGAAGTGTGAATGCTAGCACGGGCACAAGTTTAATCAATGATAATTTCAATCACCTTTACTAGCATCATTATATGTCGTTTTCATCTCATAAAACTTTTCATAATAAAGTAACAAGCAATTCACATGTTAAAGCATAGACCATAAACTTTCTTGAAAACTAGCAAACTTCATTCTTAATCATCAAACAATTGCAATTCATCTTATTTCCAGGAAGGGTCTATGTCAGAGCTTTGATTTAGCAAACTTCACATACTCAACTATCATATAGTCTTCTACAATTGCTAACACTCACACAATACTTGTGGTTATGAAGTTTTAATCAGACACAAAGAAAGATTGGGGCTTATAATGTTGCCTCCAAACGTATTCACCTTTGGGTGATGTCAACAATAATAGTTCATGCTAACGTACATCCAATTGGATATATATATATTAGGATCACCCTAACACAAAGTGCTTGCCAAAGGATAAAATGAAAAAGGGAAAGGTGAAGATCACCTTGACTCTTGCATAAAGTAAAAGATAGGCCCTTCGCAGAGGGAAGCAGGGATTTGCAGAGGTGCCAGAGCTCGATTTTTAAAATAGAGATAAATAATTTTGAGAGGTATGATCTCATTGTCAACATAACAACCAAGAGTTCCCAATATCTTCCATACTACATACATTATAGGCGGTTCCCACGCAGAATGGTAAAAGTTTATACTCCCCCAACCACCAACAAGCATCAATCCATGGCTTGCTCGAAACAACGAGTGCCTCCAACTAACAACAATCCTGGGGGAGTTTTGTTTAATTATTTTGATTTGATTTTGATCTTTTTGATCATGGGACTGGGCATCCCGGTTACCGCCACTTTCTCGTGAATGAGGAGCGGAGTCCACTCTTCTTGAGAATAACCCACCTAGCATGGAAGACACTGATAGCCCCTAGTTGCTACATGAGCAATTCGGGCATACAAAACAGATTATAATTTGAAGGTTTAGAGTTTGGCACATGCAAATTTACTTGGAACGACAGGTAAATACCGCATATAGGTAGGTATGGTGGACATTCATGGCAAAAACTGGGTTTAAGGATATTGGATGCACAAGTAGTATTCCCGCTTAGTACAAATATTTAGGCTAGCAAGGGGAGAAAGGCAAGCTCAACATGTTTGAATGATCCATGACAATATACTTTAACTGAGATGAGAGAAAACATAACCCATTACGTTGTCTTCCTTGTCCAACATCAACTCTTTAGCATGTCATACTTAATGAGTGCTCACAATTATATAAAATGTCTATGATAATATATTTATATGTGAAATCTCTCTTCCTTAAATATTCTTTCATGAATTGTTCAAATGACCAATACAATGCTTGCTAATCGTCAATAAGTTTACAACCTCTACTTCTTAGATGTGAAGTCATTACTCCCCATGGGATAAGCAAATGAAACATATATAATTTCAGATTTATGACATTCAACTCATTCAACCATTTACTCATAGGATATAAGTGAAGCACAAGAGTAAATGAAAAACTACTCCAAAAAGATATAAGTGAAGACCAATGAGTAGCTAAGTAGTTATGCAACTATGTGAAGACTCTCTCTCATTAAAGAATTTTAGATCTTGGTATCTTATTCAAACAGCAAGCAAAACAAAATAAAATGACATTGCAAGGATAGCACAACTCATGTGAAGAAGCAAAAACTTAGGCTCAACAGATACTAACCGATAGTTGTTGAAGAAGAAAGGTGGGATGCCTACCGGGGCATCCCCAAGCTTAGATGCTTGAGACTTATTGAAATATTATCTTGGGGTGCCTTGGGCATCCCCAAGCTTGAGCTTTTGTGTCTCCTTAATTCCTTTCATGTCACGGTTTCTCTTTTTATCAAAAGCTTCATTCACAACAAACTCAACAAGAACTCGTGAGATAGGTTAGTATAAAACAATGCAAAACCATATCATTTTATACTGTAACAAATCACTAAGATTATTATTCAACATTTAATACTAAATGTCTCTGCATATTTAATACCCCTATCCTCAAATAGAATCATTAAACAAGCAAGCATATGCAAACAATGCAAATATAACAGCAATATGCCAAAACAGTATAGTCTGTAAAGAATGTAAGATTCATCATACTTCCCTAACTCCAAAAATTATAAGAAAAATACTACACTGTAAAAGATTTATCAGAGCTCATTATTCAAAAAGATTCAACATTATATCACTCTCTGACTTTTCTAGGGAATTTTTGCAACAGCGGTAAACTTTCTGTTTTCAAACAGCAACATGCATATTAGCAAAATAAGCATGGAAAAGGCTATCCTTGACATTTTTATTGAAAATAAAGATGCAAAACATTATTCTAACTAACAGAAAGCAAAAACTAACAAAATAAATTGATGCTCCAAGCAAAACACATATCATGTGGAGAATAAAAATATAGCTCCAAGTAAAGTTTACCGATGAACGAAGATGAAAGAGGGGATGCCTTCCGGGGCATCCCCAAGCTTAGTTGCTTGGTTGTCCTTGAATATTATCTTGGGGTGCCTTGGGCATCCCCAAGCTTAGGCTCCTTCCACTCCTTATTCCATAGTCCATCGAATCCTTACCCTAAACTTGAAAACTTCAACCACACAAAACTCAACACAAAACTCGTAAGCTCCGTTAGTATAAGAAAATAAATCACCACTTAGGTACTGTAATTAACTCATTATTTATTTATATTTGTGTAATATCTACTGTATTCTAACTTCTCTATGGTTCATACCCTTACATACTAGCCATAGATACATCAAAATAAGCAAACAACACAATGAAAACAGAATCTGTCAAAAACAGAACAGTCTGTAGTAATATGTATCAAACGTATACTTCTGGAACCCCAAAAATCATGAAATAAATTGGTGGACCTGAGGAATTTGTCTATTAATCATCTGCTAAAAGAATCAACCTAAAAGTACTGTCCAGTAAAAAATGGCAGCTAATCTCGTGAGCGCTAAAGTTTCTGTTTTTCACAGCAAGATCATAAAGACTTCACCCAAGTCTTCCCAAAGGTTCTACTTGGCACTTTATTGAAACAAAAGCTATAAAACATGAATACTATAGTAGCATAATCATGTGGACACACAAAAACAGTAAGGATAAATATTGAGTTGTCTCCCAACAAGCGCTTTTCTTTAATGCCTTTCTAGCTAGGCATGATGATTTCAATGATGCTCACATAAAAGATAAGAATTGAAACATAAAGAGAGCATCATGAAGAATATGACTAGCACATTTAAGCCTAACCCACTTCCTATGAATAGGGATTTTGTGAGCAAACAACTTATGGGAACAATAATCAATTAGCATAGGAAGGTAAAACAAGCATAACTTCAAAACTTTAAGCTCATAGAGAGGAAACTTGACATTATTGCAATTCCTATAAGCATATGTTCCTCTCTCATAATAATTTTTAGTAGCATCATGAATGAATTCAACAATATAACCAATACCTAAAGCATTCTTTTCATGATCTACAAGCATAGAAAATTTATTACTCTCCACATAAGCAAAATTCTTCTCATGAATAATAGTGGGAGCAAACTCAACAAAATAACTATCATGTGAGGCATAATCCAATTGAAAACTAAAATCACGATGACAAGTTTCATGGTTATCATTATTCTTAATAGCATACAAGTCATCAAATAATCATCATAGCTAGCAACCTTGCTCTCATAATCAATTAGAACCTCTTTCGAAATACTGGAATCATCACTAAATAAAGTTGACACTCTTCCAAACCCACTTTCATCAATATAATCATCATAAATATGAGGCATGCTTTCATCATAATAAATATTCTCATCAAAACTTGGGGGACAAAAAATATCATCCTCATCAAACATAGCTTCCCCAAGCTTGTGGCTTTGCATATCATTAGCATCATGGATATTCAAGGAATTCACACTAACAACATTGCAATCATGCTCATCATTCAAAGATTTAGTGCAAAACATGTTATAGATTTATTCTTCTAGCACTTGAGAACAATTTTCCTTTCCATCATTCTCACGAAAGATATTAAAAAGATGAAGCGTATGAGACAAACTAAATTCCATTTTTTTGTAGTTTTCTTTTATAAACTAAACTAGTGATAAAACAAGAAACAAAAAGATTCGATTGCAAGATCTAAAGATATACCTTCAAGCACTCACCTCGCCAAAAAAAGAGCTTAGTTGACAGGGTGTGAGTACCGTTTACCTAGCCTCCCCGACAATGGCGCCAGAAAAGAGCTTGATGTCTACTACACAACCTTCTTCTTGTAGACGTTGTTGGGCCTACAAGTGCACAGGTTTGTAGGACAATAGAAAATTCCCCTCAAGTGGATGACCTAAGGTTTATCAATCCGTAGGAGGCGTAGGATGAAGATGGTCTCTCTCAAGCAACCCTGCAACCAAATAACAAAGAGTCTCTTGTGTCCCCAACACACCCAATACAATGGCAAATTGTATAGGTGCACTAGTTCGGCGAAGAGATGGTGATACAAGTGCAATATGGATGGTAGATAAAGGTATTTGTAATCTGAAATAATAAAAACAGCAAGGTAGCGAACGATAAAAGTTAGCGTAAACGGTATTGCAATGGTAGGAAACAAGGCCTAGGTTCATACTTTCACTAGTGTAAGTTCTCTCAACAATAATAACATAGATAGATCATATAACAATCCCTCAACATGCAACAAATAGTCACTCCAAAGCCACTAATAGTGGAGAACAAATGAAGAGATTATGGTAGGGTACAAAACCACCTCAAAGTTATTCTTTCTGTTCTATCTATTCAAGAGTTCGTAGTAAAATAACATGAAGCTATTCTTTCCGCTCAATCTATCATAGAGTTCATACTAGAATAACACCTTAAGACACAAATCAACCAAAAGCCTAATGTCACCTAGATACTCCATTGTCACCTCAAGTACCGGTGGGCATGATTATACGATATGCATCACACAATCTCAGATTCATCTATTCAACCAACACAAAGTACTTCAAAGAGTGCCTCAAAGTTTCTACCGGAGAGTCAAGAACGTGTGCCAACCCCTATGCATAGGTTCATGGGCGGAAGCTGCAAGTTGGTCACCAAAACATACATCAAGTGGCACATGATATCCCATTGTCATCACAGATAAGCATGGCAAGACATACATCCAGTGTTCTCATAGAAGACTCAATCCGATAAGATAACTTCAAAGGGGAAACTCAATTCATCACAAGAGAGTAGAGTGGGAGAAACATCATAAGATCCAACTACAATAGCAAAGCTCGGGATACATCAAGATCGTGCCATAGAGGGAACACGAGGGAGAACACGAGAGAGAGAGAGAGAGAGATCAAACACATAGCTACTAGTACATACCCTCAGCCTCGAGGGTGAACTACTAACTCCTTGTTATGGAGAGCGCCGGGATGATGAAGATGGCCACTGGTGAAGGATCCCCCCTCCGGCAGGGTGCCGGGAAGGGCTCCCGATAGGTTTCTGGTGGTTACAGAGGCTTGCGGTGGAGGAACTCCTGATCTATCTTGATTTTCGATGTTTTTAGGGTACGAGGGAATATATAGGCTAAAGAAGTCGGTCCGGAGGTGCTCGAGGGGCCCATGAGACAGGGGCGCGCCCAATAGGGGGGGCCTCCTATCTCGTGGCCTCCTCGAGGGTCTTCTGACGTGAACTCCAAGTCTCTCGGGTGTCATTCTTCCAAAAAATTACGTTGCCAAAGGTTTCATTCCGTTTGGACTCCGTTTGATATTCCTTTTCTTCGAAATACTGAAATAGGCAATAAAACAACAATATGGGCTGGGCCTCCGGTTAATAGGTTAGTCCCAAAAATAATATAAAAGTGTATAATAAAGCCCATAATGATTCAAAACAGATAATAAAATAGCATGAATGCTTCATAAATTATAGATATGTTGGAGACATATCAGCTACCTTGAGTCTGTCTCGAATCAACTTAACCTTCTCTTCAGAGTCTCTGATTAAGTCTGGTCGAACAACTGTCGATCTCCAACTTCATCCCATGATAACGGTGTCTTGCACCTCCTTCCGTACAAAGCTTCAAAAGGGGCCATCTTCAAACTGGCTTGATAACTGTTGTTATAAGAGAACTCTGCATAAGGCAAATTGTCATCCCAACTAGATCCATAATCTAGCGCACAAGCTCTCAACATGTCCTCCAGAATCTGATTGACTCTCTCGGTCTGTCCATCTGTCTATGGATGAAAGGTTGTACTAAATTCTAGCTTGGTACCCAAAGTTTCATGCAACTGATTCCAAAACTTTGAAGTAAACTGTGTTCCTCTATCTGAAACATGTATATCTTCGCCAACTTAGCACTCGTATAAGTTGTCTTCACCAGGATGAAATGGGCTACTTTCGTCAAGCAATCAACTACAACCCAGATAGAGTCATAGCCTGAACGAGTCTTGGGTAATCTAGTGATAAAATCCATGCCAAGTTTATCCCACTTCCATTCGGATATCAGCAATGGCTGTAGCAATCCTGCTGGCTTCTGATGCTCTGCCTTAACTCTCTGACATACATCTACATACTCGGCAATATCCTTCTTGATATCTTTCCTTCAAATGTAGATACATCTTAGTGTTGCGTGGGTGAATCGAGTAAGGCAAATCATGAGCCACCTGAAGAATCAACTTCTTGATCTCAAGGTCATTAGGAACATAAATATGATCCTCAAACCATAAGGTGTCGTACTCATCCTCACGAAATCCTTTATCCTTTGCTTTACTCATCCTTTCCTTTATCTCAGCAATCTCCTTGTCTGTCTTTTTCTCTGATCTTACCCAACAAAGTGGACTGAATTTCCAATGCTGCAACATAACCTCTCGGAACTATCTCCAAGCATAGCTCTTGAAGGTCATCTGCTAACTCCTTAGGCAATCCTCCGGTTATGAGTGTGTTAACATAACTCTTGCGGCTCAACGCATATGCTACGACATTGGCCTTTCCTGGATGATAATGCAATCTCATGTCATAGTCCTTTATGAGCTCCAACCATCTCCTTTGCCCGAGGTTCAACTCCTTCTGTGTGAAGATGTATTTGAAACTCTTATGATCCGTGTATACATCACAACGGTTTCCGATGAGAAAGTGTCTCCATGTCTTGAGCGCATGCACTACGGCTGCTAACTCCAAATCATGCGTAGCATAATTCAACTCATGAGGTTGAAGCTGTCATGAGGCATATGAAACAACTCTTCCATCTTACATAAGCACTCCTCCAAGTCCTCGACGTGAAGCGTCACAGTACACTTGGAAATCCTTGCATTGGTCTAGGAGAATCAGCACTGGGGCTGTAACCAAACATTTCTTCAATTCCTAAAAACTGGCCTCACAATCCTTAGTCCATTTAAACTTGGTGTCCTTCTTCAATAACTCCGTCATGGGCTTCGCAATCTTTGAAAAATTCTCAATAATCTCCGATAATAACCTGCGAGTCCAAGAAAACTTCTGATCTCTCCCACTGAGGTGGGTGCCAACCATTTAGTGACAGAAGCAACCTTGGTAGGGTCTACTGCTATTCCTTCTCCGGATATAACATGTCCAAGAAATCCAACTTCCTTTAACCAAAACTCACATTTGCTGAACTTGGCATACAACTGATGTTCTCTGAGCTTCTCGAGAACCAAACGCAAATGCTCCTTATGATCTTCTTCATTCTTTGAGTAGACCAAAATGTCATCAATGAACACCACGACGAACTTATCCAAAAACCCCATGAACACCTTGTTCATCATACTCATAAAATAAGCTAGGGCATTAGTCAAACCAAATGACATAACTGTATACTCAAATAGCCCATACCTCGTGGTAAAAGTTGTCTTAGGTATATCCTGCTCTCGGATCTACAACTGGTGATAACCTAATCGAAGATCAATCTTGGAGAAAACTTTAGCTCCTTGCAACTGGTCAAACAAATCATTGATCATCGGCAGAGGGTATTTGTTCTTGACCGTCACCTCATTTAGCGCACGATAATCAACAACCATCCTCAAAGATCCATCCTTCTTCTCCACTAGAAGCACTGGGGCTCCCCAAGGTGATGAACTTGGTCGAATGTAACCTTTCTCTAGTAACTCCTTAATCTGCTTTTTAATTTCCTCCAGATCCTTTGCGGGCATCCGATACAGTCTCTTGTATATTGGTCTGGTGCCTGGCAATAGCTCAATCAAAAACTCAATGTCTTGATCTGGTGGCATGCCTGGTAACTCCTCCATAAATACATCGGGATAATCCTTCACCACTGGTACTTCCTCCTGAATAACTCCTGATAAAGAATTCACCAGAGTCCTCCTCGGCGCATGCCTGGATACATACTTGATCCTATTTCCTTTTGGGGTGGTGAGTAGAGTTGATTTACTGGCGCAATCAATGTTTCCCTCAAACTTGGATAGCCAATCCATGCCTAGTATCACATTCAATCCTTGTGATTCTAGAACAATCAGTTCGGTGGGGAAAACATGTCTACATATGGTTACTAGTGTGGGAAATATGCCCTAGAGGCAATAATAAAATGGTTATTATTATATTTCCTTGTTCATGATAATTGTCTATTGTTCATGCTATAATCGTATTAACCGAAAACCGTGATACATGTGTGAATACATAGACCACAACATGTCCCTAGTGAGCCTCTAGTTGACTAGCTCGTTGATCAACAGATGGTCATGGTTTCCTGACTATGCACATTGGATGTCATTGATAACGGGATCACATCATTAGGAGAATGATGTGATGGACAAGACCCAAATCCTAAGCATAGCACAAGATCGTGTAGTTCGTTTGCTAAAGCTTTTCTAATGTCAAGTATCATTTCCTTAGACCATGAGATTGTGTAACTCCCGGATACCGTAGGAGTGCTTTGGGTGTACCAAACGTCACAACGTAACTGGGTGACTATAAAGGTGCACTATAGGTATCTCCGAAAGTGTCTGTTGGGTTGGCATGAATCGAGACTGGGATTTGTCACTCCGTATGACGGTGAGGTATCTCTGGGCCCACTCGGTAATGCATCATCATAATGAGCTCAATGTGACTAGGTAGTTGGTCACGAGATCATGCATTATGCAATGAGTAAATTGACTTGCCGGTAACGAGATTGAACGAGGTATTGGGATACCGACGATCGAATCTTGGGCAAGTAACGTACCGATTGACAACA
This sequence comes from Triticum dicoccoides, assembly GCF_002162155.2. NCBI lineage: Eukaryota > Viridiplantae > Streptophyta > Magnoliopsida > Poales > Poaceae > Triticum > Triticum dicoccoides. The sequence goes on along the minus strand of NC_041387.1, from coordinate 656,014,977 downwards.
CAGGATTACTTGAATCCTCGACATCGTAGTTCATCCGATGAGATCATCATGGAACATGTGGGAGCCAACATGGGTATCCAGATCCTGCTGTTGGTTATTGGCCGGAGAGCTGTCTCGGTCATGTCTGCGTGATTCCCGACCCCGTAGGGTCTACACACTTAAGGTTCGATGACGCTAGGGTTATAGGGAAGATTTATATGTGTTTACCGAATGTTGTTCAGAGTCCCGGATGAGATCTCGAACGTCACGAGGAGTTCTAGAATGGTCCGGAGGTGAAGATTTATATATGGGAAGTCATCATACGGTCACCGGAAATATTCGAGGGTATACCGGTATTGTACCGGGACCACCGGAGGGGTTCTGGGGGTCCACCGGGAGGGTACACCTGCCCCGGAGGGCCTTATGGGTTGTAGGTGGAAGGGAACCAGCCCCTAAGTGGGCTGGGTGCCATCCCCCCTTAGGGACCATGCACCTAGGGTTGGGGGGAACTCTAAGGGGGGCGCCCCCCTTACTTGTGGGGGCAAGCCCCCACCCCCTTGGCCGCCGCCCCCCCCTCTAGATCTCATTTATAGGGGCCGGCCCCCTTCCCCCTTCTCTCTATAAATAGAGGGGTGGAGTGAGGGCTGCAGCACCACATCCAAGGCGCAGCCCCTCCCCTTCCCAACATCTCTCCTCCTCCGCGTGAGCTTGGCGAAGCCTTGCCGGAGAACTGCCACTCCATCACCACCACGCCATCATGCTGCTACTGGAGCCATCTTCCTCAACCTCTCCCCCCTCCTTGCTGGATCAAGGCGTGGGAGATGTCACCAGGGTGCACGTGTGTTGAACACGGAGGTGCCGTTGTTCGGTGCTAAGATCGGAATCCACCACGATCTGAATCGCTACGAGTATGTCTCCTTCATCCGCGTTCTTGCAATTCTTCCATCTCGCGATCTTCAAGGGTATGAAGATGCACTCCCCTCTCTGTCATTGCTAGTTACTCCATAGATTGATCTTGGTGATGCATAGAAATTTTTTAATTTCTGCAACGATCCCAATAATGGTATCAGAGCTAGGTCTATGCGTAGTTTCTATGCACGAGTAGAACACAATTTTGTTGTTGGCGTCGATTTTGTCAATTTACTTGCCACTACTAGTCTTATCTTGTTTTCGCGACATCGTGGGATGAAGCGGCCTGGACCGACCTTACACGTACGCTTACGTGAGACAGGTTCCACCGATTGACATGCACTAGTTGCATAAGGTGGCTAGCGGGTGTCTGTCTCTCCCACTTTAGTCGGATCGGATTCGATGAAAAGGGTCCTTATGAAGGGTAAATAGCAATGGCATATCACGTTGTGGTTTTTGGCGTAGGTAAGAAACGTTCTTTCTACAAACCTATAGCAGCCACTTAAAAAACTTGCAACAACAATTAGAGGACGTCTAACTTGTTTTTGCAACATATGCCGTGTGATGTGATATGGCCAAAAAGGAATGTGATGAATGAAATATATGTGATGTATGAGATTGATCATGTTCTTGTAATAGGAATCACGACTTGCATGTCGATGAGTATGACAACCGGCAGGAGCCATAGGAGTTGTCTTTATTTATTGTATGACCTGCGTGTCATTGAATAACGCCATGTAATTACTTTACTTTATTGCTAAACTGTTAGCCATAGTAGTAGAAGTAATAGTTGTGAGACAACTTCATGGAGACACGATGATGGAGATCATGTTGTCATGCCGCTGACGATGATGATCATGGCGCCCCGAAGATGGAGATCAAAAGGAGCAAAATGATATTGGCCATATCATGTCACTATTTGATTGCATGTGATGTTTATCATGTTTTTGCATCTTATTTGCTTAGAACGATGGTAGCATAAATAAGATGATCCCTCATAATAATTTCAAGAAAGTGTTCCCCCTAACTGTGCACCGTTACAAAAGTTCGTTGTTTCGAAGCACCACGTGATGATCGGGTGTGATAGATTCTAATGTTCACATACAACGGGTGTAAGCCAGATTTACACATGCAAAACACTTAGGTTGACTTGACGAGCCTAGCATGTACAGACATGGCCTCCGAACACAAGAGACCAAAAGGTCGAACATGAGTTGTATAGAAGATACGATCAACATGAAGATGTTCACCGATGATGACTAGTCCGTCTCACGTGATGATCGGACACGGCCTAGTTGACTCGAATCATGGATCACTTAGATGACTAGAGGGATGTCTATCTGAGTGGGAGTTCATTAAATAATTTGATTAGATGAACTTAATTATCATGAACTTAGTCTAAAATCTTTGCAATATGTCTTGTAGATCAAATGGCCCACGCTAATGTTCCCCTCAACTTCAATGCGTTCCTAGAGAAAACCAAGCTGAAAGACGATGGTAGCAACTATACGGACTGGGTCTGGAACTTCAGGATCATCCTCATAGCTGCCAAAAGAGCATATGTCCTAGATGCACCGCTAGGTGAAGCACCCGTTTTCCCAGCAACTCAAGACGTTATGAACGCCTGGCAGTCGCATAGTGATGATTACTCCCTGGTTTAGTGCGGCATGCTATACAGCTTGGAACCGGGGCTCCAAAAGCGTTTTGAGCAGCACGGAGCATATGAAATGTTCCAAGAGCTGAAAATGGTTTTCCAAGATCATGCCCGGGTCAAGAGATATGAAGTCTCCGACAAGTTCTACAGTTGTAAGATGGAGGAGAATAGTTCTATCAGTGAGCACATACTCAAAATGTTTGGGTTGCATAACCACTTGTCTCAGCTGGGAGTTAATCTCCCGGATGACGCGGTCATTGACAGAATCCTTCAGTCACTCCCACCTAGCTACAAGAGCTTTGTGATGAATTACATTATGCAGGGGCTGGTGAAAACCATTCCTGAGGTATTTTCAATGCTGAAATCAGCAGAGGTGGAGATCAAAAAGGAACATCAAGTGTTGATGGTCAATAAAACCACTATTTCAAGAAAGGCAAGGGTAAGAAGAACTTCAAGAAGGATGGCAAGGGAGTTGCCGCGCCCGGTAAGCCAGTTGCCGGGAAGAAGCCAAAGCACGGACCCAAACCTGAGACTGAGTGCTTTTATTGCAAGGGAAACAGTCACTGGAAGCAGAACTGCCCCAAATACTTAGCGGACAAGAAGGCCGACAACACCAAAGGTATATGTGATATACATGTTATTGATGTGTACCTTACCAGTACTCGTAGTAGCTCCTGGGTATTTGATACCGATGCGGTTGCTCATATTTGTAACTCAAAATAGGAGCTGCGGAATAAGCGGAGACTGGCGAAGGACGAGGTGACGATGCGCGTCGGTAATGGTTCCAAGGTCGATGTGATCGCCGTCAGCACGCTACCTCTACATTTACCTACGGGATTAGTTTTAAACCTCAATAATTGTTATTTAGTGCCAGCTTTGAGCATGAACATTGTATCTGGATCTTGTTTAATACGAGATGGCTACTCATTTAAATCCGAGAATAATGGTTGTTCTATTTATATGAGAGATATGTTTTATGGTTATGCCCCGCTAGTCAATGGTTTATTCTTAATGAATCTCGAACGTGATGACATATTCATAGTGTGAATACCAAAAGATGTAAGATTGATAATGATAGTCCCACATACCTGTTGCACTGCTGCCTTGGTCACATTGGTGTCAAATGCATGAAGAAGCTCCATGCAGATGGACTTTTGGAGTCTCTTGATTACGAATCATTTGACACATGCGAACCATGCCTCATGGGCAAAATGACCAAGACTCCGTTCTCCGGAACAATGGAGCGAGCAACCAACTTATTGGAAATCATACATACTGATGTGTGCGGTCCAATGAGCGTTGAGGCTCGCGGTGGCTATCGTTATATTCTCACCCTCACTGATGACTTGAGTAGATATGGGTATGTCTACTTAATGAAACACAAGTCCGAGACCTTTGAAAAGTTCAAGGAATTTTAGAGTGAGGTAGAGAATCAATGTGACAGAAAGATAAAGTTCTTACGATCAGATCGCGGGGGAGAATATTTAAGTCACGAGTTTGGTACGCACTTAAGGAAATGTGGAATTGTTTCACAACTCACGCCACCTGGAACACCTTAGCGTAACAGTGTGTCCGAACGTCGTAATCGCACTCTATTGGATATGGTGCGATCTATGATGTCTCTTACCAGTTTACCGCTATCATTTTGGGGATACGCTTTAGAGACAGCTACATTCACTTTAAATAGGGCACCGTCTAAATCCATTGAGACGACACCGTATGAATTATGGTTTGGGAAGAAACCTAAGCTGTCGTTTCTAAAAGTTTGGGGATGCGATGCTTATGTCAAGAAACTTCAACCTGAAATGCTTGAACCCAAGTCGGAAAAATGCGTCTTCATAGGATACCCTAAGGAAACCATTGGGTATACCTTTTACCTCAGATCCGAAGGCAAGATCTTTCTTGCCAGGAATGGGTCCTTTCTGGAGAAAGAGTTTCTCTCGAAAGAAGTAAGTGGGAGGAAAGTAGAACTTGATGAAGTACTACCTCTTGAACTGGAAAGTAGCGCAGATCAGGAAGATGTTTCTATGGTGCCTGCACCGACAAGATAGGAAGTTAATGATGATGATCAAGGTACTTCCAATCAAGTTACTACTGAACTTCGTAGGTCCACAAGGACACGTTCCACACCATAATGGTATGGCAACCCTGTCCTAGAAATCATGTTGTTAGACAACGGTGAACCTTCGAACTATGAAGAAGCGACGTCGGGCCCAGACTCTAACAAATGGCTTGAAGCCATGCAATCCGAGATAGGATCCATGTATGAAAACAAAGTATGGACTTTGACAGACTTGCCCGATGATCAGTGAGCGATAGAAAATAAATGGATCTTTAAGAAGAAGACGGACGCGGATGGTAATGTTACCATCTATAAAGCTCGAATTGTCGGTAAGAGTTACCGACAAGTTCAAGGGGTTGACTACGATGATACCTTCTCACCCGTAGCGAAGATGAAGTCCATCCGAATCATGTTAGCAATTGCCGCATTCTATGATTACGAGATATGGAAAATGGACGTCAAAACGGCATTCCTTAGCGGCTGTCTTAAGGAAGAATTGTATATGATGCAGCCGGAAGGTTTTGTCGATCCTAAGAATTCTAACAAGGTATGCAAGCTCCAGCGCTCCATCTATGGGCTGGTGCAAGCATCTCGGAGTTGGAACATTCACTTTGATGAAATGATCAAAGCGTTTGGGTTTATGCAGACTTATGGAGAAGCCCGTGTTTACAAGAAAGTGAGTGGGAGCTATGTAGCATTTCTCATATTATATGTGGATGACATACTATTGATGGGAAATGATATAGAACTTTTGGACAACATAAAGGCCTCCTTGAATAAGTGTTTTTCAATGAAGGACCTTGGAGAAGCTGCTTACATATTAGGCATCAAGATATATAGAGATAGATTGAGACGCCTCATAGGTCTTTCACAAAGCACATACCTTGATAAGATATTGAAGAAGTTCAACATGGATCAGTCCAAGAAGGGGTTCTTGCATGTATTGCAAGGTGTGAAATTGAGCTCGGCTCAATGCCCGACCACGACAGAAGATAGAGAAAAGATGAGTGTCATCTCCTATGCCTCGGCCATAGGGTCTATTATGTATGCCATGCTGTGTAGAAGACCTGATGTAAACCTTTCCGTAAGTTTGGTAGCAAGGTACCAAAGTAATCCCAGCATGGAACACTGGACAACGGTCAAGAATATCCTGAAGTACCTGAAAAGGACTAAGGATATGTTTCTCGTTTATGGAGGTGACGAAGAGCTCATCGTAAAGGGTTACGTCGATGCTAGCTTCGACACAGATCTGGATGACTCCAAGTCACAAACCGGATACATGTATATTTTGAATGGTGGGGCCGTCAGCTGGTGCAGTAGCAAGCAAAGCGTCGTGGTGGGATCTACATGTGAAGTGGAGTACATGGCAGCCTCGAAGGTAGCGCATGAAGCAATCTGGATGAACGAGTTCATTACTGACCTAGGAGTTATTCCCAATGCATCGGGCCCGATGACTATCTTCTGTGACAACACTGGAGCTATTGCCCTTGCCAAGGAGCCCAGGTTTCACAAGAAGACCAGGCACATCAAGCGTCGCTTCAACTCCATTCGTGAAAATGTTCAAGATGGAGACATAGATTTTTGCAAAGTGCATATGGATCTGAATGTCGCAGATCCGTTGACTAAACCTCTTCCTCGAGCGAAACATGATCAACACCAGAACTCTATGGGTGTTCGATTCATCACAATGTAACTAGATTATTGACTCTAGTGCAAGTGGGAGACTCTTGGAAATATGCCCTAGAGGGAATAATAAAATGGTTATTATTATATTTCCTTGTTCATGATAATTGTCTATTGTTCATGCTATAATTGTATTAACCAGAAACCGTGATACATGTGTGAATACATAGACCACAACATGTCCCTAGTGAGCCTCTAGTTGACTAGCTCGTTGATCAACAGATGGTCATGGTTTCCTGACTATGGACATTGGATCTCATTGATAACGGGATCACATCATTTGGAGAATAATGTGATGGACACGACCCAAATCCTAAGCATAGCACAAGATCGTGTAGTTCGTTTGCTAAAGCTTTTCTAATGTAAAGTATCATTTCCTTAGACCATGAGATTGTGTAACTCCTGGATACCGTAGGAGTGCTTTGGGTGTACCAAATGTCACAACGTAACTGGGTGACTATAAAGGTGCACTACAGGTATCTCCGAAAGTGTCTGTTGGGTTGGCACGAATCGAGACTAGGATTTGTCCTCTGTATGACAGAGAGGTATCTCTGGGCCCACTTGGTAATGCATCATCATAATGAGCTTATTGTGACTAAGTACTTGGTCATAGGATCATGCATTACGAAACGAGTAAATTGACTTGCCGGTAATGAGATTGAACAAGGTATAGGGATACCGACGATCGAATCTCGGGCAAGTAACGTATCGATTGACAAAGGGAATTGTATACGGGATTACTTGAATCCTCGACATCATGGTTCATCCGATGAGATCATCGTGGAACATGTGGGAGCCAACATGGGTATTCAGATCCTTCTATTGGTTATTGGCCGGAGAGCTGTCTCGCTCATGTCTGCGTGATTCCCGAACCCGTAGGGTCTACACACTTAAGGTTCGATGACGCTAGGGTTATAGGGAAGATTTGTATGTGTTTACCGAATGTTGTTCGGAGTCCCGGATGAGATCCTGGATGCCACGAGGAGTTCCGGAATGGTCTGGAGGTGAAGATTTATATATGGGAAGTCATCATACGGTCACCGGAAATATTCGAGGGTATACCGGTATTGTACTGGGACCACCGGAGGGGTTCTGGGGTCCACCGGGAGGGTCCACCTGCCCCGGAGGGCCTTATGGGCTGTAGGTGGAAGGGAACCAACCCCTTAGTGGGCTGGGCACCACCCCCCTAGGGCCCATGTGCCTAGGGTTGGGGGGAACCCTAAGGGGGGTGCCCCCCTTGCTTGGGGGGCAAGCCCCCTCCCCCTTGGCCGCCGCCCCCCTCTAGATCTCATCTAGAGGGGCCGGACCCCTTCCCCCTTCTCCCTATAAATAGAGGGGTGGAGGGAGGGCTGCAGCACCACATCCAAGGCGCAACACCTCCCCTCCCCAACACCCCTCCTCCTTCGCGTGAGCTTGGCAAAGCCCTACCGGAGAACTGCCACTCCATCACCACCACGCCGTCGTGCTGCTGCTGGATCCATCTTCGTCAACCTCTCCCTCTTCCTTGGTGGATCAAGGTGTGGGAGACGTCACCTAGCTGCACGTGTGTTGAAAGCGGAGGTGCCATTGTTCGGCGCTAAGATCGGAATCCACCATGATCTGAATCGTAACGAGTACGACTCCTTCATCTGCGTTCTTGCAACGCTTCCATCTCGCGATCTTCAAGGGTATGAAGATGCACTCCCCTCTCTGTCGTTGCTAGTTACTCCATAGATTGATCTTGGTGATGCGTATAAAAATTATAATTTCTGCAACGATCCCAACAACTAGGAGCTGATAGCATCCCCTACTAGCCATATACTCTGCTCTCGGGGAACTTACTAACATAGGTGACTTAAGGGCTATTGTTGGCAATTTATACTTATCCAGAAATCCCCTTGATATGAATGAATGCGATGCACCAGTATCGAAAAGAACAAGTGCTATAAATGCATTAATGAAAAACTTACCGACAACTGCGTCGGGTTGATCCTCAATCGCCTCCACACTGACGTGAGTCACTTGACCTTTGGTGAAGGGGTTGGGCTTCTTTGCAGAACCTCCATTGCCGTTTCCATTATTGGCTTCAGGACAATCATTGGCATAATGTCCGGTCTTCTGGCACTTGAAACAAGTAATGTGGCTCAGATCCCTCTTGGCTGGTGTTGCGGGGTTGGAACGGTTCTGACTGCTGCTTCCTCCATTCCCATTGCCATTCTTGGGGCCACTGTGGTTGTGCGAACTTGCTCTGTTGTGCGTGTGTCCTCCATGGTTGTGGCCTCCATGGTTATGAGTATGTCTTCCCGAGTACGGGGTATAGCGGGGCTTCTGCTAAGCTCCAGAGGTATTCCTCCCCTGTACATACTTCCTCTTGCGATTGTCAATCTGCTATTGCTTGCCTTCTATCATGAGGGCCCTGCCTACCAACTCCTGGTAGTTGTTGAATGTTTCCATCATCAACTGCGTACTTAGTTCATCATTAATTCCCTCAAGAAACTTCTCCTACTTTGTGGCATCTGTGGCCACGTCATCTGGGGCATAGCGTGCTAACTTGCTAAACTCATCCACATACTGTCCCACTGCACGGCCTCCTTGGTGCAAGTTGCGAAACTCACTCTTATTCATGCTCGTAGCTCCTGCTGAAACATGGGCGGTGCAGAAAGCTTGCTAAACTGATCCCATGTAACTGTATCAATGGGGTAAGTGGTGGTGAAATTCTCCCACCAAGATGCTGCAGGTCCATCAAGCTGATGTGCGATAAAGCGCACTCTCTCCGCATCTGTGCATCCTGCAGTGGTCAGCTCTCTTCCAATCTTGCTGAGCCAAGCATCTGCAACAATCGGCTCGATGCTACTAGAGAACACCGACGGATTAACATCAGAGAACGGGCTAGGTTGTCAACAGGGGGTGGTGGCGTTGGGCTGTTGTTGTTGTTGTTGCCTTGGTTCTGGTTCTGAACTAGCATTTGCATCAAGGCATTCTGCTGCTGGATCAACTGAGCGAGCTCCGGTGGGAACATGAATCCATTATCACGTCTCGGAGGCATCTGATGGGTAGAAGGGGTGAGAAAACAGAATAGAAATAGGTCTAAGAGAGATTCACTACCATATGCTCATGAGACAAACACAATAAATTCACTTCATTCAATAGCACAGAAGGTTCACACAAATGATCTAAATTGTGATTACAACTCGATCGTTACTAACTACTCGGAGGAATACTACTAGTAACATGGTGGTCGTCTAGAAATTTTGATCAGAGGAAGACTCCATGATATCTGCTCCAGCTTCGTCAAGATAGTCGTCATCACTATCATCATTTGCATCACTATCCGTGTCGGTATCGTCCAAGATGATGTAGTCCTCCGTACAGATCTCCTTTGCTGGTTCTCACTTATGATTCTCCACTGGCTGTCCTAGCTTCCTCTTCAGATCTTCATGCTTCTCCAGTGGTACGACAATTTCTTCCTCATACCCGTCGCGTGTAAACATGAGTTCCTCCTCTAGCTCGTTATTCTTCTTCATCAACTTCTTGATCTTCTTCATGTTGAAGCATAGTTAATTCTCTTGTCGACGAATATGATCACCCATCTGCTAAATGTAAGCTGCAATTGATCCATCCTTCCTGGTACGCATCATCTCCCATTCTTCGTCTCGGCGGCCACATATTTGGTAGATAGTGTTTTCCAACTCCTTGTGATACACCTCACATATGCGTCCAAAGGTGATGTGGGCTGCCATGCTCTTTCCCAAACTCCAGCTTGGTGCATCCAGGTAGAAATCAATAGGCTCCATTGTTGGAGCAAATGTCCTCCCAGGTACCCAAACTTTGATCTTCCAGCGCTCCTCTTCCGGTACAGTTGCAGAGTAAGTCCCAGTGAAGCTTGGTAGTCCGATGTTCAGGTACTTAGTGACTTCCTTCAAGTGTCGTCCGAAAGGGGTGTCGTCATCCGGCTGAGTGAACTTGTTCCTGGGGTCCGCCATCTATAGAGTAGAAATAGAGGAGAATTAGAAATGAGCAAAGAAGAGAATCATGTGGCTTATTCTAGTGGTCGTGTCCTACAGTCAGCATGTGCTCTGATACCATCTTGTAGCGACCACGATCCCAATGGACCGAAGTCTCTATGCTTAAGTGTCATCCCTGGATCGGTAATGCTGACACACACAGTACTCGAGGAATTATAACAAAGTTCAATCACACACTTATTAAATCGAGTCCTCATAAAGAGTATGATTACAAAAATATATGGCTGAAGGCCATCTAAACTAAATAACTGTGGAAGCTTCGAAGGTAAATGAGTCCATCAACTCCAATGGCATAGCTGAGTGCAAGACAATGACCTATCGCACCTTATTCGTTGTCTGAGTAGTCTGCAACATGAGACATTGTAGCCGTGTAGGTCAACACATTGAATATGCTGGCAGAGTTACACTATAAAGCAATGAATGCAAGAACTATATCTACATGCAATATTTGGCTGGTGGAGGCTCTAAGTTTACGATTTTGCATAAAGCTAGTTTTTCCCTACAACAAAGGAATAATTTTTTTTAAAATACTCCCAAGTTGTTCCAATATTTGAGAAGGTTCCCCCAACTCAAGTCCCAATTAGACATGTATCATCATTAAACCCAATTCAATTAATTAAAGAGTGATGAGATCAACAATAATATCCAATTCCAGATACTTAAGCTGTCCATAACCGGGGACACGGCTAACCATGATTAGTTTATACACTCTGCAGAGGTTGCGCACTTTTCCCCACAAGACTCGACCGCATCCATGATCGGAAGATCGAGACATAGTCTTTCTGAGGCACTAACTCTCTACTCCAGGCAGACCGGTACACCTACTTTCCCTCTACATATGCTAGTCCACCTCTTCGAGAGCTCATACACCTTACTCAACTATGCCAGAGCCCATAATGGCTTGTGGCTGCACACAGAAGTTTCTAGTCATGAAATATCATATGACCCCTTTGAGCCTGGGTGGCAAACCGAGGAAGAATCACATGGGTACCCCGGGATTTCCCTTAATGGACAACACTGGGTTCCCCAGGTGCCCCAACCAATCCACCCAGATGTGTATTAAAGTTGCCACCTTAATATTATCCAAGATTAGTAACTCTCATAACTTCCATGTGAATCACGATCCAATCCCTGTCTACGAGCATGGCTAAGCAATAATAAAGCATAACATATATTCCCGGAGTGATCAAATGGTATTAGGTTCCCACCTCAATTACTAAGACCAAACCACATGTTCCCAATCCTACCCATGCAAATATTTGAGGGGCAATACTAATGCATAGTAAAAACCGGGTATAGAAGAGTATGATCAAAGTGTAACTTGCCTTGCTGACAATCTGCAAACTCTAGGGATTCGTAGTAACAAGCTTCACAATTCGGATAATCTAGCATAGACAAACAGTAGCATACATAAGCAATCACTCAAATGAAACAACGAGAAAACGAGAAAAGATTCAAATCAAACACGAAAAAAACGAACGTCTAATCTAAATAGAAAACAAAGCCTAACAGCAATATTATCATGTGGATTAGATCTTAACAGTAGGTACATGTGATTAGCTATGATTTACAAAAAGAAACAACTCAAACGGAGAAACGAAACTCAAGATACGAACGAAACAAGATAGTTTACTAATCTGAACTAAACTCAAATTTTAAAGTATCAAAATCATGTTCAAGTTGGTTAGTTGGAAAGAAGAGATTGTTATGAAGATTTAGGCGCTGATTTCATCTAATTTGGACAAACGAGCAAAAAGTTATGCTAGTTTTAAGATCAGGGGCTAAATCGTGATAAAACTATTCGCAGATAGGTCCCTGGCCGAAAAAAACTAAAAAGAAAAATCTACCGCGTGAACGTTTGTTAACAGAACTAAACGAACAAAAACCATTTGTTAAAACGAACGAACGAGCGAACGTTTGCTAATTAAACTAAAACGAAAACTAAACCGATCTAACCCTAAAAACCAAAAAAACCCATAAATAAAACCATTCAAACCGAGCGGTTCTTTTCTGTTTATCAAAAAAAAAGGGTGGCTCGGTGGATCAGATTGGATCGACGGTGGCGGTAGCTCCGGCAAGGCGGCGAGCAGCGCGGCACGTGGCTGCGGGGCTGCAGCGAGGCGGGGCGGCGATGGTGACCTATAATAGCAGCGACGACGGGCTAGGCGGCGGGCGGCGCGACAGGCAACATCGCGAGCGACGGCGGCGGCTGCGACTGCAGTGGAGGCGGGCGGCGGCGGCGTTTGATGAGGAGAGGAGGGGGATAGGCGGCGCCTTAAAAAGGGGGGGGGGTCGGGCTCCTCCGACTGGAAGCAGGGTCGGGCGGTGCGGCGTGGCGAACCTGGACTCCTACGAGTCCGGTTCTCGCACGGAGGAGAAGGCGGCGGCGCGCTGGGCCGGCTGGGCCTTCGGGCCAGATCGGTCCGAGAAAAGCTTTTTTTTATATAATTTCGCTGCAGACAAAAAATCCTAATAAAATATAAAAAATTCTAAAAGTTCCAGAAACAATTTTCACCGTCCAAACCTAATATTTAGGACAAGACGAACATTTTTTTGGACTAAAATGCAATTTTCAAAAATGCATGTTTTCTCTAATTCAAATAAAATAGCAAATAAAATACAAATAAAATAATAATTTGATTTTAAAATTCTTTCTCCAATATTTCTCTTCTGTTGAGGAAGTCATATTATCTTCTCTTATTTATTTTTATTATTGGAAATAATTGGAGAGAAAATATTAAAAATAAATTGATTCTCTTTTCAAATTTGAAATAAATTCAAACATGAAAATTTGTGAAACCTCTAACTCTCTCCTTGGGTCCTTGAGTTGCTTAAGATTTCTAGGATCTCAACCAAAATGCATATAAAATATGATATGCTTATGATGATCTATGTATAACATCCAAATTGAAAATTGGGATGTTACAGTATGAAGATACCGACTATAAAATCTCGGGCAAGTAACATACCGAAGACAAAGGGAATAACTATGTTGTCATTACAGTACGACTGATAAAGATCTTCATAGAATATGTGGGAACCAATATGAGCATCTAGGTTCCGCTGTTTGTTATTGACCGGAGAGGTGTCTCGGTCATGTCTACATGTTCTCGAACCATTAGGGTCCGCACGCTTAACGTTCAATGATGATTTTGTATTATATGAGTTATGTGATTTGGTGACTGAATGTTGTTTGGAGTCCCGGGTGAGATGACGAACATGACGAGGAGTCTCGAAATGGTCGAGAGGTAAAGATTCATATATTGGACGATGATATTCGAACACAAGAAGTGTTCCGGAGGTACCGGGTACATATCAGGTCACCGAAAGGGGTTCCGGGCATCCTCCCGGCAACTACATGGGCCTAGGGGGCTGGTGCGCCCCATGTAGGCCAAAATAAGGGGGAAGGAAGAAGGGGAAGAGAGAAAGGAAGGGGAGCAATTTTCCCCCCCTTCCTTATCTCCTCTCTCCTCGTTCCTTCCCCCTCCGGATGAATATGGAAGGGGGGAGGCCGAATTGGGAGGCGCCCAAGTAGGATTCCTCCTACTTGGGCCCCCTTGGCTGCATATCCTCCCCTCCAACCTATATATATATATGAGGGGGGGGGGGTGCCGCTACAAGACACATCAACCATTGTTAGCCGTGTGCGGCACCCCCTCCATAGTTTACGCCTCCGGTCATATTCACGTAGTGCTTGGGTGAAGCCTTGCGCAGATCACTTCACCATCACCATCACCACGCCGTCGTGCTGACGGAACTTGATACGTCTCCAATGTGTCTATAATTTCTTGTTTTATCACTAGAATTTGGAGGTTAGTGCTCTAAAGTATATCTTTAGATCTTGCAATCAAATCTTTTAATTTCTTGTTTTATCACTAGTTTAGTCTATAAAAGAAAACTATAAAAAAATGGAATTGAGGGTACCTCATATGCTTCATCTTTTTAATATCTTTCGTGAAAATAAGGATTCCGGTATTTGTGCCAAAGTGTTAGAAGAAGAATGCAATAAAATGTTTGTCATACAATCTTTGAATGATGGGCATGATTACAATGTTGTTAGTATGAATTCCTTGAATATCCATGATGCTAATGATATGCAAAGCCACAAGCTTGGGGATGCTATGTTTGATGAATATGATATATTTAGTCCCCCAAGATTTGATGAGAATATTTATTATGATGAAAGCATGCCTCCTATTTATGATGATTATAAGGATGAAAGTGGGTTTGGAAGAGTGTCAACTTGAGGAAGTAATGATCCCACTATTTTGTAGGGTGTTGAATCTTATAATATTTATGAAAGTGGATTTGGAGAGGTCATGACTTTATTTAGTGATGAATCCACTATTTCCGAAGAGGTTCCAATTGATTATGAGAACAAAGTTGCTATCTATGATGATTATTGTGATGACATGTATGCTATAAAGAAAAATGATAACTGTGAAACTTGTCATCTTGATTTTAATTTTCAATTGGATTATGCCTCACATGATAGTTATTTTGTTGAGTTTGCTCCTACTACTATGAATGTGAAGAATTTTGCTTATGGGGAGAGTAGTAAAATTTTTATGCTTATGTATCATGAAAAGAATGCTTTATGTGATAGCTATGTTGTTGAATTCATTCATTATGCTACTGAAAATTATTACGAGGGAGGAACATATGCTCGTAGGAATTGCAGTAATATAAAGTTTCCTCTCTATGTGTTGAAAATCTTGAAGTTATGCTTGTTTTGCCTTCCTATGCTAGTTGATTCTTGCTCCCATAAATTGTTTGCTCACAAAATCCCTATGCATAGGAAGTGGGTTATGCTTAAATGTGTTAGTCATATTCTTCATGATGCTCCCATTATGTTTCAATTCTTATCTTTTATGTGAGCATCATTGAAATCATCATGCCTAGCTAGAAAGACATTAAAGAAAAGTGCTTGTTGGGAGACAACCCAATGTTTACCCTTACTATTTTTGTGTGTTCACATGATTATGCGACTGTATTAATCATGTTTTATAGCTTTTGTTTCAATAAAGTGCCAAGTAAAGCCTTTGTGATAGTGTGGATGATAGTTGAGTTGATTCTGTGCAAAAACAGAAACTTTTGCGCTCAGTCCAGGAATTTTGAAAATTCACTAGAACGTGATTTTGGTCTGAATTTTTTTACACAAGATTGAAATACAAATTTCCTAGATTTTCCTAATTTTTCAGAATTTTTGGAGTTATAGAAGTATGGTAAGTTTCCAGATTACAACAAACTGTTCTGTTTTTGACAGATTCTGTTTTCTATGTGTTGTTTGCTTATTTTGATGAATCTATGAGTAGTATCGGAGGGTATGAACCATAGAGAAGTTGGAATAAAGTAGATATAACAGCAATATGAATTTAGAATGAGTTCACAACATTACCTAAGTGGTGATTTGCTTTCTTATGCTAATGGATCTCATAAGATTTTCTGTTGAGTTTTGTGTTGTGAAGTTTTCAAGTTTTGGGTAAAGATTTGAAGGATTATGGAATAAGGAGTGGAAAGAGCCTAAGATTGGGGATGCCTAAGGCACCCCAAGGTAATATCCAAGGACAACCAAGAGCCTAAGCTTGGGGATGCCCCGGAAGGCATCCCCTCTTTCGTATTTGTTCATCGGTAACTTTACTTGGAGCTATATTTTTATTCACCACATGATATGTGTTTTTCTTGGAGCGTCATTTTCTTTTGTTTAGATTTGCTTTATGTAATTCAGAGACATGTCTTATATCTTTTAGTTCAATAAAAAAAGTCAAGTGTAGCCTTTACCATGCTTTCTATACATTGCTGTTTCGAAAACAGAAAGTTTGCTGTTATGTTTTGAATATTGGTGAATAGTCAGAACAAGATAAAATCTTGAAATTTTGACACAATGAGTAACATTTTTTTTCTATAGTTTGGTAAATTTTCAGAATGTTTGGAGTTAGGGAAGTATGATTCCTCTTGCATTATTTACAAACTATCCCATTTAGACAGATTGTTGTTATGTTTGCATTGTTTGCATATGTTTGCATGTTTAATGATTCTATTTGAGGATAGGAGTGTTAAATATGCACAGGCATTTAGTAGGAAATATCAAATAATAATTTTAGTGATTTGCTACAGTAGAGAATGATAAGGTTACTGCATTGATTTATACTAACTTATCTGACGAGTTCTTGTTGAGTTTTGTGTGTATGAAGTTTTTGAGATTTAGGGAAACCGTGGTATAAATGGAATTAAGGAGACACAAAAGCTCAAGCTTGGGGATGCCCAAGGCATCCCTAATTAATATTTCAAGAAGTATCAAGCATCTAAGCTTGGGGATGCCCCGGTTGGCATCCCACCTTTCTTCTTCAACAACCATCGGTCAGTTTTGGTTGAGCCTAAGTTTTTACTTCTTCACATGATATGTGCTATCCTTGCAATATCATTTTACTTTGTTTTGCTTGATGTTTGAATAAAATACATTAGATCTAATTTTTTTAAATCAGAGAGAGTCTTCACATAGTTACATAATTATTCGGCTACTCATTGATTTTCACTTATATTTTTTGGAGTAGTTTGTCATTTGCTCTAGTGCTTCACTTATATCTTTTTAGAGAACAATAGTGGTTTTATTTTGAAGAAATTGATGAATTCTCATGTTTCACTTATATTATTTTGAGAGTCTTAAACGACATGGTATTTTTCTTTGATTATGAATTTAGTCCTAATATGATGGGCATCCAAGAGGGATATAATAAAAACTTTCGCATAAAGTGCATTGAACACTATGAGAAGTTTGATTCCTTATGATTGTTTTGAGATATGAGGATGGTAGTATTAGAGTCATGCTAGTGAGTAATTGTGGAGTAGAAATACTTGTGTTGAAGTTTGTGATTCCCGTAGCATGCATGTATGGTGAACCGTTATGTGATGAAGTCGGAGCATGATTTATTTATTGATTGTCTTCCTTATGAGTGGCGGTCGGGGATGAGCGATGGTCTTTTCCTACCAATCTATCCCCCTGGGAGCATGTGCGTAGTACTTTGTTTTGATGATTAATAGATTTTTTCAATAAGTATGTGAGTTCTTTATGATTAATGTCGAGTCCATGGATTATACGCACTCTCACCCTTCCACCATTGCTAGCCTCTCTTGTGCCGCGCAACTTTCGCCGGTACCATACACCCACTGTCAGGGAAACGACACCTATGGGATCGCGAGGATCCCTTCAACGATCGGTGGGGAGAGAATTGCACAAAGAGCAGGTTTGGTGATCAGCACGAGGGATTTTTACCCAGGTTCAGGCCGCTGAGGAGCGTAAAACCCTAGTCCTACTTTTTGTGTGTATTTAGTGTTCTTGAGTTCTTAGACTAGCTACTATGCATGCCTAGTCCAAAAAGTCTGAATCCTCCTCCAGTATGCCTCGGGCCTCCTTGTATATGTCAAAGGGGTCGTCACAGTGGCACACAGGAGATGTAAAGTAGCTACACTGCGCAAGCTTATCACTGACATCATAGAACAAACACATTAAATGCGTTGGTTACGTGCCCTCCAACTTTATCGGGGACGGTAATAGGACCCGTCCCGTCCGTCGCCGCCTCATCCTGCCTTGACACGCGTCCAGGTTGACGAGGTATGCAGCGCCAGGCTGGCTGGCTAGCCGTTGTGCTGGCGCGGTGGCAGGGCCTTCACGAAGATCTGCATGTCACCACACAGGTGCTTGCTTAGTTGGCAGGGTGGTCGCAGCGCTGGAACGACTATGAGGTGGCAAAACCTTGTCATGTGCGGGCCTAGCCGTGGCCCCGCAATTGTCCCCGGCAAGAGTCTTGCCGGGGCCTCACAGTCGTCCCCAGCAAGGGCTTTGCCGGTGGTCTTTGTCTTCTGGTCTCCACGTATACCTGTAGGCCATCAGTCTTCACAAAGATCTGCACGCTACTATGCATGCACCCTCGAGTCTTGGCATTGACGTTGTCGATGGTGTCAGAGCTCTCAGCCTCAAGGGTGGCGGCCTTTCTAGTGCTTTGCAAGCCAACCCGGCAAGGGTCTTGCCGGGGCTACGCAAGCCGCCCCGGCAAGGACGTTGCCGCGGGAGGTCTAGCTTGTCTTCTGCTTCCTGTTTGCTACCTTGAATGTTGCCTTGGTAGTCTTTGTGTCTTACCTTCTACTGCCCTGCCAAGCCTTGCTGCAGGTGTGGCTACGACTGCGTGTGCACAAGTAAGGGGTACAGAAGGGCCCATACTTATGTACACCGACGCGCACCATATACCTTCCGCAAAACAGCCACCATACCTACATATTATGGCATTTCCATAGCCATTCCGAGATATATTGCCATGCAACTTTCCACCGTTCCATTTATTATGACACACCTCATCATTGTCATATTGCTTTGTATGATCATGTAGTTGACATCGTATTTGTGGCAAAACCACCGTTCATAATTCTTTCATACATGTCACTCTTGATTCATTGCACATCCCGGTACACCGCTAGAGGCATTCATATAGAGTCATATTTTGTTCTAAGTATCGAGTTGTAATTCTTGAGTTGTAAGTAAATAAAAGTATGACGATCTTCATTATTAGAGCATTGTCCGAGTGAGGAAAGGATGATGGAGGCTATGATTCCCCCACAAGTCGGGATGAGACTCCGGACAAAAAAAGAAAAAAAAGGAGGCCAAAAAAATGAGAAAGGCCCAAGAAAAAAAAGGAAAAAAAGGAAAAAAGAGAAAAGAAAAAATGAGAGAAAAAGAGAGAAGGGGCAATGTTACTATCCTCTTTCCATACTTGTGCTTCAATGTAGCACCATGATCTTCATGATAGAGAGTCTCCTATGTTGTCACTTTCATATGCTAGTGGGAATTTTTCATTATAGAACTTGGCTTGTATATTCCAACGACGGGCTTCCTCAAATGCCCTAGGTCTTCATGAGCAAGCAAGTTGGATACACACCCACTTAGTTTCTTTTTGAGCTTTCGTAAACTTATAGCTCTAGTGTATCCGTTGCATGACAATCCCTACTCACTCACATTGATATCTATTGATGGGCATCTCCATAGCCCGTTGATACGCCTAGTTGATGTGAGACAATCATCCTCTTTTTGTCTTCTCCACAACCACCATATTCTCTTCCAGCATAGTGCTATGTCCATGGCTCACGCTCATGTATTGTGTGAAAGTTGAAAAGGTTTGAGAACATAAAAAGTATGAAACAATTGCTTGGATTGTCATCGGGGTTGTGCATGATTTGAATATTTTGTGTGATGAAGATGGAGAATAGCCAAACTATATGATTTTGTAGGGGTAGCTTGCTTTGGCCATGTTATTTTGATAAGACATGATTGCTTTATTAGTATGCTTGAAGTATTGTCATTTTTATGTCAATATTAAAGTTTAGTTTCGAATCTTATGGATCTGAATATTCTTGCCACAATAAATAAAATTACATTGATAAATATGTTAGGTAGCATTCCACATCAATTTTTTTGTTTTTACCATTTACCTACTCGAGGACGAGCAAGAATTAAGCTTGGGGATGCTTGATACGTCTCCAACGTATCTATAATTTTTGATTGTTCCATGCTATTATATTATCTATTTTGGATGTTTTATATGCATTTATATGTTATTTTATATGATTTTTGGGACTAACCTATTAACCTAGAGCCCAGTGCCAGTTTCCTTTTCCCCCTTGTTTTTGAGTTTTACAGAAAAGGAATACCAAACGGAGTCCAATTGACCTGAAAATTGATGAAGATTATTTTTTGACCAGAAGAAGCCCACGGAGCATCGGAGATGGACCAAAAGAGTCCCGAGGCCACCACGAGGGTGGAGGGTGCGCCCTACCCCCTGGGGGCGCCCCCTACCTCAAGGCTACCTCGTGGACCCCCCTGACTTGTTCCCAGTGCCAACACCTCTTATATATCCCCAAACTTCTAGAATAAAACCTAGATCGGGAGTTCCGCCGCCGCAAGCCTCTGTAGCCACAAAAAAAAATCAGGACCCTATTCTGGCACCCTGTCAGAGGGAGAATCATCACCAGTAGCCATATTCGTCATCCCGGTGCTATCCATGACGAGGAGGGAGTAGCTCACCCTCAGGGATGAGGGTATGTACCAGTAGCTATGTGTTTGATCTCTCTCTCTCTCTCACGCGTTCTTGATTTGGCACGATCTTGATGTACCGTGAGCTTTGCTACTATAGTTGGATCTTATGATGTTTCTCCCCCTCTACCTTCTTTTACTGGATT
The DNA here is from genome assembly GCF_002162155.2 of Triticum dicoccoides. Classification (NCBI taxonomy): domain Eukaryota; kingdom Viridiplantae; phylum Streptophyta; class Magnoliopsida; order Poales; family Poaceae; genus Triticum; species Triticum dicoccoides. The sequence continues at coordinate 655,994,459 of NC_041387.1, read as the reverse complement.
GAGTTTTCCCTTTGAAGTTATCTTATCAGATTGAGTCTTTAAGGATTTGAGAACACTTGATGTATGTCTTGCATGTGCTTATTTGTGGTGACAATGGGATATCCACGTGATCTACTTGATGTATGTTTTGGTGATCAACTTGTGGGCTCAGTGACCTTGTGAACTTATGCATAGGGGTTGGCACACATTTTCGTCTTGACTGTCCGGTAGAAACTTTGGGGCACTCTTTGAAGTTCTTTGTGTTGGTTTGAACAGAAGGATCTGAGATTGTGTGATGCATATAGTATAATCAAACCCACGGGTACTTGAGGTGACATTGGAGTATCTAGGTGACATTAGGGTTTTGGTTGATGTGTGTCTTAAGGTGTTATTTTACTACAAACTCTAGGGCTGTTTGTGACACTTATAGGAATAGCCTAATGGATTGATCGGAAAGAATAACTTTGAGGTGGTTTCGTACCCTACAGAAATCTGTTCGTTTGTTCTCTGCTATTAGTGACTTTGGAGTGACTCTTTGTTGCAAGTTGAGGGATTGTTATATGATCTAATTATGTTATCATTGTTGAGAGAACTTGCACTAGTGAAAGTATCAACCCTAGGCCTTTTTTCGAAGCATTCAATACTGTTCTTGCTCACTTTTACCACTTGCTACCTTGCTGTTTTTATAATTTCATATTACAAAAACCTATATCTACCATCCATATTGCACTTGTATCACCATCTCTTCGCTGAACTAGTGCACCTATACAATTTACCATTGTATTGGGTGTGTAGGGGACACAAGAGACTCTTTGTTATTTGGTTGCAGGGTTGCTTGAGAGAGACCATCTTCATCCTATGCCTCCCACAGATTGATAAACCTTAGGTCATCCACCTGAGGGAAATTTGCTACTGTCCTACAAACCTCTGCACTTGGAGGCCCAACAACGTCTACAAGAAGAAGGTTGCGTAGTAGACATCAGAACTCTTAAAGCAAGATATGCTAGGCAATAATATAATAAGCAAGCCAACAAGCATAGAAGTGAAATAAAGGTGCGAGAAAGGATTAACCATAAGTGAGGTGAGGATGCGGATTTTATCACGAAGTTCACTTTTCCTTGGGGAAGAGCTACTCTCCATTTAGAGCGGTGCCGGAGCCAAAGCTTGCAGAATTCCACGAAGGCTCACTGTAATCTCTTTCAAGTCACCTCCAACGGATGAGCCTCGAATCACTCGGGGTAGGTCTTGAAGGCGACCACCACACCTTTACAAACTTCTCCGGAGCACACCACAAGCAAGGAAGCTTCCGGAGGAACCTCTAACCGCCTAGGAGCCCAAGCTCCAAGAGTAACAAGTTAATGGGAAGAAATGTTGCAGGGAACACTATTTGGTTTGGTCAAGATGTAGATCGGGTCTTGCTCTCCCAATCCCCAAAGTTTTAACAAGTTTGGGTGGAGGGATTGAGAGTATTGAGCAAAATGAGGTGTAGCAATGGTGGAGCTCAATAATACATTAGGGTTAGGGATGGAGGAAGAAGAAGTTTTTTATAGTGTTTGTCCTGGGGTGGCCGTTTCTGCCCGTTGGACCCCGTGCAGACGGGCTAAGTCAGCCCTATGCGCATGGGGTACTCAGAGACTTTCACACCACCTCGTGCGCACGAGGGTCAAAAGAACCCGTGCGCATGGGTTAGTCAGAGAATTTACGCAGTACCCCGGGTACCCAGAGAGTTACGCAGTACCCCGTGCGCACGGGGTCTTGACCCCGTGCGCACGGGGTACCCAGGAACTTTCTGTTATAAGTTTTCTGAGTACCACATGCACACACACTAAGATTTTAGGTGGTAGGAATGGGTAGGCTAGTGTATATGGTTCGGCAAAGACATTCCCACACAAATTTCATCCACACCAACCCCTCTTAATAGTGCAGTCTTTCCTATGACTCGAAGCAAACCAAAAACTAAAACCTTCGACTCGCCGATAGATCATGCCTTTGACCTTTTTGAATTGGGGGGGTCACACATCTCCATGACGAAGCACTCGGAACCATTATCCTGAGATAAACTTTAGAAACCGATATTAGTTCGACTAACCAGATCGTCATCACACCAAAACATAGTATAAGTGCCACTTGCACCTTCAATCTCCCCCTTTTTGGTGCATTGATGACAACGTGGTTAGAGCATAGCATAGGGGATATGAAAATTTGAAAAGCCATGAGACAATGAATGATCAAGGTAGCTCCCCGTATATGTGTGCCCGAAAAAAAGAATGCTTGAGAATGCATCAAGCACACACATAGGAGGCTCCCCCAAGATCATCATTGTCAAGACATGAGATCAACATAATAAATCTATAACGGTGCCTAGATCTCATGAAATGGTGTGGTGAGAAAATATCATGAGACACATAATAAGCATGATATGAGCAAAGCGTTATGACTAATATTAAAGCTAGAGTCTCATGAGCACAACTGAGTAGCTCACAACCACACAAGTGGAAAGCAAATAAAAGTATCTCAAGCCAACTAAAACAACCAGCAAAGAGAAACACGAGGCTTGAGATCTCAACACACACAAGAACACCAACACCCACCACTTCCCCCCCCTTTGTCATCAATACAACAAAATGGGACAAATGGCGACACACAGACCCACTAGACAAGAGGAGGAGCACTGGAAGCATCATCTTCATCATAAAAACACCATCCTGCCATCAGAAAGGACCGAGCTATGGCCTCACTATCTCTGTCCTCTGACCCTAGGCCGACATCCTCACCAGCTGCAGGCCTTGCTGCCTTTTGCTCACACCTCACAAGCTTCTCCTTGTTGATCTCCTTAATCTTGCGGCGCTGAATAGACTGGCACATCTTGAACATGTCGCTCAAGGTCTTGAACGGGGACTTGTTCTCTCCTCTGGTGAAAACGGCCTCAGAACCAATGGACTTGGCCTTACCACGAGGGATCCGTGCAGTGGAGGACATGCCCGGAGTGAATGTTGCACAATCCTCAGGACTAGGGTTGCGGCCCTTCTTGATAGGCACATATGGAGCAGGAGCAATTGGAGTCCAGTTGGAGTTGCGCTTGGGGATCGAAGTCTTGTACTGAGCAATATACTTAGCTTGGCAGGCGCACTCAATCAACGCCTGGATGAACAAAGCATAGATCAAGGACTTATTCTCTTGCACACATTGACGGAGCTCATAGAACATGAAGTCAAGAACATCCACCCTCTTCTTCTAATGCAGGTACACAAAAATATCCAACATGGAACTCCAAATGTTGTGGGAATCACCGGCCTTAGGAGTGAGTGTATACCTCAAGATATGGCGCATAGTGTCCTAGAGAGGCACAAGGTCTTTGATGGACCCGGCGACGATGTCCTGGACTAGGGGGTACTCACCATGTTGTCTCCCGGTCAGTTGGATTGGGCTGAGGACCCCCATGGCCATTTACTCATGGGCTAGTTTGGACAGCCGATGTATACACGAGGAAGATTCCACAAGACTTAGTGATCAAGACAAGGACTCCTCTCCACCGGCATATTCGACTAGGACTCTTGTTATCCTAGGCCTCTGGTACATTATATAAGCCGAGGCGAGGCTAGTCGGTAGATAATTATGACATTATTCATCATACCCTTAGGTTTTAGACCACAACATATGATCTCGAGGTAGATCAACTCTTGTAACCCTATATTCATCGAGATCAATCAAGCATGTAGTAGGGTATTACCTCCATAGAGAGGGCCCGAACCTGAGTAAACATCATGTCCCCTATCTCCTATTGCCCATCGATCCATGACACACATCTTGGGACCCTCTACCCGAGATCTGCCGGTTTTGACACCGACAATGGTGCTTTCATTGAGAGTTCCGTTGTGAGATCAACGAAGGATCAATGGCATGTCTGCAGATTAACTGCGATGTTGGCATATTCGTCACCGGCTCGACTGGTCACCTTGGCTCGACCGAGGACTGCACTCCATGTCAGATCATCATGTCCGGACGATGAAATTCATCAACATCAACTCCGATCTCTCTCAAGATCATGGAGGAATCATCCATGGAGCTCAGGGGCTCAACGTCAACATTGTCCTTTGGCGACCGGGCTGTTTTTCTGGACAACAAATTTATATCCTATGTCACCGCCTCCTCGAGCATCGCTTTGACGATTGCTTCAGTGGAATTTTGCGGAATTAAGTCTACAGCAACCATGCAAAATTTTGTCAAGTTCCAATGGAGGAATCTCTGGCAATCTACAATATACCGGAGCCCTGTCAAATCTGGACGGGAATCTAGATGAGTTTAGGGCGTGGTCTCCAGAGCCCTGCTCGGAGGTCATTTGGAAGATCCAACCGTTCATCCGCTGCGGAATTCCCATATCTACCACCCCTCATAATTTCAGCTTGATCCGACCGTCCAAACTCCGGGAACCTTCCGATTAATGCATCACTTTTCAGATCTGTTTTCTGCGTGAGAACGAATCCGACCCGAGTTCATCTTTTTTATGAACAGGATTTCGTACATCCTTTTTGAAGGAAGTTTTGTATGGGGTATTGTGTTTTGTTCCCAAACACATCCCACTAATTTTAATGTCTTTTCCAATATGATCTTCACCATCACACCGTTGTCAAACCAGCCCGACAATGTTGCTCCACAACTGCCGACCTGCGCTAGACACGTCGTCGCTTTGTTGAGCCGAGCTCAACTTCTTCGGATCATCGTCTCGGCAAGCCGAACAAGAGTGTGGCATCATGAAGGATAAATCATCACAAACATCGCCGCCCCACGGATTACACGGAGCGGGCACATCGGCATCGCTGCACGGTCACTTTATCGAGCCGACATTGACCACGTCACGAGTTACGACCTGCATCGGCATGGCCGCACTGTTGCTTCTTCGAGCCGATGTCCATCACGCCGAACTACTTCAACACCTTGGCTGACATGGCAGCTGCAATGTCTCCTTGTCGACCTGTTCCGCCACCTCGTCTGGACCGGGGGCTTCACCATCCCTTCATCAACCTACTCCGGAGACTTCAGCATCGTCCGCTGATACGTCTCCAACGTATCTATAATTTATGAAGTATTCATGCTATTATATTATCCATCTATGGTATTTTAGATGCATTTATATGTCATTTTATATGATGTTTGGGACTAACCTATTAACCTAGAGCCTAGTGCCAGTTTCTGTTTTCTCCTTGTTTTTGTGTTTTACAGAAAAGGGATACCAAACAGAGTCCAATTGACGTGCCAATTTTTGAGGATTTTTTATGGACCAAAAGAAGACCACGGAGGATCGGAGTTGGGCCAGAAGAGTCCCGGGCTGCCCACGAGAGTGATGGCCCCCCTAGGGCGCGTCCCCTATCTCGTGGACAGCCCGGAGACCCCCCTGACGTGAAACCAATGCCAAAAATTCCTATAAATACAGAAACCTTTGGGAAATAACCTAGATTGGAAGTTCCGCCCCCGCAAGCCTCTTTAGCCACGAGAAATCAATCTAGGCCCTCTCCGGCACCCCGTCGGAGGGGGCCATCATCACCGGAGGCCATGGAGGAGGATCTCGGAGGGGCCATCATCACCATGAAGGCCAAGGACCAGAGAGGGAAAGCCATGGAGGAGGAAGCACAAGGGGGAGAACCTCTCCTCCTCTCTTGGTGGCACCGGAGTGCCATCGGGAGGGGAATCATCACTGCGGTGATCGTCTCCATCAACATCACCATCCTCATCTCTTTTATGCGGTCCACTCTCCCGCACCCCGTTGTAATCCCTACTTGAACATGGTGCTTTATGCTACATATTATGATCCAATGATGTGTTGCCATCCTATGATGTTTTGAGTAGATATCTTTTGTCTTTGGGTTGATTGGTGATCTAGATTGGTACGAGTTGTATGTTTTATCTTGGTGCTGTCCTATGTTGCCCTCCGTGTCGCGCAAGCGTGAGGGGTTCCCGCTGTAGGGTGTTGCAATACGTTCATGATTTGCTTATAGTGGGTTGCGTCAGTGACTGAAACACAAACCCGAGTAAGGGGGTTGTTGTGTATGGGAATTGTCGTGGAATTAACACGTCAGATGTCCTTATCGTGAGGACTTAGTCATGAGGCCAACACATCTATGTGGTAGCTTGAGAGGGGTTGAGTGGAATAGAGAGACGCAACACAAATCAAGGGTTTAGACAGCTTCGGGCCCCGGGAAACATCATCCGGTAACAACCCTACATGTTCTTTGAGGCTAGATCTCATTATCATCATGAGGGAGTCGCCGTAAACCGGCTCTCCTTTAGTTGTGTCTAGCCCTAGAGATTGTTTCTTGCTTGTCCCTCTTTGGGGAGCCCTGCCCCTCTTTATATAAGTTGAAGGGGCGGGTTACATGTAGAGTCCATCTCGGACTAAGACTTAAACTATTTTGACTTCCTTTCCTGGGCTTCTTAACGTCTGCCAGTTTAACATTGTCTGCCGGTTTAACAATGTCTGCCGGTTTAACATTGTCTGCCAGTTTAACATTGTCTGCTTGATGCTTTAATGCTATGGTTGGATTTTACCTTAATGATCTTTAGTAGTTGCGGATGCTTGCTAGAGTTCCAATCATAAGTGCTTACGATCCAAGTAGAGAAAGTATGTTAGCTTATGCCTCTCCCTCATATGAAATTGCAATGACGACTACCGATCGTGTTAACAATTGCCTAGGACAATTCCGCACACCGATCCACCATTATTCCATACTCGCTATTTATATTATTTAGTAGTCTATTCTAACTTTATGATAACAACACCTACTTTTATATTTTAGCTCTCCGATATCATACAAAGTTATCCTCTTCATACCCACAACGTAGTTTTATTTCTCATTTCTAGTTGGAAGCAAAAGTTCGGTGTACGTAGAGTCGTATCAGTGGCAGATAGGGCTTGAGAGAATATTGATCTTACCCTTAGCTCCTTGTGGGTTCGACACTCCATACTTATCACTTCCACCTTTGGAAATTTCTATGATGATTCCTTGCACTTGGGGATTATCAAGCTCTTTTCTGGCGCCGTTGCCGGGGAGCAATAGCGTGGGGTTGATATTTTCGTGTGTGCTTGTTTGCTTTCTTCACGAAGTAGATTTTCTTTTTTCTTTTTTGTTTCTGTTTAGTTGTGGGTGAAACGTAATTTTTTTTAAAAGAATGAAAATACCAACAAGATATTTACTTGCCTCTCATGCCTAAAAAGGTTTTTCAAAAAGAGAAGTGATTGGAAAGTTATGCATTGAAGAAGTGAGGGTCGACCTTGAGCACTTGTGTTCATGCTCACGGAAACAGTGTAGATTTTTTCATGGAAGTTTCTCTGTAAATAATTATCCCCTTGTATATATCCATTGTATTATAAAAATAATGTGCCAAGCTTTGGTTTTAGTATGATAAGATTGCTTGCTTACTATGTGCAGAACAAAAACAGAAACTTTGGCTGTAGTGCATGAATTTACGTTTTTTACTAGAAAGTCAAATGGATCTGAAACATTTTGCACATTACTTATGTAATTTTTTTTTCAAATTGTCAATTTTATTTCATAATTTGTGGAGTTACATAAGTTTACTAAACTTCCAGATTACTATAGGCTGTCCTGTTCTTGACATATTCTGTTTTTCGTGTGTTGTTTGCTTATTTTGATGCGTCTATGGCTAGTATGTAAGGGTATGAACCATAGAGAAGTTGGAATACAGTAGGTTTAACACCAATATAAACAAATAATGAGTTAATTACAGTACCTTAAAGTGGTAGTTTGCTTTATTACACTAACGGATCTCACAAAGTTTTTGTTTAAGTTTTTGTGAATGAAGTATTTGAAGAACGAGGAGTTACCGATGTGAGAAGAATAAAGAGAGACAAGAGTTCAAGCTTGGGGATGCCCAAGGCACCCCAAGTAAATATTTCAAAGGATACTCAAGCATCTAAGCTTGGGGAAGCCCCGGTTGGCATCCCATCTGTCTTCTTCAACAAATATCGGTATACCTTGATTTTTGTCTTGATCACATGATTTGTGTCCTTTGTGTTTTTATTTTTCTTTAAGAATCATGCTAGTATGAGATAGCTCTTCATTGATTTATATAATACTTCATGTGCTTCACTTATATCTTTTAAGTATGATCTTATAGAATTGCTCTTTGTGCTTCACTTAAATCATTTGAGTATGGTTTTATAGAATGCTTTGTACGCTTCACTTATATATTTGGAGCTTGGATGTTGGCTAGTCTATATTAATTGTAGAATGCTCCAGGAACTTCACTTATATCTTTTGGAGTATGAATAATACTATAATTTAAAGTGGGTTTGGAAGAGTGTCAACTTTAGGAATTAGTGATCCCACTATCTTGGAGGGTGTTGAATCTTCGTACGATATTTATGAAAGTGGATTCGGAAGAGTGTCAACTTTAGTTAGTATCCCACTATTTCGGAAGAGGTTCCAATTGGGTATGAGAACAAAGTTTCTACCCATGATTCTACTGAAAATTATTATGAGGGAGGAATATGTGCTTGTAGGAGTTGCAATAATATCAAGTTTCCTCTCTATGTGCTTAAAGTTTTGAAGTTATACTTGTTTCGCCTTCCTATGCTAGTTGACTTTTGTTCCTATAAATTGTGTGCTCACAAAATCCCTAGGCATAGGAAGTGAGTTATATTTAAATGTGCTAGTCATATTCTTCATGATGCTCTCTTTGTGTTTCAACTCTTTTCCTTTATGCGAGCATCATTGAAATCATCATGCCTAGCTAAAAGGCATTAAATAAAAGCGCTTGTTGGGAGACAACCCAATATTTACCCTTACTGTTTTTGTGTGTCTACATGATTAAGATACTGTATTAATCATGTATTATAGCTTTTGTTTTAATAAAGTGCCAAGTAAGAACTTTGGGAAGACTTGGGTGAAAGTTAATGTGATCTTGCTGTAAAGAAAACAGAAACTTTGCGCTCACAAGATTAGCTGTCATTTTTTACAGAAGAGTGCTTTTGAGTTGATTATTTTTGCAGAAGATTAATAGACGAATTACTCACATCCACCAATTTATTTCATAATTTTTGGAGTAGCAGAACTATGGTTATTGTTCAGATCATTACAGACTGTTCTGTTTCTGACATATTCTGTTTTCACTGCATAGTTTGCTTGTTTTCTAGTTTCTATGGCTTATATTTATCAATATAAATTGTAGAAATGATATGGTACAGTAGGAATTATGTGAAAACAATTATGAACCTTGTCTTTTACAGTACCAAAATGCATGGTTTACTCTTTATCATACTAACCTATCTCACGAAATTCCATTAAGTTTTGTGTGATTGAAGTTTTCAAGTTTTGGGTGAGATATCGATATGATTAGAATAAGGAGTGGAAAGACCCTAAGCTTGGGGATGCCCAAGGCACCCCAAGGTAATATTCAAGGAAGACTCAAGTGCCTAAGCTTGCAGATGCCCCGGAAGGCATCCCCTCTTTCGTCTTCAAAACTATCGGTACATCTTACTTGGAGCTATATTTTTATTCGTCACATGATATGTGTTTTGCTTGGAGCGTATTTTCAATTTTACTTGCTGTTTGAATAAAATCTTTGGATCTAAAATATTGAATAAAAAAGGAACCCTCCCGTGGCTAGTTAATTATTTGACTACTCAGTGTCCTTCACTCATATCTTTTAGAGTAGTTTGTCATTTACTCATGTGCTTCATGTATATCCTATGAGTAAATGGGGGAATGAATTGAATGTTATGAATCTGAATTTCTATATGTTTTCATATGCTTATAACATGGATAGTAATGACTTCACATATAAAGAGTATGAGGCATAAAAGTTGTTGAGAGTTGGCAAACGTAGTTTTGGTCATCATTGCAATTAATAGGAAGTAATAAGGAAAGAGAGGTTCACATACAAATATATTATCTTGGACATATTTTATGATTGGGAGCACTCATTAAGTATGACATGCTAAAAGGGTTGACGTTGGACCAGGAAGACAACATAATGATTTGTGTTTTCTCACATCTCAGTTAAAGTATATTGTCAGTGACCTTCCAAATATGTTGAGCTTGCCTATCCCCCTCATGCTAGCCAAATTCCTTGCACCAAGTAGAGATACTACTTGTGCTTCCAAATATCCTTAAACCTAGTTTTGCCACGAGAGTCCACCATACCTACCTATGGATTGAGTAAGATCCTTCAAGTAAGTTGTCATGTTGCAGGCAATAAAAATTGCTATCTAAATATGTATGACTTATTAGTGCAGAGAAAATAAGCTTTGTATGATCTTGTTGTGGAAGCAATAAAAGCGACGGACTGCATAATAAAGGTCCACGTACAAGGGGCAATATAAAGTGACGTTCTTTTGCATTAAGATTTTATGCATCCAACCCTAAACGCACATGACAACCTCTGCTTCCCTCTGCGAAGGGCCTATCTTTTACTTTATGTTTTTACTTTATGCTTGAGTCAAGGTGATCCCCACCTTTCCCTTTTTCATTTTATCCTTTGGCAAGCTCCTCGTGTTTGAAAGATCATGATATATATCCAATTGGATGTAAGTTAGCATGGGCTATTATTGTTGACATCACCTAAAGGTGAATACGTTGGGAGGCAACACAATAAGCCCCTATTTTTCTCAGTGTCCAGCTGAAACTCCATAACCACAAGTATTGCGTGAGTGTTAGAAATTGTAGAAGACTATATGCTAGTTGAGTATGTGGACTTGCTGAAAAGCTCTATTCTTGACTCTTTCTGATGTTATGATAAATTGCAATTGCTTCAATGACTGAGATTATAGTTTGTTAGTTCTCAATGAAGTTTCTGAACCATACTTGACATTGTGAATAGATTGTTACTTGATCATGAAAAGTTTTATGAGATAAGCTACTATTATGACACATATTGATGCCAGAAAAGGTGATTTAAATTATCATTGATCAAACTTGTGCACCTACTAGCATTCACACTTCATAAATTATTTCTTTTATCATTTACCTACTCGAGGACGAACATGAATTAAGCTCGGGGATGCTGATACGTCTCCAACGTATCTATAATTTACGAAGTATTCATGCTATTATATTATCCATCTATGATGTTTTATATGCATTTATATGTCATTTTATATGATTTTTGGGACTAACCTATTAACCTAGAGCCCAGTGCCAGTTTCTGTTTTCTCTTTGTTTTTGTGTTTTACAGAAAAGGGATACCAAACGGAGTCCAATTGACGTGCCAATTTTTGAGGATTTTTTATGGACCAAAAGAAGACCACGGAGCATCGAAGTTGGGCCAGAAGAGTCCCGGGCTGACCACGAGAGTGGGGGGCGCCCCCCCCTAGGGCGCGCCCCCTATCTCGTGGACAGCCCGGAGACCCCCTGACGTGAAACCAACGCCAAAATTTCCTATAAATACAGAAACCTTCGAGAAATAACCTAGATCGGAAGTTCCACCACCGCAAGCCTCTGTAGCCATGAGAAATCAATCTAGGCCCTCTCCGGCACCCTGTCGGAGGGGGCCATCGTCACCGGAGGCCATGGAGGAGGATATCGGAGGGGCCATCATCACCATGAAGGCCAAGGACCAGAGGGGGAAAGCTATGGAGGAGGAAGCACAAGGGTGAGAACCTCTCGTCCTCTCTCTTGGTGGCACCGGAGTGCCATCGGGAGGGGAATCATCGCCGCGGTGATAGTCTCCATCAACATCACCATCATCATCACTATCCTCATCTCTTTTATGCGGTCCACTCACCCGCACCCCGCTGTAATCCCTACTTGAACATGGTGCTTTATGCTACATATTATGATCCAATGATGTGTTGCCATCCTATGGTGTTTTGAGTAGATATATTTTGTCTTTAGGTTGATTGATGATCTAGATTGGTACGAGTTGTATGTTTTATCTTGGTGCTGTCCTATGGTGCCCTCCGTGTCGCGCAAGCGTGAGGGGTTCCCGCTGTAGGGTGTTGCAATACGTTCATGATTCGCTTATAGTGGGTTGCGTGAGTGACTGAAACACAAACCCGAGTAAGAGGGTTGTTGCGTATGGGAATAAAGAGGACTTGATGCTTTAATGCTATGGTTGGGTTTTACCTTAATGATCTTTAGTAGTTGCGGATGCTTGCTAGAGTTCCAATCATAAGTGTATATGATCCAAGTAGAGAAAGTATGTTAGCTTATGCCTCTCCCTCATATGAAATTGCAATGACGACTACCGATCGTGTTAACAATTGCCTAGGACAATTCCGCACACCGATCCACCATTATTCCATACTCGCTATTTATATTATTTAGTAGTCTATTCTAACTTTATGATAACAACACCTACTTCTATATTTTAGCTCTTCGATATCATACAAAGTTATCCTCTTCATACCCACAACGTAGTTTTATTTCTCGTTTCTAGTTGGAAGCAAACGTTCGGTGTACGTAGAGTCGTATCAGTGGCAGATAGGGCTTGAGAGAATATTGATCTTACCCTTAGCTCCTTGTGGGTTCGACACTCCATACTTGTCACTTCCACCTTTGGAAATTGCTACGATGATTCCTTGCACTTGGGGATTATCATCTGCCGACCAGCTTCGTCACGTTAGCTGGACCGGGGGCTTTGCCTTGGCGAGCCAACCTTTACCAGCATCCCCATGCCGTCGCTTCACCGCCCATCAGGCAATGGGTGTGCGGATCGAGTCCCAATTTTAGGAGTCACTTTTCTTTGGACTGCTACATCAAATAAACCAGGTGCTATCAATCCTAGCAATTTTTGCTTGTTTGGGTTTATTTTTCCCAAAAAAATATTACTCTGGTTTGTTCTATCATTTGTACACAGGTCCATCAAATGGTGGCCGCATTAACGATGGTCATGTGGTGGTTTGGTCAGTTTCCATACATAGTTCGGCGAACGCCGCATCCGAGACTCGGACCAACCTGTGAATTCAGACTTTGTCACGCCTTTACCGCATCACGCCGATGCCCTGCATCAACATTGACTTTGGCACCAGGCCACTTATCTTTAAATAAATCATTTTGCATAAATTAATTACGCAAGGATTTTTATATATTTATATTATTACTGTTGGCCTGCACTATTTTACATGTGTAGGTAATGGACTTCGACTGCGTCATGTGGTCTCTTCGGCAAGCCGACGTTGTCGTCCCAATCGGTGTAAATCGGCTCGCATGATCACCTTGTTGGTCGAGTTGCCATACAGACGTGTTCGGTTGCCTTGGGGACTTTGACACCGCCGAGAAAGCTCTACCTCATCGAGTGTTCGGCGCACGGGCCATATTTCTTTTATTACTCATTTTGCATAAATTATTTATTATGCAATTTTTTAATTTATTATTATTACTATTATCTCTGGTTTGCACTATTTTTTGTGCACAAGAAAATGATCCAGGTCAGGCAGTGTTGTCACCTGGCGTACTAACATACCACGTCACCTTGGCTGGATGGGGGGGGGTGGCTTCGTCAACACTTCATTACCCCACACCGGTGACTTCAGCGTCACTCTACCAGTTTGCATTGGCCGTGCTATGTCACCACTTCAGAGTGCTGAGCTCTTTGCTCCGCCACCTCAGGACCGGCTTGGGGGATGGAACCTTGTCCTGCATCAAGCTCGGACCACGTCATTAATGCCGAACACATTAACCAGCTAAGTCACTTTCATGCTCAAAGTTTTAAATTTTTAACTTGTGTTCGGTTCGACCATGCTCACATACGTTGTTCGAAACTTCCCTTACCCATGTTAACTGGGGGCTCTTCAAATTTACACGAGCCATTCTATAATAATGTGTTTTCTTCTTGGTCGTTGCAAAGTTTTTTTCTACCGCTCCTTTTTCGACTCGAGTGTATGGTCAATAGCTGGATCACCTAGCTTCTCTCTAAAGCCGCTTGAGTTTAGTTTGCTAAACTAGCCTCGAAGAAGCACTCCGCCTTCGGGATAAGGAGCTTGAAGACGCAGGCTAACCTGCTTGAAGTCTTGATATCAGATGTGTCATGTTAAAGCACGACATGAGCACATTTTTTTTAAAAGACCAATTTCCTGATTGAGACCAAAATATCGGTTTAGTCCGGACGTCAAGATTTTACATAAGTTTTTGGCTTTTCGAGCCTATGGCACTTTTAAACTAATTGTGTGTTTTCAACATAAGTCTCGTAGTGCAACGCGGATACCTTTAGAGATTCTGCAAAAACATTCTCACAAAAAGCTATATATGCATCGGTTTTGAATTGTGTCTTTGGTCAATAGTTGGGTTGACCAGCTCCTGTGCCTGCCTCCTACGTTCTGCTTTGTTCGGCTAGGTGTGCAAAGGGAGAACCACTGCGATTGTGCTTCCAGCTCGCATGGTTAAGCACCTCAGTGGAGAAAGCCGAAAACTGACTGTCACAATAAGTGTAAACTGGTCAGCAATCCGATAACTGTGTTAAATGACGGGCCATTCATAACATTGGCCGAAGTGTTTACGGCTTGATCTCAGCTGTCGCTGAACACTAACCATGGGCTTGTAGCTGGCCTCCCAACTTTAAGCTCCTATGACTAAGTGAAAGTTATAAAGCCCGCATATCTGATTGCCTCGTTTCCGCTAACACAACCGCCTTCAGGCACCGAGACGTCAGCTAAGGGTTGTTTTGTTATTTCGGAAACACCCTGCGTAGCATCTACAAAGGAGTGGAAGCCGACGATGGGCCACCTTCAACTGATAAATGGTCACAACAGAGTCAAAATAAATATATCATCGACATTTGTATTTAATATACGAGGGCTTCCTTCCATAACCATCGTTATATAAATCCACACATATGCATCAATTTGACTTAAGATTTTGGCCAAGATGGGTTGCCTAGCTCCTGTGCTTACCATCCCCGGTTGTTCGGCTAGGCGGTCAAGGGAGCACCTCTGTGATTGTTACTACCGGGTCATCCAAGTTAGTACCTCAGACTGGGTGAAGCCAAAAGCTAGCGATCTTAAAGGACATAATTGGTCGGCAATGACGGAAGTGAAAATTTAGGTTCGCTATAGACCACATAGTTCGGGAACTTTCCCCAAACTAAATCCTCAATATTTTCCTCCCACATTGATCGGAGGTGAGGTTTCATGATCATGATCAGCATGACAACCCAAAGAAAGGAACCGATAGCGGGACTATTTTATTTGGAAGATATTTTTTACATTTAATAGCAATATAGCATATCGCTCAGCATACCTTTGTTTATTAAACCATATGGCCGGATTGTCTTGTTTGTCATAAAACTTTGCCCTTGTAAAGGATTTATAAAGTTGGACAAACACTCCCCAGTTACTGGCCAAGGAGGTTGAAGCCGATGTCCGGTCAACAAAGTTTTGTACAATGCGGATCCGAGCATTAATGATGTAAAGTACTTGGATACATAGAATCATTACACATAAAAATTGCGAGTAAAATCCATTTACTGTAATCCATCTTTTAAACCCCTTGGGGCCTACCTTGGCGAGCTCAGATTTCTACCAGATCCAAGCTGCTTTAAGAGATGTTTATTCTATTTCCGAGAAGTTTGTGTTAAACACAACAAAGTTTTCTGTCAAACGGATATCGATCCTTGATTCGGCCACCCGTGCCCACATTAAGGCTCAGGGGCTACTGGGCTTCGCGCTCATTATTTATAAATATTAAAGGGGCACATCGATCCCTGATCTGGTGTTTCCACCTGACCAGTGTCTCGGGGGCTACTGCATTGCTTATTCAATGCAAAGAATTCAAAGTGCTTAGTGTTCGGCATGACCAAACTATGGGCAAGCGCGTCTTCGGACAACAATAAGTACCATCTGGGACTTATCCGACATCAAGCTAATATATCAAGGTGACTTCTCACAACCCTCTCTCAGGGGCCTGTCCGCCGATCATTATTTCTAATATATTACACTGCATTTCTATTCCTACGTATGCTGCCGAGCTAGGAGTTGATCCTCAGGCCGACTTTACAAATTGACCTGAGTCTCAAGGGCTACTAGGATCGGCAGTTTTATGTTTTCCTTTAGGTGCATCTCGGGTTTTAGACTGACACACACCTTGTGGGCTACTGGATATACATATACTGGCTATATATCTCGGCAGAGAATAAATTGCAACAATAAAAAATATTCACAAAAAATCAGCACGCGATCGGGGTGGTGCACCACCTCAGAAGCAGTCCGGCATAAAGCTCGAGCGCCAGTGGCTGGCTCCATAGAGGGCATTTCCTGCATTAAGCTCGGCTGAATTCGTTCAATATTTTAAAAGACCGAGGTAGTTTGCGACACCTCGGTCGCCGTCCATCATAGGAGCTCGAAAGTGGTCCGGCATAAAGCTCGGATTTGAATGGCTCGTTCCATAGAGAACTTTTCAGCGTTAAACTCGGATAACCTCCTTCAAACTTTTTCAAGCCAAGGTGATCTATGACACCTCGGATATAGTCCGACATCGGAGCTCGGATATGGTTCGGTGTTGGAGCTCGAATATACTCCGGCGTTGGTGCTCGGCTGCAAAAGATATCTCAAATGCAGTCCGGCGTTGGAGCTCGGATGCAAGATGATGTGGAGCGAACCTCGTGACGAGGGTCGATCCTTTGTCGGCCCGATCTTTCATGGCACAAACCTTCATCGCAGCAAGAACTAGTCACGGGTTTACAAAGATGTTCACAAATCCAACGAAAACAACACGCCAACCCCTCGATCTGATGGAATAACGTGGATGAACCGTATAGTCTCAGCTTGTATTCTCCTACGCGTCGCGTCACAGGAACTCACACGCCAATAGAGATTTTTGACAAGGTTTCCCTAAACTCGATAATGGCCGACGGTCGGAACACACACAGTGTCTAATTCATCTCAAAATAACCTAAGCTACTACTGGCCACACCATGCCTTTAAATAAGCTGACTAAAGCTGGCCTAAGGCCCCTCACGTACGCACACAACCATACCAAGGAAAAAGAAACATGAAATAAAAGAGTCCAATCCTTTTACATCTCACATTTGATTTTCTTGCTAATTTTGCATAATTAACTTTTAACTATGGTTCACCATTTATCCTTCATTTGTTCTGGTGGGCCCCATCCTACTTCCTGCAAAGACAAACAACTCCACGCATTGAGTCTTCTGGTTGTATAAGCCTTGTACTTCTGCTTAGGCGGTAGAAATAAAAACATCATACGTCGCCTTGTCTTGCATCCGTAACTACCAAACCCACGTGATCTCCTTTTAATTTTGCAACTCCAAGAAATCTCCTTCCATGCAAAAACGTCCATGGTTTGTTGATTTTTATTTGGTGCAATAAAATAATATTCATCTCTCCCATGGATGCATGCATCAACTTTCTTCATACTAGCCCATCGTGTGACCTCCATGCTTGTTCCCTTATTTAGCTCAAGTTCGATATTATGATCAACACATATAATGGTGCTCTCTCTCAACTAGTTCAAATCATTGGCAAATAACTCATGCTTGTCAACACAACTAGAACTAGAATTGTCATATCACAAGAGGACACCGCCACACAAGAACAACTTCAAACCCGAGGTGTGGCATAAAAAATAACGAGGCATTGATAAAGGCCAAGAACTTAAAGGGGCTCCTCGGATACCCGACGTGTAAACTCTTAGGATTTTCACTTCGGCGATCCTCAAGATCAAAGATGAGATGATTTGTTGAACCAATTTTCAAGATCGATGAACGAAGATGAAGAACAGTTCAGAAGAATTGACGAGCGTCCCCAACTTGAAGACCGGTTCAGGGGGCTACTGATGGTGTCCTGGACTAGGGGGTACTCACCATGTTGTCTCCTGATCAGTTGGATTGGGCCGAGGACCCCCATGACCATTTACTCATGGGCTAGTTTGGACAGCCGATGTATACACAAGGAAGATTCCACAAGACTTAGTGATCAAGACAAGGACTCCTCTCCACCGGCATATTCGACTAGGACTCTTGTTATCCTAGGCCTCTGGTACATTATATAAGCCGAGGCCAGGCTAGTCGATAGATAATTATGACATTATTCATCATACCCTTAGGTTTTAGACCACAACATATGATCTCGAGGTAGATCAACTCTTGTAACCCTATATTCATCGAGATCAATCAAGCAGGAAGTAGGGTATTACTTCCATAGAGAGGGCCCAAACCTGGGTAAACATTGTGTCCCCTGTCTCCTATTACCCATCGATCCATGACACACAACTTGGGACCCCCTACCCGAGATCTGCCAGTTTTGACCCCGGCACCTCGTGACAAACGACTTCTCCTGCTTGTAAGCAAATGAGATCTCATCCTTAGTGCGCTGCCCACTTTCACGAACCCTGTCAAACTCCTCAGATGTAGCTTCTTCATCAAACAATGGATACGAAATGATCTCAGAAAACTTTTCCATAGAAGCAGAGCACTGATGGGTCCCGGACATCCATCTGAGGGTGCGAGCAGAGTCATTTGAGAAAAATAATGTGGCAAAGAATTGCATCACCAGATCCTCATTGTATGGATGGTTGAATGTGATGAACGGAATGAGGCCCAACCTCCCAAGAGCTGAATACACACCAGGATATAGATGATCATTGCCGCGCAGACTCTCAGTGTTCACTTGCTTGTGCGGTGCAAACTCCTTCGACTTGGTCATGAGAAGCTCATGATATACTCTTTGCTGAAGCTCGTTCTTAAACCGGGGATCCACGCCCAAACCCGTGGCAGCTGCATAAGGATGACTCTATCTCTCAGCCCAAAGCTCTGGCTTGGTCCACTTGGCAAGGGGCATGTTCCGGAGATCTCGCCCGCCCGGAATGGCTTGCTTGGGACTAGACTCCTCTTCTTCCTCTTCATCCTCATCACCTCCATCAACACGATCATCCTCTTCTTCTATCCCTGCATCATCATTGGGGTTGACATAGTGAGCATCATCTTGCGATTCATACTCTTCCTCAGAATCATTGGAGGCCTCAACAACATGCCGCTTGGTGGAAGCATAGTGAACACGGCCCTGCCCAGACTCACACCCCTAACCAATGCCCTCAGACGGCTGGCGACGAGCAACCGTGGACTCCCTTGATCCTCCCTTTGGGCGCTTGTGAGAGAGCTCAGCCCTCTTGTCAGCAGAGTCAGAAACACACACATACACCGAACAACACACCGTAGAAAACACAAATGAGTACAAGTGCAAGATAGATGGCATAGGGATAGGTAGATAAACATGTGAAAATCCCCTGGATACCCCGTGCGCATGGTACACGAGCGTGGGCACGGGGCCCGTGCGCACGGGGGTCAAATACCACATGGACATGGAGGTTTCCCAGCGGCAGCCACTTCCGGATCGAGATCTAGGAGTGGATGCAGCAGGGAAACCATAGGAACTGTGCACCTGGATTCGACCTAGGAAGGAACATCCACTGTAATCTAAGAAACACAAGAAACCCTAGAACAAAGAGAACTTGATAGGCATCCGTGGAGGGAAAGGAAGAAGAGGGAAAATGAAACAACCGGAGGAGGATCCCATCCCGAAGAAAATCCACGGAGCAAGGAGCTTGAAGGAGCCCGGATGAGCTTCAGCGAGCAGAGGCGACAGCTGTGGCACTAGAGTCTTCCTGGGGAGTGGAGGGGGCAACTGGGTGGGAATGAACCAAGCCACCCTCCCCCACGCCCTGCCTCATCAGGGCCAGAAACCGCAGACCCCGTGCGCACGGGGGCCCATGCGCATGGTACAGAGCCCGTGGGCACGGGGTATTCAGGAACTTTGACTTGAGGTGCTTTTTGAAGGAACGACTAAGTGTCAACTCTTACCATGCTTTCGCAAATAACTCGGTCTATGTTTCTGAATACATCGTGAGAGAAATCCTATCAGTACGAGAAGGGAATATGTGTAGCACTTGTACCAGAAGAGAAAAAGACACAACCAAGGCAAAAACAGAGAGAAAACACAAGAAAGCCAACAACACACACACGAACAACGAACACAACCCTCAAAGGAGGGCGGTGGTCGAGGCCACCATGTTTGAGTTTGTTTGGTATGGCACCGCAAAGATATGAACCTTGGGCCCAAGACCAATACTCATCTTTGAAGCACAAGTGCCACCTAAAGTGGCTAATGTGAAAGATTTTGTTTGATTTATGCACTTCTAGGATAAGATAGCTCATGAGTTGAGCTAGCTCCCCCTAGACATGTGCCTACATCTAAGCAAGATATTACATGAGTATGTGTGCATGAGCAAGAATTTCAACCCAAGTTACTTATATCAAACTCGCGGAATCTTGCTTCTTCATTTGTCTTGGTGAAGATATCGGCTAGTTGATTCTGGGTGTTAACATGGAGTAATTCAATGTTCCCCTTGGCCACATGATCCCTAATGAAGTGATGACGAATCTCAATATGCTTGCTCTTGCTATGTTGGACCGGATTCTCAGCGGTCTTGATTGCACTTTGTCACATTTGACACCATAATCCATCAAAGTTTTCCTCATCCATAATAACTGAGCACAACAACTTCCGGCGGCAATGTACTCGGCTTCGGCCGTCGAGAGAGATATACAATTTTGCTTCTTTGAAGACCAACTTACAAACGATCTCCCTAGGAATTGACATGAACTGGAAGTGGACTTGCGGTCAACCTAGTCTCCGGTCCAATCCGAATCTGAGTATCCCATTAACTCAAATGATGATCCTTTGGGATACCAAAGGCCCAAGTTTTGGGTATGAACCAAATATCGAAGGTATCTTTTCACTGCCGAATAGTGGCTCTCCTTAGGAGCGGATTAAAATCTTGCACATATACACACATTCAACATAATATCTAGTCTGGACGCACAAAGGTAAATCAAGGAACCGATCATGGAGCGATATACCTTTTGATCCAGTTCTTTACCGTTGGGATCAAGCTGAAGTTGACCATTTGTGGGCATGGGTGTCTTCATTGGCTTGACATCTTGCATTTCGAACCTCTTGAACATGTCTTGAATATAACATGATTGGTTGATGAAGGTTCCTCCTCTCAATTGCTTCACTTGAAAACCGAGGAAGAACTTCAACTCTGCCATCATGCTCGTAGAAAATTCCTTAGACATAAGATTCTGAAACTCAACATTAATAGCATGGTTAGTGGACCCAAAGATAATATCATCAACATATATCTGGCAAACAAACAACTCTCCTTTACCCTCTTTGTGAAGAGGGTGGAATCTATTACCCCAATCTGGAACCCTTTCTCGCTTAGTAACGCCTTAAGGTGATCATAAGCACGAGGTGCTTGTTTGAGTCCATAGAGTGCCTTATGGAGTTCATAGACGTGAGAGGGGTGATCGGGGTCTTCGAAACCGGGAGGTTTCTTGACATACACCAACTCCTTAAGAGGACCATTAAGAAATTCACTCTTCACATCCATTTGGTGTAATTTAAAATCATGATGAGAGGCATAAGCAAGCAAGATGCGAATGGATTGAAGACGGGCAACGGGGGAAAAAGTTTCACTAAAGTCCAAACCTTCAACTTGGGTGAAACCTTGTGCCACTAACCTTTCCTTGTTCCTTATTACTTGTCCATGTTCATCTTGTTTGTTCTTAAAGATCCACTTTGTTATAATGACATTATGATGCTCTTTGGGTCTTTCCACAAGGGTCCACACCTTGTTGCAGGTGAAGTTGTTGAGTTCTTCATGCATGGCATCTATCCAATCCGGATCGTCAAGTGCATATTCCACCTTAAGGGGCTCAACACAAGAGACAAATGAGTGATGTTCACAAAAGTTTGCCAAACGTCTACGAGTAGTTACCCCCCTTTTCATGCTTCCGTAGGTGTTCTCGGTGAGATGTTGAAGATGCTTTAGCTTGGCGGCCACTTTTTTCTCCTTAATTGCAAGCTCTTCTTCACTTGGTTTTGGACTTGATGAAGAAGCTTGACCTTGAGACTGTTTTAGCCTCAGGAACACCCTTCTCTTCGCAACCACAAGTTCTTTCTCATTGGGAAGTGACAATGATGAAGACACTTGCGGTTGGGGTTGATCTTGATATTGATCACGAACTTGAGCTTGATCTTGAGCCTCAACAATTGGTTATTCACAATTTGAATGAGCTTGTTCTTGATCTTGCTCGGGAATATGAGGGACTTGATCTTGTTCTTGGATAGGTACATGATCTCCTGTAGCATCTTGTTCAAGAGACGCCGGTGATAACTTCCCTTGTGGAGACTCCACAAGAGGGGCTCTTACTCCTTCTTCTTCTACTCGGACTTGGGGTGTTTCTTGTTGAAGAATGTGGCCTATCCCCATGGTCCTTATAGCTTGTGAAGGAGCCTCATCACCTACAACACTAGGAACAATTTGCTCCACTCGGAGCGGTTATCTTCATCAAACTCCACATTTACCGTTTCCTCAATGCATTCGGTGGATTTATTGAGAATTTGGTAAGCATGAGAGTTTGATGCATATCCAATAAATATGCCCTCGTAAGTTCTAGACTCAAACTTAGCTAACTAGGATTTCTTGTTTAAAATTAAACACTTACAACCGAATACCCAAAAGTATTTGATGTTAGGCTTTCTCCCGATTAGGAGCTCATATGGGGTCTTGTTCTTGAGCTTGCGAAGATAAATTAGGTTTGAAGCATGACACACGGTGTTGATGGCTTCGGCCCAAAGCTTGTATGGAGACGTGTACTCGTCAAGTATGGTCCTAGCCATCTCAATAAGAGTCCAAATCTTCCTCTCTGCAACACCATTTTGTTGGGGAGTATATGGTGCGGCATATTGATGTTTTATCCCCTCTTCACTCAAGAATTCATCCATCATGTAGTTCTTTAACTCGGTGCCATTGTCACTTCGAATTGCCTTGATCTCACAATTATGTTGACGTTGAGCTTCTTTGGCAAAGTTGATGAAGGTTTCTTGAGTTTGATCTTTGGTCTTGAGAAAGAACACCCAAGTATATTTCGTGAAGTCATCAGCAATGATAAGGAAATACCTCCTCCCTCCCAAACTATCATAAGTTGGAGGCCCAAAAAGATCCAAATGGATCTGCTCAAGGTGCTTCAAGGTGGTGATGATATATAGTCTTCACTTTATGAGCCTTTTCATGAAGCTTTCCGGCAATGCAAGCACTACAAGGACGGTCTTTGGCAAAAGGCACATTGGTTAGTCCAAGGATATGCTCCCCCTTTAAGAGAGCTTGTAAATTTATCATGCCAACGTGGGCTAGCCTACGGTGCCATAGCCACCCCACATTGGCCTTGGCCATTAGGCATGTTGCAAGATGAGTTTTCTCTTTTGAGAAATCAACAACATAAAGGTTGCCTTCAACATGCCCAACAAAGACCACTTAGGGATTGCTTCTCTTAAAGACAGTCACATGGAATTCACCGAAATGCACATCATAACCAGCACGTGCCAATTGAATAGTTGAAAGTAAATTGTAGTGAAGGGATTGGACAAGCATGACATTTGAAAGAGAGGAATCATTAGAGATTACCACCTTGCCCAAACCAAATACCTTGCCCTTGCTATTGTCACCAAAATAGATGTTCGAAGAGGCCTTGAGTGAATCAACAAACTCCACAAGCATCTCCCTTTCTCCGGTCATATGATTTGTGCATCCACTATGGATCACCCATTGTTTTCCACCGGATACATAGTCCTACAAGAATAGAGCTTTGGTTATAGGTACCCATTTTGCAAAGGGTCATGGAGAGTTAGAAACAAGGATCTTGGGGACCCAAATAGTCCAAGCATAATCATCATAGTTAGTGCCAACAAATTTTGCAAATGTATATCCATCATCTCCTCTCATGAGGACATAGGATAGATTGTTCTTGCCGGCAAAGTTCTTGGGAATTGTCCATAATGACCTTGCCACTCCCAACAACTCCTTTTCCTTCTCGTTCTCCTTGTGCCCTTCTTGCACAAACACTACCTTTTGGGAAGGGGAAGGAGTCGGACTGATCTTCTTCTTGTTCTTCTTCTTCTTGTTCTTACCATTCTTGGATGCGGAATCAAGCCCAATTCCCTCCTTGGCAACACACTCATTTTGGTTACTCAATAGGTCATTAAGGTTTTTCTCCCCTTGGAAGCATGATACAAGCCCTTTCTCAAATTGAGCCTTCAACTTCTTATTCTCCTCTTGGAGAGAGGTGCAATCATGTACAAAGTTAGCCGTACAAGCATCATTATTTATATCCATGTGAGGTACGGAAGTGAGAGCCTTAATGATTGTAGCTTTAAGTTGAGCATAAGACTCGGTGAGGGCAATGAGGTCACCGTTGACAACCTTGGAACTAGTCACAAGGAACTCATGTTCCTCAACAAGTCTCGTGTGATCAACTAGAAGCTTTTCCATTCTAACATTAAGAGCATCTTTGTTCTCAAGAGCAAGTTGCAAAGCGTCATTAGTTTTAACAAAGTCAATTTGATGAGCCGACAAGGCTTACTCAAGTGATGCTCTCATGACACTCTCTTCATTTAGTTCGTGCTCGAGGAGATCGACTCTCTCTTTTTCCTCTATGAGGAGGTTTTCAACGTTCTACATAAAGTCATTGCGTTCGACAAGTGACTTAAGGAGATCGCAAAAATGAGCATGAGCTTCAACATGAAGAGTTTTCATGAAAGCCATTAAGGATTCATCATCATTATCCACACCCTCATCACACTTATCCTCCACTATCTCAAATGATACATTGGGAGTGTAGATGTCGGGTTTCTTAGATTTGGACTTTGTTTTTACCTCTTTGGCCATAAGGCACCGATGAGTGAAAGGCTTGTCCTTGTTTGGAGAGTCAAAGAGACCGGTGGTGGAGGAGGAGGTCGTAGTGGTATGCATGGCAATGGCAGTCGTGCCCACTTGATCATCATCACCGTCATCTTCGTCTCCGGATATGTATTCTTCATGAACAAGAGCCTTGTCATCCTTCCTCTTTGCAAACTTGGTGAACTTCTTCTTCTTGAGCACAAGCTTCTCAGACTTCTCTTCACATCTCTCATACGGACAAGAGTCTTGGGCTATCACAATTGTAGCATTTCCTTCGTCCAAACGATCTTCTTTGAAGATGCTTCCCTTTGTTTGCCATGGACCCGAAGTACTTTTTGACTAAAAGGGCCAAGTCTTATGCAAAGTCACTTACCGGGCAAGAGGTGTCAACATCTTCCTCATATATCTCTTCATTCACTTCTTCATCCCTTGAGGGTTGGCTTGTCACTTTCTTGGCCTTCAAGGCAAGATTGGAGTTCTTGGCTGCTTGAGCAATTACAAAGGTCTTCTTGGACATGGTCTCCAAGAGAACATGAGTTGAGAAAGTGGAAACAACTTGAGCCGCGGTCAACTTGTGATAATCCGGACGTTGATGTATCATCATGACCATGGTATGTTCGTGAGAACCATAAACATCTATGAACTTGTCCTTGATGAAGTCATCATTTGCCCAAGTGCACCCAAAGGTTCTTGTCGGCGTTCTGGATATGAGGGTATCCAGACTTGCCTGCCTGCGGCCCACCACGTGGCTCCATCAATAGCCTGGTACGGCCTAGCTTCAGCGTCAACAACTCAAGACCCTTGTGAGGGGCCAAGCCTCGCGAGGCGGATGATACCAAGACCCCCGAGGGGATCGGCCTCCCTAGGCTGGGTCCTGAGGGGCGGAGAGTTCTATGCAAGGTGCACCTCACGAGGCTCAGTTGACATGAGCCATGACGACCAAGGCCAGGCGGGCGCCAACGGGCGCAGAGCGCCAGTTTCCTCTTCGATGCAAGGGTGGCAAGCCACAGGTGCAGAGTCCCGAGGAATCAACCAAAGGTTTCCATTCTGGTACAACAAGACCAAGACCACCAGGACGGCAAGACGGAGGTCATCACCGAACCACTTTACTCAGGATAAGTTGTACTACTTGTTCCCTTCCCGCCAACATTTGGGAAGAGGACCAAGGACACTATAAATAGGACGTAGCCACCACCATAGAGGGGTATCTAGTTCACATCCCACCAGCTCTCTGGAGCTCGAGAACACCTCACCTCCTGAGGCCAGTTCATCCACTGTACTAGTTCATCCTCAGCCCTTCGAGGCAATCCAGCCAAAACGTTGGAGTAGGGTATTACACCGCAAGGTGGCCCGAACCAGGATAAACTGCTGTGTCTCTTTGTCTCTTCGAGCTCGTCACGCTAGGCCTAGGAGAATCATGAGTAGGCAGGCTGGGTAGGTTGAGATCTCCGCATGCACCCTAGAGTTCAAATCTTTCAAGGGTTTGCGGAACCCGTAATCCGACATTTGGCGCGCCAGGAAGGGGTGCGTCGGATCTTCTCTTCCATCGACCGGTCCTCCGCTGCTCCACCAACGCCATGGCCGATGCACCGAGGGCGCATGTCAAGCACTGGGTTGTGAGGGCCTCCTCGATAGCACCCGTTGACGAGGAGGACCTCCACTCTTCTCTGCTTGCGGCCCGCGCTCCGCCTGGGGCGGGCGGCCGTGGGGGGTGCGGGGCGCAGCCTTCCCCTTTGGCACCGCGCCGCTGCGCGATCTGCAAGCTACGTCGTGGCAACCACGCCACACCACACGCAGGGAACATGCAAACATGCGGGCTGCGGTCATCGTGGCTCGGGAGCTCTTGAGGTGCATGCTACTGGAAAGCGGCCGCGACGGCCTGCTAGAGCGGGTTGTCGAGCTGCTAGACGCAGCATGCATGGTAGCAGCACTATTCTGCACCCTGCCCACATCGCAACCTATGGTAGGGGCGCGCGCCCGTCCGCACCACAACCGCGCGCCCCCTCCCAGGGCCCCTGAAGAGCCTCTCGGCGCCGGCCAACCTCACGGTGTAGCCCACACTCCTCCGATCATGCCACCTCGGTGTGGGGCTGCTTCGAGAGACATCCCCAGGGGCCGTGCTGGAGCGCCGGCCCCTGGTCAACAGGACCAGAGAGCGACCGAAGAAGGCGGGAGCGTGAGGCAGCCGGGCAGTGGTTCTGGCGCAGCCAGCCTAGAAGACTACGTCCCCGTTGACATGGACCCGAGGCACGCGCAGGGAGAGGGCCCCAGCCGATCCCCCACGCCAGCCTGGGCGCTGGATATACACGAAGCCGAGACCCCCACTACAAAAGAATACACTTCCGTGATGGTACATGTTTGTCACAGTAGGTCGCGTTTTTTGTCATGCATGTACATCCATGACGATTTTATGACAGAATCAAGATAGTCATACCTGTGCTGCCGTAGAACTGTTCCATGACATTACCAAAATTATCATCACGGAAGTGTCCACTTCCATGACGATAAATCACGCGTCATAGAAGTGCTTTCGTCAAGGGTGACCGACACATGGCATCCACCGTAACGGGACGCCATTAACCGCCGTTAACCTATCGGGTCCGATTTTTGGATCCGATAACCCGCTAACAGCCACGACCAATGCTGATTTTCCACGTGTAAAATTCTCATTGGCTGATGGATCCACGCGTCACCTCCGCGTTGGCACAGGTGTCACTCATCGAACGGTCGAGATGGGCCTATGATATGTTGACACATGGACCGGCCCAAAACTGGCCCATAAAGTTTACATGGGCTGACCCAACCGAAGGCCCATAAGATTTAGCGGACCATACTGGGCCGGCCCAGCTAAAGGCCCACAAGATTTTGCAGACCATAATGGGCCGGCCCAGCTAAAGGCCCACAAAATTTAGCGGACCATAATGGGCCGACCCAGCTAAAGGCCCACAAGATTTTGCATACCATAATGGGCCGGCCCAGCTAAAGGCCCACAAGATTTAGCGGACCATAATGGGCCGGCCCAGCTAAAGGCCACAAGATTTTGCAGACTGTAATGGGCTGGCCCAGCTAAAGGCCCAACATTCTCTGTAAAATCGGCCCGTCAACGGCCTGTCATAAACTTGTCATCAACGCGGCCCATGGTCACTTCTGGCCCGTTAACGGTCAGCTAAGTAATTGGGCCGAATTACGGCCCAGTGTATTTCTGGCCTGTTAAAGGTCCTGCTTCATTTGGGCCTTTTACAGGCCATCAAAACTTTCGGCCCATAAATGACCGTGAAGGATTTGGGTATATTCGACCATGTCTGACATTCTGCCTGTTAGAGGCCCACTATAGATTTGGGCCACTTTCAGCCTGTTGTCATTTTCGGCCTGTTAACGCCGAGCGAAAACCATGGGCCATATGTGGCCCAACGTCATATCGGGCCCATTAACGGCCCACATAAAAATGACAATAATCTAGCCCGACCGAAGTTCCGGCCTGTTAAAGGCCCGTGTATTAGGTCGGCGCATTTACGACCCGTCCGAATTTCGGCCTGTCAAAGATCCGCATCATAAATGGGCCACCATTTCGGCCTGCTAAGTCCAGTGGGTTATTTGGCACAATCAGGGCCCAATCTCACTTTCGGTCTATTAAAGGCCCATGTTTTTTATGGGCTCGAGATATTTGCACCTATAAACGGCCTATTTTTACTGAGGGCCCAAATTATGTTTAGGTTTGTTAAAGGCCCACTATGGGCACACGCGTACCAGAAAAATATGAAAGCTTATGTTGATTTAGGCCCAGATATTTTTAGTGGGCTACATGCCAATTTTGTTTAGTGGGAATCGATTTTAGCCCAATTTGAATGGGCCCGACGAATATTGGCATGTTGGGCTCCTACAAAGCTTTAGGCCGAATACATTACTAAGATAAACCTACACTATACAAAAGTAGCGTCGTAATTACTGCAACCCGTGGCAGCATCATAAATGCTGTATCACAACAAAATAAATTCCAACCATACAAAAAAGGCCTGTTGGCATAAAGTTTACAGTCCTTCCAGATAAAAGCACCATCAGATGTATAGAAGCACAGATCATTTGAACAGAGTGCTAATGTTTCAGGCTGTAGAATCTGATGGAGCAGCACGATCTTCACCTTTTTTCCGCCATTGCTCTTGAACAACAAAGCGAATGTCTGATAGTCTGGTTTCAAAACAATTCATATCTTGACCACATTTGTCAACCACTATTCTTGTTTCTGAAACGACGTCCATTAGGGATTGGACTTGTGTCTGGAGCACAGATATATCACTCTGTCTAGCAGGAAGATTTTGTTCAGTAGGCGATTTGGACGAGGTTACCTTGACAACCAACCCAGAATTATGTAGGAAGGTGATTTTTGCACTGTTAGTGGAGAGATACTGATGCACTACAGCAAGAGGTGACATTGTGCCTGTGGTAGCCTCGTCACCTTCAGGTGGTTGTGGCTGTTCAATCATTTTTTCCATAGCTTCCTGAAAGTTTGAACTTGTAGATTAGTGTACCAAATAAGTTACTAATGAGACAAAAACAAACAAAGTAGGTTAAATGTTTATACATAACTTATTTTGGTGAACTATTGTAATACATTAGCATGTATTGTAGTGCCAACTGCATAATAAAATCACTTTTGGAACATATGTCCATGTAGCATGCCTATTGTATTGTCTATTTCCTCACATTCATTGACATCTAAGGATAAAGAGACATGGTTTAAAGTAGGATGAACATAGTATGACATCATTCATATCATGGGCAAACAAATATAAAACAAACATGCCATGTAAGGTGAAATGATATGTTAAGACAATTGTGTATAAAAGTGAACACAATAACTGACATTAGCTGCAAACCAAGTAGTTAAATTAACACATCACAGTACGAATCAGTTCAAAGGTAGGAGGAGTAAGGACTTACAACAGCGGCTTGAACTGGTGTGCTCATGCTCTTCATCTTGCTGGTGTGGCAATCCTTGAAGATTTGCACTACATTCGGTTCAGGTCCTTTTTGATCCGCATGGGCTTTCCTCTGTATTTGGAACAAGTCAATATAGATACGATAATAGGGCAAAAAAAAGAAGGAAGTAGCAGCTATTTACAATAGCCTCGCAGTGTGCAATATAGCTACGAGATCCTGTTGTCTGTTGGAATTTCACTTTAGAACAGTTGGTTTTGTTCTTCAAATAGTTAGCCTAGAACAAGATACACTTGTAAGGCAAATACATAAATATAAGTTCAATATGTGGTCTGATCAAATATATATAGCCTACCTGATACTTTGGATCAGACCAGTGTTTAACGAGGGTTGTCCAGTCTTCATATGTAATATATTCCACTGGAGATGTTTGGGCAATTTCATTGTTAGCCTTGCCTTCAAAGTGAGATTTTCTAAGGTGGTACCGATACTATCGCAGAGCAGACTGAAAAACATGAGTGCATGCTTGTTTAGTTGCATCATCTTTCGGATCCAACTTGAACCTCATCTGTTGAAAAAAGAATGTGAGTCTTATTAGGAGGAAGCTAGAAAGTATGGGACAGAGCAAGACAATATTACTAATTGCGATGAATAACATTACTTACGGATAAATGGTCAAGGAAGGTGTTTAACTGGGTATTGTCTTTCTCATTGTTGTACTGGATCCACGTCGGGAGGATACATGCATGACACATAGCGGCAACGGCTGCCTCTGATACTAATTTGGCTGACTCTGTAGCATCACGTGGCCTTTTTAAACCTGCCTCAAAATGGATCCCCATTCTTCCTCCTTTAGATTTTGTTAATCTGTCAAGCATTATCCCTGATGTCTGTTTTCGCTTGCGTCATGGTGCTAGTTCAACAAAGAATATGGAAAGTGTTAGTGTACATCAAACTGTGAGAGTACATATAAAGGAGCATGCAACTGCAACTTGACTCGGTCAGGTACCATCTTGGTGTTGATGCTCATGAGGTTCATCTGATCTTGCCAAGTCCTGTTGTGTCAGCAATGCTTCTGAAGTAGTGTTAGGTGTGAAGGCAGCTTGGGAACTGGCCAATTCCGGAGCAAACGAATGAGTAACTCGTTGAGATGCTGGTACAGTTGAAGCAGATGTTGCAGCTGGTGGAGCAGGTGATACTGTGTTTGTAGATTTAGCCGGTGGACTTGGACCTTCTACTGCACTATAAGTACCAGCAGAATCTCGACAGCAAATCCTTTTCCGTTTCACCCGACGAGTAACACCACTCCCTACTATATTATTTTCCTTGCTCTTTTTTGACTTTGCCATGTCAAGCCGTAGACACAACACAAAAGAATAAAATCGCTCTTCAGAACTCATTGATGCATGATACAGACAAGCAATACTTTGATGTAAGACAACCGTATGAGGATGGAATATGTAAGAAAAATAGGAAGGCATGACATATTCACATCTACGATGTGCAAACTAAGCAGAAGGATTTTCAAGAAAATAGAAGTAATGCAAGCTAGACACCATATGAAAGATGCAACCAATATTACTCTGCCAAGTTAAAACTGTCTTATCATAAGTGGCAATTCGAAAAATGATAAGCAGTACAACATAGAAATCAATGCAAGATGCAACCACTATCAAACTACCATGTTCAAAGCGTCCAATCATGAGTGACTAATGTGGGATACACAACAGCAGTACTTTGATGTAAGAACATGGTATGACAGATAGATGCAGTGTATTCTAGACATAGAAAGCCATGTCATATGCACATGTATAACGTATAAACTCAGTAGGTGCAATTTAATCAAAATAGAAGAAATACAGGCTAGACAACATATGCAGCATGAAACCAATTACCACACTGTCAACTTAGAGCAAGCACCTGCGATGGTGGAGTATGGGAGATGAACTCATCATGTAGACTTGGGACTTCAACTTCATTAGCAGTAGCAGTGGCAAATCTAGAGGGTCTCTGTTTGCATCGGTGCGGAGGACCACCAACATCCCCTAACTTACTCTTTTCCTTCATATTTTCTGATATTGCCTTATGAAGTCAAAACCACAAGAATATGAATAAAATTAGCTCTGCATAACTGGTTGATGCATGATACAAACGGACACTACTTTGATGTAAGGCAAGCGCATGATAGGAGGATGGAATATATGCAAAAAAAGATAGTGTTTCATATTCACACATATGATAGGAGGATGGAATATGTATGAAAAAACAATAAGCGGAAGGCATTTCAACAAAATTAGAAGAAATGAAAGCTAGGCACCATATGAACATGCAACCAATATCACTCTATCAGGTAAAAAGTGTCTCGTCGTAAGTGCCATTTCAATAAATTAGAAGCAGTACAAGCTAGAAGACAATGCAAGAAGCAACCTACATCACAACCCCAAGTTAAATGTGTCTTATGGGTAAGTGATCGTTGCAGGTATAAGTTGTAAGCTACGCATATGCAATTCAACATAATCAGAAGCAATACAAACTAGACATCATACGGAAAACACAACCACATATAATAGTTCCAAGTAAGAGCAAGCACCTGTGATGGCGGAGTAGGGGAGATGTGCTCATCATGTACACGTATGTTCTAGAAATAGGAACACGTGTCATATTCACAGGCATTATGTGTAAAGTAAGCATATGCAATTCAAGTTAGAAGAAATACAAGCTAGACATCATACGCAACATGCAACCACATATAATAGTGCCAAGTTAGAGCAAGCACCTGTGATGGTGGAGTAGGGGAGATGTGCTCATCATCTACACAGCTACGTTGACTGTCCAGCCTTGTGTTGTCTTGTGAATCTTGTTGGGAGGATGGAGGAGTAGAATCTGTAGAGACCCCCTGTTTGAGTTGCTCCGAAGGACCACCATCATCCACTGCCGGACTAATTTCCTTCAGCTGTAATGATTTTGCATTGTGAAGTCAAACCGATAAGACAAAAGAATAAAATTCGCTCTTCAGAACTCATTCATGCATGATACTGACGAACACTACTCGGATGATGCGAGGAAGGAATATGTATGAAAAACAGGATGGCGTGACATATTCACACCTATGATTTGGTAACTAAGCAGAAGGGATTTCAACAAATTAGAAGCGCTACAAGCTAGACACCATATGAAAGATGCAACCAATATCACTCTGCCAAGTTCAAACTGTATGGCGTTTCAACAAATTAGAAGCAGTACATGCTAGAAATCATATACAAGACACAACCAATATCACAGTGGCGACTTAAAGGTGCCTTATCATAAGTGACTGATGCAGGATATGCAAGAACAGTAGTCTGATGTAGAAACAGGAACACATGTCATATTCACAGGCATTATGTGTAAAGTAAGCAGATGCAATTCAACAAAGTTAGAAGCAATACAAGCTAGACATCATATGCAACATGCAGCCACATATAATAGTGAGAAGTTAGAGCAAGCACCTATGATGGTGGAGTAGGGGAGATGTGCTCATCATCTACACAACTACGTTGACTGTCTAGCCTTGTGTTGTCCTGCGAATCTTGTTGGGAGGATGGCGGAGTAGAATATGTAGAGAACCTCCGTTTCAGTTGCTCGGAAGGACCACCATCATCCAATGCCTTGCCAATTTCCTTCAGCTTTATTGATTTTGCATTGTGATGTCATACTGACAAGAAAAAGGAATATAATTCGCTCTTCAGAACTCATTCATGCATGATACTGATGAACACTACTCTGATGAAAGGCAAAGTCATGATACGAGGATGGAATATGTACGAAAAATGGACGGCTTGACATATTCACACCTATGATGTGGTAACTAAGCAGAAGGCACTTCAACAAATTAGAAGCACTGCAAACTAGACACCATATGGAAGGTGCAATCAATATCACTCTGCCAAGTTATAACTGTCTCATCATTGGTGGCGTTCATCAAACTAGAAGCAATACATGCTAGAAATCATATTCAAGACGCAAACCAATATCACACTGCCAACTTAAAGGTGTCCCATCATAAGTGACTGATGCAGGATACACAAGAAGAGTAGTTTCATGTAAGAACATGGTGTGATAGACAGATATAGTATGTACCAAAAACAGGAAAGCGTGTCATATTCACATGTATCATGTGTAAGCTAAGCAGATGCAGTTTGCACTAATTAGGAGCAATACAAGCTAGACACCATATACAACATGCAACCAGATATCACACTGCCAAGTTAGAGCAAGCACCTTGGATGGTGGAGTAGGGGAGCGGAGACTTGGACCTTGTAATGCACTATCAGTACAAGGAGAATCGGTACAGATGCTCCATTTACGTTGCTGCAGAGGACCACCATCATCGCCTTCCTTACTCTTTTCCTTCCTCTTTCTTGATTTTGCCTTGTCAAGTCAAATCCACAAGAAAAAGGAATAAAATTTGCTCTTCAGAACTCATTGATGCATGATACTGATGAACACTACTTTCACGTAAGGTAGCCGCATGATAGGAGGATGGAATATGTATGAAAAACAGGACGGCGTGACATATTGACATGTATGATGTATAAAGTGTAAACTAAGCACAAGGTGCTTGAACTTGTTAGAATCAATGCAAGCTCGAAACCATATGAAAGATGAAACCAATATCACTCTGCCAAATTAAAAGGGTGCCCTAACAAATGTATTTGACCAAATTTGAAGCAATACATGGCAACAGGCTAGAAATAATATGAAATATGCAATGAATAAAGGTGACTCATCGTAAGTGATTGATGCAGGATACAGAAGAGTGGTAGTTTCACGTAAGAACAAGGTTAACACATAGATGTAGTATGTACCAAAAATAGGAAGGCATGTCATATTCACTGGTATAGTGTGTAAACTAAGCAGATGCAATTTACCCTAATTAGAAGCATTACAAGCTAGACACCATATGCAACATGCAACCACATATCACACTGCAAAGTTAGAGCAAGCACCTGTGATGGTGGTGTAGGGGAAGTGCGGTCTTCAAGTACAGAGCTACGTTTAATATCTTCATTTAGGCTTGCTGTTTCTTGAGATCATGTGGAGAGGATGAAATTGCATTCTTTATAAGAGTAGTGTGTCTCATAATAACCCACGCGCGTGACTGTCTCATCATAAGCGATAGATGCAGGATACACAAGAACAGTAGTTTGATGTAAGAACATGGTGTGATAGGCAGATGTAGTACGTACCAAAAATAGCAAGGCGTGTCATATTCACATGTATAATGTGTAAGCTAAGGAGATGCAATTTAACAAATTAGGAGCAATACAAGCTAGGCACCATATGCAATATGCAACCAGATATCACACTGCCATGTTAGAGCAAGCACCTTGGGTTGTGGAGTAGGGGAGATGAGATTTGGAACTAGCACTGCAGTACGAGTAGCAGGAGAATCTGCAGAGATCATCTGTTTCGGTTGCTCTAGAGGACCACCATCATTCCATGCCTTCGTCCTTTCAGATTTTGCCTTGTCAAGTAAACACACAAGAAAAAGGAATGAAATTCGCACTTCCAAATTTGTTGATGCATGACACTGACGAACACAACTTTTATGTATGGCAACCACATTGTAGGAGGATGGGATATGTATGAAAAACGCTAAGCAGAAGGCATTTCAACAAATTGGAAGCAATGCAATCTAGACACCATATGAAAGATCCAACCAAAATCACCCTACCAAGTTAGATGTGTCTCATTATAAGTGGCACTTCAACAAATTAGAGGCAATACATGTTTGAAATGATATGCAAGATGCAACCAATATTACACTGTCAACTTGAAGGTGTATCGTCAGAAGTGATTGATGAGGGATACACAAGAAAAGTAGTTTGATATAAGAACTTGGTTAATAGAAAGACGTAGCGTGTACCAAAAACAGGAAGGCATGTCATATTCACAGGTATAATGTGTTAACTAAGCAGATGTTATTCACGCTAATTAGAATCATTACAAGGTAGACACCATATGCAACATGCAACCACATATCACACTGCCAAGTAAGAGCAAGAACCTGCGATGGTGGTGTGGGGGAATTGCGGTGGTCAACTAGAGAGCTACGTTGACTATATTCATTTAGCCTTGATGTTTCTTGAGAATCATGTGGGGAGGATGACACTGAACTCTTTAAACGATTAGGGCGTCTCACAGTAACCCACCCGGGTGACTATCTCATCATAAGTGATTGACGAGGGATACAAAAGAGCATTAGTTTGATGTACGAACATGGTTAATAGACATATGTAGTATGTATCAAAAATAGTAAGGCATGTCATTATCAAAGATATAATGTGTAAAGTAAGCAGATGCAATTTAACCAAATTGGAAGCAATACAAGCTAGACACCATATGCAACATGCAACCACATTTGACAGTGCGAAGTTAAAGCAAGCACCTGGGATGGTTGTGTGTGGCAATTGAGATCATCAACTACAGAGCTAAGTTTACTGTCTCCAACTGCTGACACTGCACCCATTAGAGCGCTGAAATGCTTAGTGCTTATCTTCAAATTACACTGGAGCGACTTCTGTCTTTTCTTTTCTGCATTCATCAACACTGCGTCAGAGTCTGAAATACCCATGCATAAAAAACAATAGCGTGAGTATGGGTGAATTGTGTGCACAATTAATACAGTGTAAAGGTAGCAGATAGCAGGTCGGTGAGAAATAAATGACGGGAGACACATGACAGCTCTACAACATGCATGGCACACTAAATTACTACATGATTCTATGAAAATAACAGTCGACTGAAAACAAATAGGCTAGTCCATTTTTCTGCATCGTCCGATGTACAAAGAAATGCCAGCGACCATCGGCCCAGTATTCCTCCCCTGCCTGCGCCCTCCCTTTGACCTCACTGCACCGCCGTGCTTGGCACCGCCCCCCCGACCATCCATTCAAGCCCCGCCGACCTCCAGATCGGGCGCAAGCAGCTCCTGCGCCCCACACCCCTATGATAGACACTAATGCGCCGCTTCCCCGGGGAACAGGCGGACTAGGTGCTGCGCGCGCCTAAGCGGGTGCTGCTTCTTTTAGTTGCGGTTCGACTGACCCTGAATTGAAATCCAGGCAGGCTACTGACCTCTAGCAAAGGTGAACTAGTAAAGGGAGGAAACCTTGTGCATTTAGTATCACGAAGAAGATGCAGTAAGAAGCATTCAACTAGTTTCTTTCATGGGATGAATACGGTGTGAGCAGAGATGTACGATTTGCACAAATAAGGGAAGAGGAGTACCTCTTTCTGCTGGTAGTGCTGTGTCCTCCTTCTGTTTCTCCAACGATCTTCTTGTGGTTCACTGGAAATGAGAAGTTGTGGAGGACGGTGGAGCCTTGGACGAACCCATGGCCAAGTTGTTGAGTGTGGTGCGGTGTCCGTCTGTCGGTGGCGGGGAACCAGATCCGAGGCGGCGAATGACGACGTAGCGGGAACAGCTCCGGTGCGGTGGACGGTTGCGACAGTGGAGCGGCAGCAGTGAGGCGCAGGACGGCGTGGTTCTGGTACGGCGCACGTTGGCGTCGGCGTCGTGGAGGTAGCTCTGCCTTGGCTTCAGCTGCTAAGTCCTTGAGGGTGTTGCGGTTGTGGTTGCGTTGGACGACGACGTCGGGGTACCGGCTCCGGCGTGATGGAGGAGGGCGGCGGTGGATTGGCCGCTATGGGGTGGAGGACGGTGGAGGCTGGGGTTTCGCGGCTGGTGGAGAGGGCGTTTTGGCGCCCACAGAGTATGAATGGGGAAACGCAGGGAGGCGGGGAACTAAGGGGGAACAATGTTTCGGTTTGAGACGCGCTTGTTTGAAATTTGGGAAAAGTTACAAACTTTGCCCCCATCTAAAATTTTGGACATACTGCGGGTTGGGGGTAGGACAGTAATCTCAGGTGTCCCAAATGTGGGCAGGATAGATTTCGGCCGAGCGCATGGGTGTTTAGGCACCCACAGCGTATGAATGCTTCTCAGAGGCGGTTGAGACTGGCGTCTTGGTAAAGTTACATACCTACCCAGGTTTAGACGTTTGGACATCGGGCCGATAGGCTACATGGGCCAGAGTCAGGACAGTAATTTCCTACCACCAAACATTAGTCTCGCACGGTTTCGGGTGACCATAGGCCTATTTGGCGCTTCGTTCAATATTTGGGAGCAGAAGCATTAACGTTTTCGGCCCTCTTTAATTGAACTTTCAGGATTTGTCAAACTTCACAAATCTTTACTCTTGAAAATCCTAAAGCTACGATTATTTTGGAATGGAGGGGGTACATTTGAATATACATTGTACACGAGTATATATTAAAAAATATACAACTTACCTCAGTTCATGCATGGTTCCAGATATAATCTCCTTGGTTGCGAAAAAAAGTTAGATATGTGTATGAATATATATAGCATGTTCAAACTCACAACAAAGACTGATGCCCCCTTTTACATCTTATTTACAAATGCCATTATCTCGGGTTCAAGTAGATGAATGCACTTCCTATGAATTCGAATCTTTGAAACCCCCTTTATGTTGAATTCGATATGTATTCTATTTCATAGCTAGCAATTTGGAATGTATCCATGCAAGTGACAAATGTATAAAGTGCTTCACACTAACAACATGGAGTGCACTAATTAATGTTTATATATGAATTGCAAAAGCATCCATTGCTTGTATTTCGAACCGCTCTCACTCTATGGATCGATAATATGAAATAAACACATGCACATGCTAGAATTCAATAGAGTATGGGTGTCTGATAGACCGATTTTCGTCCATACGCAATTTGCAAAATTCAAGATCTCATCCAAAAGTAATAATGCCATTTATATTTTAATTTAATGTGTAGAACCGCCTTTTACACGTAGATGCATTATGCCTCGGCCCGTTCTCACAAATGCGTTATATATCTCTCTATCTAACGCATAAGTGCACACACTTTATATGCATCGGCATCTCTCTTTCACACATGCTCACAATCTCTCTCAGGGTGTCGGGGTGTCTCACACACATGCTCTATCTGTTTCTCTCTCTCTCTCTCTCTTTTTGATTACTATGTACCACTCTTTTCACTAATCTCAGTTGGAAAACACTTTTTCTCTCACATGCATATATACACACACACAGTCTCTACTAGCCCTCTATACGCACATATGTGCCTACGTGTCTCCCACACCCACATTATCTTTAGGCCTCTCTCGCACACATTGCCCCCCTCCCCGACACACCTCTCTCTTAGTAGTTGGCAGATATAATTTCATCATATCATTCGGTAGGATATCCCTGACTGTTAGGCTGGATGGTAATACGAGGCAAAGTTTTACCCTAGTTCGGACCCTTGCAGTTGAAGACAGAGCCTACTCCTGGTACTGTATATTAGTGATAGGGGTGTGTACAAAGTACACATGAATACCATGCATTGTGCGTGTGTGTATACTATCGACGAACTAGCCCCCAAGCTTCTATAACATATTGGGGTCTAGGGTTACAAATCATATATAGTAGGCTTATCATCAGTGGGGATAGAGTCCTCCGCGACTCTGGTAGCTTCATGTTGTATGCCGAGTCCTCTACATGGGTCTTCGTATAACGCGTCTCGGTCCAACCTATATGTGGCGCAGGATGGAACCGGCCTATGAGTCTTCATGTTGACCCACCACAACTAGAAATGATGTGCCCACGACACCACACACGCAATCGTCCACTAAGAAAATAAGCATATACAATAGTACAACGGTATCTAGCTCATGATAAGTCTCATATTTTGTTGATGACACTGACGGACTTTGCATTTGATGCGTGCTCTGTATTTTGTTGACGACACTTACGGTCATTGTATTTGAAGCGAAAGCACGATATGGTTACTAGACTTCAGAATAAGCTGATCACGGTCACCACATACATTTTGTCGTGCTAACCAACATGTGGTTGGATGGTTAGGAGGACAGTGGTTTCTCGAGCCCACCAAGGTTAAAGTCCTAGTGCTCGCATTTATCTTATGTTAATTTCAATATTTTCCAGAGATGCGTATTCAGTGGGAGGAGACGTTCCACTCAACTACGAGGCACCTATGGTGACTTTGTAAAATCTCAAGATCATATATGCTGGCCCACTCTCTCGAAGGTTCTCATAGGGGTAGGGTCCGCGTGTGTGCGCTTATAGCAGTGAGTGCTTACGCGTATATATGAGCCCTTGCGTCTGTACCGTGCTAAACAAATACATGTCATGATTATACGGTCACTGGCTCACCCGTACAACTCCGTATTTTGTTGACGACACAAACAATTGACCAGTCAAACGTTCCATGTGGCGAAACTAGTGTTGCACCATCGGGGCGCGTATCCATGGGGCCCAGCTGTCAGCCCGTATATGAAAGAAAGAAATGGTAGTTTGAGTGTGTACTGTGTTAATAAAATAGGAGTACATTTTAGGGTGATCACACGTTCACTGGCTCACCATACAGC
The DNA here is from genome assembly GCF_002162155.2 of Triticum dicoccoides. Lineage (NCBI taxonomy): Eukaryota > Viridiplantae > Streptophyta > Magnoliopsida > Poales > Poaceae > Triticum > Triticum dicoccoides. Next base: position 655,954,364 of record NC_041387.1, on the reverse strand, counting down.
TCCGTAATTTGTTGATAACACGATCAATTGACCCGTCAAACGGTTCACATTCAGCAGCGCACATACCATAGGGCCCACCCGTCAGCGCGTATATGAAGGACATAAATGGTAATAAATTAGTGGTCGGTGGGTATTCGAAGTCGTGAGACCTCTGTTTGGTAGTCGCTGGCGGTTGGGGGCGTCGATTGGGCGGTGGGGTGGGGATCGCCGGAGAAAAAGCTCGGC